>NC_056524.1:97287004-97405141 GCF_019175285.1 Sceloporus undulatus
CATCCATGATGCTGGTGACACTGGCAACGTGCAAGCGGACAAGGATGCCAACACCAGCTGATCACCAGCTGGCAGGAGACCACCTTTGTTCTTGGCCAGGGTGGAGGAAAAAGTTTAAAGGGGCTTGGGTGTTTTAAATGTGCACATATGCTTTCTGCCGCCGGTGCTGAGCGCATCCGCCAGCCGGCAAAAGAAAAAAAAGCCCCGTTTTTGGCCGCCCGTGAGGAAGCTGCCTCTCTCTTTGCAGCGTCCTGCAAGGCGGCAGTATGGAAACTGCGGGTCAGAAACGGCCCCAGGTGAGGCGTCTTCACTGCCCCCCATGTGGAAGCCCCATACACCTGAGCCACGCCCCCGGGGCGGGCGGTCTGGAGGCTCCGTATTCAGCAGAATACACCTTCAAGACGTCTTCCCCTGCCCGTCTGTATCCCACCTCAGTTTTTTGGGGGGATAATTTTTAGACTAAAATTTCTAGACTTATACATGAATATATACAGTAATTAGTGCCTAATCAGGACAGCATCTATTACTTAACATGTGCTGGGATTGGCGTTTCTCAATGAAGAAACGCCAATCCCAGCACAAGTTAAGTAATAGATGGCATTGTGTTGACTCAACAAAAGATGAGATTGTGTTGTCTATAGCATCTACAGACTTTGCCAATTCCTGCTGCAGAGCAGGGTCTCCTACTGCCTCAGCTGGCATCTCCTCAGACACAAGAGAAAGCTCTGCTATCAGGAGCTGCAGCTTCCTGGCAATCTGCTTCCTTGTCTGAGTTGTGCAGGGGTGAGTTACAACAGTGGTCTACTATGACTCCAAGATCATTTTCTCGTGTACTATTGTCAAACCTGGTGTCACCTATCCAATACCACTGCATTTCATTTTTTTTCTGCCTTACATTTCTCCCTGCTGAAATTCATATTGTTAGTTTTGGCTCAGCTCTCCAATCTGTTAGGGTCATTTAGAATTCTGATCCTGTCCTCTGAGGTATATGCTACCCTTCCTAATTTGGTGTCATCTGCAAATTTGATAAGCATGCCCTCATAGAATCATAGAATTGTAGAGTTGGAAGAGACCACAAGGGCCATCCAGTCCAACCCCCTGCCATGCAGGAGCCCTCTAGTTCATCACCTAAGTAATTGATAGAAATGTTGAATAGTACTGGCCCCAGGACAGAACCCTGTGACACCCCACTGGTCACTTCTCTCCAGGATGAATAGGAGCCACTGCTGAGCACCCTTTGGGTTCAGCCAGTCAACCAATTACAAATCCACCTAACAGTAGCATTGTCTAACCCACCTTTTATTAACTTATTTGCAAGAATATTATGGGGACTTCATCAGAGGTGTCATGCTACATCTTGTGCCCCACATAGAGAGAATCAAATACAGGGAGTGAGAATTAGTGTGATGCTAGGTATAATGGAAGTGGGTCATATGGTAAATCATCCTATGTAAGTAATCTATGGCGCATTACATACCGCCGGATTGCGGCAGTCTCTCGCCGCCGCCGCTTGCAGCGTCCGGGAGCCACAGCGGCCAAACTGCGCGGCTTCTGGACGCTCCGAGGAAGGAGCGCGGAAACCACGCTCCTTCCTGGGCCCCGAAACAGACGTCGCACACTCATGGCGTCATTTCTGGGACGCGACGTGTGGACGCACAGCGTCCACTACGACAATATGGCGGCGGCCGTGTGGAAAGGCCACTGCCATTTGTTATGGAATCTGTCTGTAATAGGAGTCTGTAATAGGACGTCCCATTTTCAAAATGGGACGTCCTAAGGACGTCCCTTATGGCGGTCTGTAACCCGCCTCTATGTGAGAGAGCCTCCTCCATGGCTGCTCCCAGACTATGTAATTCCCTGCCACGGAAGATCAGGTTGGCCTCCCTCCCTGCTCTCTTTCTGCCAGCAGTCGAATACATTTTCATTTAGGCAGGCGTTTGGTGGGCAGATTTTATTTGTTTAACGTGGTGTGCTGTTTTAATGTTTAATATTTTTTACTGTTTTTAACTATGCTATTTTTAATCTATGTTTTAATGATGGCGGTATTTAATTTTTTTTAACTTTTGTGATCAATGTTTTAGCTCTGTCTTTTTAAAATATATTGTTACCCACCTTGAATCCCACTGTGGGAGAAATATAAATCCTAGAAATAAATAACTTTCTAGTCCTACTGTCAACTAGTTATGCTTATCAGTTCTTGTACATGAGAACCAGGGTGGTTAGAGTGATGGAATGGCACATGTGAGTGAGATCCAAATTTTAATCCCCACCAAGCCATGGCATGCACTGGGGCAGTCACAGTCCCTCTACCTCCCAGGGCTTATGCACCAATAAATACTAAGAGAGCAACATGAGGAAGTGTTGGACTAAGACTCTTGGAGACAAGGGTTTAATTCCCCACTCAGCCATGAAAACCACTGGGAAATTTCAGGCAAGTCACATGTTCTCAGCCTTGGAGGAAGGCAATGGCAAATATCTGAATAAATCCTGCCACGAAAACTGATGGGGTGCTCTAAATCAAAATCACATAACAATAACAGTGAATAATAAATACATGCATACATGTATTTGTAGAGAGATACTGTTATAATCTGTCTCTTCTACTAACTCAACTGAATATTGCTATGCCTTCAGCTCTAAAAATCTGAAACAGTTCTATGAAAAAACTGTAAAGCTAGACATCTGAACCAATTCTACCAAATTAAAAAAAAAACCTGCCAGAAGTTGTATGATTAGAAAAATTATTGATCTTACCAAGAGCCACACACTGAAGTTCTTTGGAGAGTGAGTTCCAGCGGCAAACCTTCTGTGAATTGATATCCACAAAAACAAGGGAATTCTCTCTTTCTTCCCAGACAGGGCACTCTCCCATCCTGTTCTTCTCTTTCACAACAGTCTCAATTCTAATGGAAGACATGGTCTAAAAGGGAGAGAGCAACCAAATGGTCATAGCAGACACTAAGGGGAATGTGATTAACCTGTTTTCCCTCCCACAGTGTGACTTTCTCAAAGATACCTGCTTCAGCAATCAAGCTTGCAAATTAAGCCCATGTTTACCTTCTTAAACTAAACCTAAAGCAAAGTGCATTAAATGCAAAAACATGTAGACAGGAAAAGGAATGTGTTATGAAAACTGTCTTTCACCATTTAGGGAGCACCTTTCTTTTTAAAAAAAAGCTAAACCCAGAAGCTCTTTTTGGTAAAAAAAACCTAGTTTGACCTCTACAGAATCTTGTTAGGCAAGAAACTGCTGGAGATCTCGGTATGACTGCACATAGATTGGTAGTTGGAAAGTCACACTGTGTTCACTTCTGTTCCACCTGATAGGGTATAAAGGAGGCTAAATTAAGGGCTAAAGGTAATAAATGATAACTAGAAGCCATTGACAATTCAAAGTTGCTATGTGACAAGAAATTGCCAAACCTAACTGTAAGAGATGTGTGACAAGAGATAACCAAAATTGCATAGGTAGTATACTGGACATTCGCTGTACGGGAAATTTCTGTCCTGCGGTTAGACTAACAGGAAATATATAGGGGAGGGGGAGACATGGGGGACAAGGGGGCCACATGTTAACTTGCTAGCTTGCTGATGCCACACTAAGGATTGCAAATATAGACTTGCTTAGGTTGCTAGCTTAAGTTGCAGAAACTAAGAATGAGACATGGTGTAATTGTCTGGTCAAACTGAACACTTGTGACAGCTTGTGGTTTCTGTGGTTTCTGTGCATAAAGGAGAGCCACCAGCCTACCTCCAATGCTGGCTCTTCTTGAAGTGATTCAAAGGGTCAGTCTCTTTGCTATAGCAAATAAACAGCATATCTGAGCTACTGAACTTCTGGCTGTTGTCTCCGTCATTGTAAGTTTACTAATTATTGATTCCCGCCGTAACACACCATTAGGAACTATTCATATGGGAATGTCCTTTTCCCAACCCTGCAAATAACCTTTTGCAAGAAGAATATTCAGTCATTCAATATCACCATTTGTATTACCATAACTGGCAATACAAAATCCTGGAAAAAACTGACAAAACTTAGAAATGAAAGAAATGCTAAGAATAATTTTTATTGCTGTAGTGCTCAGATCAAAGGGGAGCATTAAGCCACTGTTATCTACTTGACAGAATGTGGTAATATCTGTGATAATAATAATAATAATAATAATAATAATTTGTTTTATTTATATACCGCTATTCCAAAGATCATAGCGGTGAACAGCAAGTAAACCAGGGCTCCTGATAGCTAACATGATCAAAGAGAATCCAGATTAAGAGGTGATTTTAAAATGTGCAATTGTTGATTTTATCTGCAATTAGAATGTGATTGATTGAGGTTCACATGAATCAAAAGGTGTGACCTAATTATCTACTTTTCACAATACGCTGTTCTGCAACAGCAATCATATGAAGCTTAATTAATAAGCAATAACTGGTGGGTATCAGAAGGACTGCAAAGATATGAAGGAGATCTGCAAACATTCACAGTTGACAATGGTTCATTCCAGTTTATCACCAATGTATCAAAACACAGGTGTACATTCACTTACACAAGCCTAGATAGCCCTGGTAGCAACCCAAGACAATTCCAGGGGTGTAGCTGGGGGTGGGGGAGGATGAGGGTATTTCCCCGAAATATGAATTCTGTCCCCCCATGTAATTTTCTTTCAATCTTCAAATTTCTAGCACTGCAGAAAGCAAAACATTAAAAATTCCTAGAACTCTTATGTTTTCTGTGTTTGCATTCCCTTGGTAACTTTGTTCTTTCCCCTTAACTTGTATTTATAAATGTTCAACTGAAGTTTTTAAGTAACTGCAATGCTAGAAATGTGGAGACTGAAGGAAAAAAAATGTTCAGAGGGGGTTTTCCACAGCCTTTCCTTGAGAGAGTGCCACTTGCCAAGGGTCACACAGTAGGTTTCCATCATCAAGCAGGGATTTGAACCCTTGTCTCCAGATTCATAGTCCAGCATTCAATGTGGTTCATTGACGGCACATGCACACACACATTTTCTACACAGTTCCCGACCATCTTTTTCTATCTCAGACTTTGCTTGGAGCTTGTGAGCACACTTATTCTTTTTTTAATTGTAAAATTATCATCTAGATATTGCTAATTTAATTATATTTACTCAGCTGTACAGGTTGTTTTTCCTGGTTTTATCTAAAGCAGACATATTACTGATAGCTTTTTAGTTACCTGTAATTTCCATAAATTATCAGTGACAAACCTAACCTACTTATGCCTTGACAGCGTGTTGAATCGAGACAGTTGCCTGCTCCTACAACAAACTCATGCATACAGAAACTCTTATAATACCCTATAGATATGGCCAATAGATATGGCTTATAGTAAAAGCCTGTAGATATTTGAAATGCACATTTCTAGGAAGAGTTGCTTCATATTATACTTTCTCCTTGGTAACTTTCACATTAATACCATTATTAATATGCTCACACTTCCATGGCCATAATCTCCTACTTTCTGAAGAAGTGAAGATCAACAATATAGTAATATAATATAATATGTCATAATACAACAATATTATAATATAAAAATAGTAAAAAAGTATAATAGAACAATATAATCCGAGAAACTGACCTCTGTCACATCCTATCTGTCACCATCATTAAAAGCCAAATTAAATGTTATCCTGATGCAATATTGTACTCATAAGATCATGTTTCCAAACTGTGATGGACTTCCAGATTCCCATCCCGCATGGCTAATGATTTGTGGTGATGGCAGTCATCATCTTACACATCAGGAAGGCACCAGCTTGGGTAGATCTATTTTAGAACATTCCTTTTCTGAATTTACCTTTTACCCCTAAGCAATATTTATCTTACCTTATTGTGTTCAGGCCAGCAACTTTTCCAACTGAGGACAACTTGAATAATAAATTTCTACCAGTTGGTTATTAACAAATATACTCTCCTGTGAGTTGAAGTGCCCAGCCCAAAGGGAAAAAAATATATCTGTAGGGTGGAGCACGTGCTCTTCCTGAAAGGTTTTTTCCGTCAGCGAGTTCTTACCCAGTTATACAGAAACCACAAGAAAAGCATCAGAATAAATGAGGTAGAATAATCTTGTCTTAGAGAGCCCAAGAATTGTTGATAGTTCTTTCGCGGTCAGAATGGAGTGTCAAATGAAAAGAAAAACATTTGTTTTAGCAATTTGAAAGTTCTGAGAGTGAATAAATAAGATAAGGGTATTAAGGCAATTATGAAGGACATTCTGAACCTGATCTGACTACAAAGAGAAACATTTGGAGTTAGCATGCATGGTCAGATGATTAAATGACTCCCTTTTAACACTACAAAGGCACCTTTGTAGTGCCATGTCATCTGTATGTAATTTTAAAAGGCTGTAATACCTAGGTAGAAAGCGTGGGATGAGTCCTTCCTGAATCTTCATTCGCGAAGAAAAGCCAGAGAATACCTAGGTAAACATTACCTAGGTAAACGCCAGATTAGTTGTCACCATCATTTCTCATTTTAAATTTACTGTCATGATGACCATTGCAAACATACATGAAGAAGACAGACTTTCTTGTGCAACTAATTGACTGAAGCTGCACCAAAGTAATTTTTGTTGTTGTTGTGTGCCTTCAAATCATTTCCAACTTATGGTGACCCTAAGGCAAACCTATCGTGCGGTTTTCTTGGCATGTTTATTCAGAGGAGTTGCCATTTCCATCCTCTGAGGTTGAGAAAGTGACTAGCCCAAGGTCATGCAGTGGGTTTACATGGCCAAGCTGGGATTCGAACTCTGTTCTCCAGAGTCCTAGCCCAATGCTCAAACCACTGTAGTGAAACATATATCTTACAAGTATAACACTCACCAAACGTTGCTGGAATACAACTCCTCACTTTCCTCATCCTTGATCCTGCTGGCTATAGCTGCTGGGATTTGCAGTCCAACATCTGAAAGGATCCATGTTGCTACCCCTGGTAAGATTATTACATCTCTGAAGAGAGCCTCAAGACATATTGAGTAGAGTGTTTCGGGAGTTGTAGTGCAAAAACTCAAGGTTTCCAAGCTGTAGTGCTGCATTAGTAAACCACCCACCTGCACTGTAGTTGATTTGCATAGGTGGCAATGAGGATTTGGTACAGCTTGTAAAACAGGAAAATCAAGATATAGGTTTCTTCAGTTCCCAAATATGTCTAAGGATTTTTCAAAAATATGATTCCATGCAACTTCTATAGCACCATGTTGGGGTAAAAAAGTTCCATACAGATAATGTTGTTGTTGTTGTTGTTGTTGTTAACCTTTATTTATAAAGCGCTGTAAATGTACACAGCGCTGTACATACAATCTTTTTAATTGGATGGTTCCCTGCCCTGTGAGGTCAGGACTATCCTGGACCACAGCTTGAGAGCTAGGAACAATCTTTTGTGATGCCATAGTGGGTGGGCTCTAGGAGATTACTACACATGGTTTTTAAACTACATTTATAGTCATAAAATAGTGCCTTTGGTGATCATTCACACACAATATTGGCTCTGGCCCACAGCTGCTGTGTATGCCAAGTGTGGTTAGTGCATCCTTTTTCATTGACAAGGAAACCTGTCAATAGTTCCCAATTGTGCGGCAGTTCCAGTACTTACTCTTCCTGAGCAAATTATCGCTGTCACAGCAGTTGCAATATTAGTAGTCTGATGGTGTTATAGTCTCTCCCTGTCCCCCCTCCCCTTTGCTATTCCCAAGCAGCCTGATTCATGTTTTTTCTATTTCTTTTTTAAAAAACTTAAATTGCATTTCTAGAACTGCAGAATTGCATTTTAAAAAGTATAAAATGAAATAAAATGAAAGGTCACAGGGCTGGAAGGTGGGGTTAAAGGGGAGTCTGGAAGAAAATGCAACAGCAGCAGCCCCAGTCACACAATTGTGAAGCTCTGCCATAATGGCTGCTCCCAAAGTGGCATGTTTGTATTTTCATTAATTTCATTATTGTGGTGAGAATGCGGCTCATGTGATAATGTCCCCAGTCATACTAGAAGGGTTATGTTAGAAGAGGCATCCCCTGATGATATCATTAAGCATGATAGCTTAAACATAAACCACAGTTGCACAGAGTATGCCACGCAAAGTAAAAAAAAACCAAGTTGAATGAGGGCAAAATAAACACACTTTAGAGGATAGTGCTCATTCCCTGAGATTTCTCTCCGTTATTCAGAGGACAGGAGAAAGGTATGCAAGCTCTGAAATTCAAGGCCATGCCCTGACATCCAGTAACCATACAAATATGTCTTTCAATCTGCTGGTACTGTAGCAAATGGAAATAGTGGCAAGAAAAGGAGATCACCATATATTTTACATGTACAACTGTATGCAACATAAAACGGCTGAAATACATATTGGAAGGAGGAAAGGAAATTAAATATCTAATTGTCAAGTTAAGATATGTGGTCTGGATGTGTTTTGTATTCCTTAAATTACCTGAACATATAAAAAGATTTACTGGGAGCCTGGCTAAACTGGAATTAATTTTTTTATACACAATTCATTTTCAAATAATGAAAAATTGTCCTGTGTGTCATAAGTTTGCCAGCTGCCCCATGCAGTAGATACTCATGGGTGAATGTAAATATAGTTTCGTATGACATTCTCTTAGTATGGAGGAGTTAGTAATTTCAGGACTTGTTCCCAAGATAGTTTGTTCATGGCAACCATGGGCCTATGATAGTTTCTTGTACAGCAGGGTTTTGAAGATTTTTAAGAAGACCTGAAAAAATGACAGTAGTTAGACAGAGAGATTTGAATGCCAAAACTGTTTGTGCCACTCAGGCTGCCCTTAAGCAGCCAGACTGCCACCTTCAAAATGGAGGGTATTTTCTATGGCTAGTGCTAAGATAAGATTCAATGGTCGTCTGACAGGCTTTGGTATATTGAATGTGTTTGCCTCAGGTAGGAAAACTTCTTGGATTGGCCCAGTGTGTAACCTTCCTATGTACGCATCAAAGGTGAGGGAGGCTTCTTGGAGAATGCTCCTAGAATGTGGATTTCCTTCCCAAGGGAGATTTGGCTGGACCTTTCTTGGCTTTCCTTCCACCATCAGCCAAAGACCAAAGGTGATTGATGAGTCGTGCAGAAAGGTCTTTTTATAGGGTTTTTCTACTGTACTTTTATCCATAATTTTTAATCTATTTTAAAGCATTGGTGTTTTAATATATTTTATTTCATTTTTAAAATGCTATTATTTTTAAGGTATTTGCAGTCTCTTATTTTAACCTTAGTGTAAGCTGCTTTGGGTCTCATGTTAGGAAAAATATGAGATTTTAAATGAATGAATAAATTCATGGCTGGATGGCTAGGACTGTTAATTAGCTTGTTACTTCTGGTTTGTTTGGGGGGGGAGTTGTATGCTTGTCACTTATGTAACCTCTATTTCACTTTTCTCCTTCCAATTTCCCATTGCAAAATACCTTTTCCCCTCATATCTTCTTGGTGCTTTGAACATCAGTGCTTTAAAAGTACTTAGAAATTCTTATGTAATTTTATGCATCTGATAAGATTCTAGCCTGTGAAACATTAATCTTTAGAGTTACTCTTCAAACCTCTTCCTTGTTTTTATTGTAATTCTGTCTAACAGAATGAACCCACTAGAGAGTGGGGGTGGTTCTAATCATGGCTATAAAAATAATGATGTGTGTCATTTCATTATAAACCTACGTGACACATCACAATCGATCAATCTATTTCAAGGAACATTCTGAGCTGAATTCCCCCGACATCAGTGTCTTCAACAGCCTACTTTTTTGTGGTATAGATGAGATCTCTTCTATCTAGAGCCAGGAATGGAACAGAGTCTGGACACTGGGTGCTGTGCTATGCTGTGCTGGGGAGTACTTCCAAAATCATTTGGCCGAAATGAAAGACAGAGCTGTGTGTCACTTAGGGGCACACCAGTGCTCTCCCCACCCCCGTAAATATGGTGAAATTAAGCCAGCTGAGGCTGGGGGATCAAAAGCAATTGAAAAGAAAGGGAGGAAAGACTATTTTGCTTCCTCCCTCACCTCACTCTTCCCATCTGCTCCAGTTTTTGCAGACCCCCACTGCTTCCGTTTGTCCCCTTCACCCCCATCTGTATCAATATATAAGCTTACCTCACTCTTCTTTATGGAAGGGCTTTTTCTCCATTCCACCCACACACTAGATTTGGCTAGTGAGGACACCAGAGGCAACTTTCTCATTGTCTGCTCCAGTGCTATGAAACTGTTCAATCTGGCCTCTGTCTGCTCTTTTCACCAACAGGCAAAGACCTTCTTTTTAATATGCAATATGTATTTTAAGTGTTTTACATTTTTTAAATTTTAATGTTTTGAAAGTAGGGTTGTTAACTGAACATGTGGTTTAATGCTTTTAAAATGTATTGTTTTAAATATTCTGTTTTAATCTATGACTAGAACAGAAAAAGTTAGTCTGCTCTGCAAAATGACAGGGCCTCATGATGTGAGAGCTGCCACCAAAAGGGAAAAACAACAACTGCTAGATGTGGGAAACTTGGCGGAAACTATGAAATTTCAGCAGCCTTGGTGATTTCTGCCCAACCCTGTGGGTTATGGCTGGTCCAGGTTTAATATGAACCCTGATCCTGGGAAACTGATCTGCTTTAAACCTTGAGGCTTTTTTGAAAGACCATATGCACTTCTTCACAACATATCCCAACAATATATTATTCTGTTATTTATTTGGATGGTGGAAAAGAAAATATGTAGAAATAAATACATTGCAATAGTCAGGCCATTTATTTCCTGGTAAATAACAGAGATCTTTGAACAACAGTATTTGAACAGGATACATATAGCTCTGAGGTTTTAAAAGAAATCAACTGGAAAGTCATTATTGTTCATGAAACTACTGAAAGTTAGCACTGAATAATATGCAATGTTATGAGAATTCACTTTATAATTGCATTAGCATCACAGAGAACGCTGCCTGCTAGTACTGAAACTCTTGAGGTAGGGTACAATGTGATCATTCTGGTAGTTCGAACATTGCCTTGTAATAAGCACTTTAGACATTCATAATTGTTTATGAGATGGCTGGCTGCTAGTGTTGAGACTTACTAATGAGAATTCAGCATGGGAATTACATCTCCATAGGTGGGCTTACATGTGTGGGAAAATAGAAATGAGTAGTTTCACAACATCCATATTCATGTCGGAGCTGCCATAATACTACAACATACAAGCAACCATTAAGTATTTTAATGGTAGCCAGTTGACTGCTGGATGTGGCATGGGTCCAATGTGCATCAGGATATTCTCAGTGCACATCTGGACACTGGCCAGAAAGTGCCAGAGCACATCTGGTGAGCACCAGGCCTGCCTAATGTGCACCAGGAGTGCATGATGCTCATCACAAGTGCCTGGTGTGATGAAAATTGCTCAATGCATATCAGAAGCACCCAAAGTGCACTGGAACAGTAGTACTGATTCCCAGATGTGCATCTTCACAATTCACTAACAGGATTTTGTTGCATTTCTGCAGTGTGGCTACAAATTTGTAAATGTAAATAATAATAATAAATAAAAGTTTTATTTATATTGCCCCGCCTCTCCCTTTGGATCAAGGCGGGGTTACAACCTGATAAAAAACCATAAATACAATCATAAGATACAATACAGTAAAATACAATACTTAAAATACAGTAAAAATTCAAAACATGCTACAGTGGTCAATTACAGGGAATCAATCTGGCAGAATCAAGAGGGTATGCCCGCCGGAAGAGCTCCGTCTTGACAGCCTTCTTGAAGGTGTCCAAGATGGTAGTTAGACAGATCTCTTCTGGCAGGCTATTCCACAATTTAGGGGCAACAGCAGTGAAAGATCTTTGAGAGGTTATACATAATCTGGTGGCTTGTATTTCCAGAAAGTTTTTTCCTGAAACTCTCAAAGTGTGGGGCGGATTGTGTAGGGAGAGGCATTCCCGCAAGTAACTTGGGCCCAAGCCATATAGGGCTTTAAAGGTAATAACCAACACCTTGTACTGTGCCCGGAAGCTAATTGATAGCCAGTGAAGTGATTTTAATACCGGTGTAATGTGGTCAAATCTAGATGTATTAGTGACCAATCTGGCTGCCATATTTTGAACTAAATGAAGCTTCCTAACTTGGTACAAGGGTAGCCCCATGTAGAGCGCATTACAGAAATCAAGACAAGAGGTTACCAGTGCGTGTACCACTGCTTCAAGGTCCCTCTGTTCCAGACAGAGACGCAGCTTGCGTATCAACCGAAGTTGATAACAGGCACTCCTGGCTGTCGCATCAATATGCGATGACAGCTGTAATGACGAATCCAGGAGTACCCCCAAGCTGCGGACTTTGCCCTTTAGGGGGAGTGTGACCCCATCCTATGTAGATTGTGATGCAGAATCTCAGCTGAAATATTGTGTGCTATTATTACCGTAATTGGTTGTGAGCTTTGAAAGGCATGTTTTAGGAATCCACAATTTTCTATTTTCTGATTTCTAGTACTTGAACAAGAGCCAGCATGGTGGAGTTGTTTAAGCAATGGATTAGGACTAGGAAATCTTTGCTCAGCCATGGCAAGCAACTGGGTGACTTTGGGCAAGTCATACAAAACAATTTCAAAGGAAGGCAAAGACAAACCCATTCCAAAAATATCTTGCCAAGAAAACCCTGTGATAGGATCACCTTACAGTTGCCAAAAGTTGGAAACAACTTGAAGGCACACAGTAACAAATACTTGCATCTGTTTAAATGGATAGCATGACATATTGTGAAGAACAGTATATTAACTTTGCAACAAGCACTTTACAAATTCCTGCTTTTAAGGATTGTTGGTTGACTAGATGAATTTTAGCTTGTTGTACACCACTTTGATTGCCTGGCAAAAAGCGGGATAGAAATTTAAAAATTATTATTTATTTTATTAATTAGACACAAAAGGAGTGACAATGCACAATAAAATATTTCAACTATAATAAGCATTTTAGATACAGTGGGCACATCATATCCATGAGGTTTTGGTTCCCAGGCCCTGTGCAAATGGCAAAAACTAGGGACAGCCGCATATTATTCAAAGGTGCTGATATTCTAAGAGTGGGGGTGGATTGTGTATTGAGAGGCATTCCCTTAAGTAACTTGGACCCAAGCCATGTAGGGCTTTAAAGGTAATGACCAACACTTTGTATTGCACCTGAAAGCTGATTGGCAGCCAATGTAAAGATTTTAATATTGGAGTGATATGGTCTGATCAAGATGTTCCCGTAACCAATCTGGCTGCAGCATTTTGGATCAATTGAAGCTTCCGAACTTTGTACAAGGGTAGCCCCATGTAGAGCGCATTACAGAAGTCTTAAGCGAGAGGTTACCAGAGCATGTACTACTGCTTCAAGGTCCCTCTGGGCCAGGTAGGGGCGCAGTTGGCGTATCAACCGAAGTTGGTACCAAGCACTCCTGGCTACCACCTCCACATGAGATGACAACTGTAGAGACGAGTCCAGGAGCTCTCTCAAACTGCAAACTTCATCTTTTAGGGGAAGCGAGACCCCGTCCAGGACTGGTTGACAAATCTTCAACCCTGGGCCACGGGCACCTATCGCAAGGACCTCTGTTTTCTCTGGATCCAACTTGAGTTTGTTTCCCCTCATCTAGCCCATTACTGACTCAAGGCAGGCATTTAGAGGAGAGATGCCATCCTTGGTAACTGCAGCAGTCGGAGACATAGAGAAGTAGATTTGGGTGCCATCAGTATACTGATAACACCCCACCCCATGTCTCCGGATGATCTCTCCCAGCAGCTTCGTGTAAATGTTAAACAGCATGGGAGACAGAATGGTACCCTGAGGGACGCCAGATGTCATCTCTCTTTTACGAGAGCAGCTGTCTCCCAGCATCACCTTCTGGAATCTGCCCGAGAGGTAGGACCTGAACCACTGCACGCAGTGCCCCCGATACCTAACTCCCTCAGGAATTCCAGAAGGATACCATGGTCTATGGTATCGAAAGCCATTCAGATGTCCAAGAACAGCAACAAGGTCACACTTCCCCTGTCGATGCCCAGACGGAGATCATCGACCAAGGCGACTATGGCAGTCTCAACTCCATATCCTGTTCTGAAGCCAGTTTGAGATGGGTCTAGATAATTGGCTTCATCCAAGACAGCCTGGAATTGGAAGGCAACTGCCCTCTCGATCACCTTGGCCAAGAATGGTAGTAACGAGACTGGTCTATAATTATTTCTTATCAGGGGATCTAGGGAGGGTTTTTTCAAGAGTAGTTTAACCACTGCTTGTTTAAGCTTGGATGGAAATTTCCCCTCGCTAAGGGATGTGTTAATTATAGATTTAAGTAAAGTTGTTACTGCATCCCCTCCTTGAGTGGTCAGCCAAGATGGGCAGGGATTGAGGGGGCACGTTGCCCTCCTTACACTTCCAAGAAGCTTGTCCATTTCATCAGTATTTACAAGCTCGAATTGATCCAGTCTAACATAGTACAGGGACTCCATGGACACCTCTTATAGTTTCTGTTATAACACCAGCATCAAGATCAGCCCTTATCTGAGAGATTTTATCAGCAAAGAAGTCATTAAATAGGTCACAGCAGGCTTTAGTTGGTTCTAAAAGAGGTTTCAGGGTGGGAGATCACTGGGTTAACTCTTTAACCCCCCTGAACAGCTCTGCTGGACGAGGTTCTGCTGATGCAATACAAGCAGCATAGAACGAGTTCTTTGCTGTGTCGATTGCCACTCCATAGGAATCAAGAAGAGTCTTATGGTGTGTCTTCTCAGATAAGCAGTGATGTTTCCGCCAGTGGCGCTCTAGTCGTTGCACGGCTCACTTCATTTTCCAGAGATCTTGGGTGTACCATGGTTTTTTATTAGAAACGGGCCAGAAAGGACACTCGGGAGTGATAATGTCTATAGCCCTAGTAAGGTCGTTATTCCAGGTATCAACCAAGGCTTCAACAGAATTGTCGTCGTTCCCAACCATAAAACCCTCTAGGGCTTCTTGAAACCTTTTGGGTTCCATCAGCTTTTGAGGGTGGACCATTCTAATAGGTCCTCCACCCCTGAGGGGGATCTGAGTCCCACCTTGACCAAAAAATGGTCTGTCCATGACTGCTAAGTGCATGTAGGAAATGGCCTAATTAACGATGATGTTTAAAGGCAGTTTAACATTTGTTTTTATCATTTTGAAGGAAAGGCAGCCAATTGGTGAGGACAGGTGATGAAACAGTAAACATGAGTTACTCTTTTCCTTTCCACCCTCTTTTTCACAAAGACTAGAAAAGAACAGATCACTGAACTCAGGCCTAGCTTCTCTAGATACAATCTTTTAGAAGGCAAAGTACCAACACATGTACTGTACTGAATAACCTGAACCAATGGGTAAGGAGAGTGGAGATGGACAGATAAATAGCCAGATGGGCTATTTCTTTCTTCTGTCTTGTTTGTTTCCAAGCAACTAGTGGACAATGGCTTTTCCTCCTCCAAAAACCAGTGTAGTTCTCACTTTCCTTTATCTAGAGAGAAGTTACACATTTTGGTCTTTACTGTACTGGCTACCATGTGCATAGAAAACAGCACTAGAGCCTTCTAAGTATGTGATTTTTTTCCTCCTGCACTATCCCTTCATTGATTTTCTGAAACAATATATTTTCTTTTTTACCCAATTACCAGTTTTCAGAATTATTATTGTTTCCTGGTGTCAAGTCAACTTCAACTTATGGCAACTCTATGAATGAGAGCCCTCCAAGTCACCCTGTCTTCAACAGCCCTGCTCAGGTCTTGCAGACTCAGGACCATGGGGTTGCCTTGACTGAGTCTATCCATCTGGAATTGGGCTTCCTCTTTTCCTAGTGCCTTCTATTGTACCAGGCATTATTGACTCAGGGCTATGCAGACATCATGGATAGTCATGCCTCTGGGGGCGGAGCCGGGGCATATGTCATATGGACACTACACCCCAATTCTGCCCCCAACCCAGTCTTTCCACCAGTGTGCAAAAACCCTTAGTTGCTTCCAATACAGCCTGAAAGGGCAAGAGAAACAGCTCAAGCAAATAGAAATGGGCGTTGTAACAGTTGCCCCCCCAAAAAATAAATCTAAAAGAATTATCTAGACTACATGAGTTCTCTCCATAAGCCAGAGCAGCTTGCAAGGAGACAAAAAAAAATGTGATTTAAAATATCTTAAGTAGAAAGATCCCAGTCCTTAAACCTTCACAATAAATCAGAATGACCCTAAAACAGCATTGTGGCTAGTCAAGAGCACAGCAAGTGACAACACAGCTTTTATGTAAATATTTTCCAAAAGTAAATTCATATGAAGGTGGTAATGTGCACATAGGAAGCGGAACTGCCATAGCTATTCAAAGCTTTGGAAAGAGTGTTTTGCATTGCAGGATAGAATATGGAAGTACCCCAGTTAAAATATGTGCAACATTATGTGCATTCCAGATGGCCATGGAGTTAACCGTTTCTATGTTAATCAAAATATGGCTTTGGAATGCATTTTAGTGGTAAATCACATGCCACGGTTTTCAGAAATGGAGCAGAACTAAACTGAGAACAATAACTATAGCAAGCAAGCAAACAAACAAACAAACAAACAAACAAATGTTACGTTACTTGTGCAAATAGGTTAATGTTAACAATTTGCAAGGAGATATTATGATTCTTGTTGTACAGCCAAATATTTTAGGAGGGATAAAAAAAAACATAGTCATGCAAACCATGGCATCCATGTGCTTCAAACTTTATTAGGAAAGAATTTATTTTAGTAAAAGAGGAGGCAAAGTCTGTTTTTCAGTTAACAACAGTGAGAGGCCAATGGTGGAATACAAATCTGATTTAAATGTTTGGGGATTAACTCTTTTTGTTGACCACCTTTCTGTATTATCCTTTAAAGAAGGGATAAGTTTCCAACCATGCAAATCTTTGGTTCATCTCTTTTCTGGTCTTGATATACGTCTTCAAGAGTAATCTTTAACCTGCATATGCATATGGTGGGATTCCTTTTACACCAAGTCCAGTTATCTGTTTAAAAGGTGAGGATAGAAACATGATAATAACAAGAGTATATGCCAGTAGATTTGGATTATTCTTTTCAAACCTAAACAAACATTTCCATCTGTTTCTCCTAATCTATGATAAAATAAATGCAAATTTTAAAGAAATGGAGAAACATTACTCTTCTTAATGTATGAGTACTTAAAAGAGCTGTAAAAAAGAGGATTGGTTTCTTGATTGGATTGCTATCTAATTTGTAAATTAAAATAAATTGCACGTGCTAATCTCTTTATTGGATTTATATACTTCCTAAACCTTGGGGAACATCAGGGAGGAATTATGAGACCCAAAATCCCCAAACCATCATGACCATAGCAGTTTTTACAAGCTCTGGCTCTTCCTTCAAATGCTCATAAACAATTCTGTTACCTTGAATATGCTGCCAGCCTGAGGCTGCCGTGATAATGAAGCCTCATCCATTCCTCCGCAAGCTGAGGTGACATATAATTCTGAATAATCATTTCCTCCAAAACTGCAAGAAGTAGTTTTATCAACGGGGAGCTTCACAGTCTGGATTCGTTTTCCTATTAAAATAAAACCAGTTACCCTCTTAGTCTCTGACCACAATTTATCTTGTCTATCAGCAGTAGCACTTGATTCAATTCCCATGGACATGAGCAGAGGGTTGCAAATGAGTGGAGGTTGTTGCAATGGAGACAGTGTTGAATCTAAGAACATAGCCACTCATCACTTTCTTGACCATCTGGAATTAGGCCGATTTTGTCACAGAGCTTCCTTTGGCAAATAAAAGTTGGTTGATCCATTTAAAGATGTAATGAATTAGAGGCATGGAGAAAACACAGGCCTCTGATGTGCTTTGGGAGTAGAGCTGCCATGTGGTTTGTAATTTTCAGGGCTGAGTAATTGGGGAAGGAGAGCCAGCATGACATAATGGTTTGAGTGTTGGACTACAACTCTGGAGACCGGAATTCAATTCCCATCTTGGTCATGAAATCCACTGGGTGACCTTAGGCAAGTCACACTCTCTCAGCAGCAAACCTCCTCTGAATAAATCTTTCCAAGAAAATTTTGTAATAGGGTCATCATAAGTCAGAAACTACTTGGAGACACACAACCACAACAACAACAACAACAACTGGGGAAAAGAAGAGGTGCACCAGCACCAGGAGCAAGCTGTGTGTGCTTAACAAGAGAGGAAAGAGAATAAGCTATTAATATGTTAGAGGAGGATGAATTATTTTCTCCCCACCCACACAATTACATTCTGTTCCACTTGTGCAAGCAGAACATAGCAGAATACATACATCCAAAGAGTAAAGCTGTGAAAAGTTCTATTACAATTCCAACTGCAGTTAATATCAGATAAGCAAAGGTCTCATAATCTTAGAAGTTCTTCGTCTGAAAGACCCCCAAAAATGCATGGTCAGTAAAGAATCAGATTTTTTTAAAGCCACAAAGTGAAATACAAAGGCATTCCCTTTGATGGTCCCAATTTGGCAGGGACAGTACCAGTTAATCCTCTGTTTTTAACTGCTTTTAAAATATTTCTCCTCCCACTTTGCCTACAAATTGAGATCAAAGTGCAAAGGTGGTTTGCACTAGCTGACTCAGTGGGGGAAATGGAAAGGAGGGGACAGAATCCTGCCCTTTCAGTAGAATCAGGTACAACTAAATTGCTACAGCCTCTCCTAGCTTGTCTGTTCCCCCTCATTAGTAACGTTGTCATCTTAACCATACTCTGATGTTGCTTGGCCACATATGTCCCTGTTTCATCTGTGAAATGTTGGAAGGTATGCAAAGATAAGAGCAAAAAACATAACTTACCTGTCTCTGGATCTATACGGATCACTCTTCCTCCATCATAACAAGCCACCCAAAGCTTCCCTTCTGTATCAATACACATCCCATCAGGGATGCTGTCTTCCTTTTCCATCTTGTACATATTCCTGCGGTTGGCTGCAGAAAGAAATTTAAACAAATCATGGATTAAATCTTAAGTTACTTACTTTGACAGGCAATCATTTTCTGAAGCATGTTTCTTGTAAGAAGAAATGCAAAGAGAATCATTCAAGCTGACAACTGAAACTATACTGCATGCAGGTGAAGTATAGAGTTCGTCTGACAACCTGAAGAACCAAAGGTGTGGCAAAGTAATGTCCAACTGGCTTATAGACATCATGAACAAAATGCGCACAACTCCTATGGTTTATATCAGGCAAAATGCATATACTGTATCCTTAAACTGGACTACTGGCAATAAATTCTTTATTTTGTGAAATTCTGAAAGAGACAGAACAAAAAAAATTAGCCCAATTTAGTTTAGAATAAAAAAAGTGTATTCTGTAATGACTATTTATGAAAGTTATGGTCACCGCAAATAACAAAAACACCATGTTTTTACCTGAGAGGACGCCTCTCTAGGAATCTCTGGGTCCTACAGTGAAACTCTGTGGTCAATGTCTGACAGACACTGACCATAGAACTGCACTGGAGGAGCTACAAATGCCTAGTAGAGTGTCCTCTCTAGGAATCTCTAGGTCTTTCAGTGCAACTTTTAGTTAAAAGTGACCATAGAGTTGCACTGGAGGACCTAGATATTCCTAGAGAGAACATATTAATCAAATCTGTGAATAATCAAATCCACAAATATCAAAGCCGCAAATATGGAGGGATGACTGTATATATATGCATGCAAAGTGGTCTTGCAGCATTTCTGAGACTAATTGAGAGAAAGAAGTTGGTCACATAAGCTTTCGTAGATATAAGTTTACTTTATCAGAAGTGCCTGGGCACGGCCATTCCATATAACTGATGAAATAGACTTAAGTTTATGAAAACTTTTGCTACCAACTTCTTTCTCTCAATTAGTCTCAAAGATGCTTCTTTTGCAAACTGATTTTCCAGTCTGATATGGCTATATCTTTGAATTATATTTAACCACTCAGTGAAACTGTTCAAAGACAGATGTGTAACAGGCTAGAAATGGATTCACTGAGAAGTTTTGTCTTAAGGAATAGGCCAGGGTCTGGAAAACTTACTTTTGGAATACAGCTCTGGCCAAGCTAACTGGGAATTCTAAGTAAAAAAAGTAACTTTTCCAAGAATTGGTATATTACATCTGAGTTATTTCCTCATTTAATAAATAATGTTCTGAAATGTTACTTATTAAATCTTATACAGGCAATGTCCATTTCTATTAAACTAGCAAGATAAACTGAACAATTTAGCAGGGAAAACAACTGCTGATAACATCTTCCTGGGTCATCAAAATGCATTTTTTACCCTAATTTCAACTACTGTTTATGAAATTCTACATCTGTCCATTGTAAGACATAACTAAAATAGCAGTATGCTGATCATAAAGCGGTAACATCTTTCTTTTCTTACACAAGTAAGGCTGCAATTGTAGCTGCACTTACCGTTGGACACAATAGGAATCACTGCTGAGGAATCATACAAGAACAGTACTGCCGTATTTTGGTTCTTATACAAAATAAGAAAAACTCTTAACTACCATGACTCAGTGCTATTAAATTCTGACATTTGCAGTTTTGCAAGATATTTACTTTCTCTCTTGGAGAGCTCTGATGCCACAACAAACAACAAATCCTAAAATGCCATAGGATGGGGCCAAGGCTTAACTGACTTATCAACTGCATTAATTCTGCAGTGTGGCAGCCGCCTTAGTTTCTTCCAAGTTTTCACTGTCCAGATTTTTATTCCAGTAAGATCTTAAAATTAGCAAAATGTGTCTTTTATCTTTAGGACAGCCTTGGATTGTTTATAACTTTATCAGTTTATATCTAAATAATACATAAGTGTGTATGTAGAGGCAGGAGATGCTTCTCCTTTCTACATGGAGGAGGAACGTTACTAATCCCAGAGATATCAAGATATATCAAATATTTCTACCTTGCTTTCGCTGTCATTCTTCACCCACCATCATTGATCCCATACCAGTCATACTCTTGAAACCAATAGCCATATGTAATCACTCTCTAAGGATGAAACAGAGCTAGGAAAATTTCCTTTTTTCACCTGTATCTTTTAGGATCCTATAGCTATGCTGCTTGGTAAATTCTAAGAGTCATCATCAAACCAATTTTGGCAAGTTTTACACAAAGTAATTATCTTTTCCTTTCTTTTTTGTTCTTGTTGTTGTTGTTGTCAGGCAATTGGAATGCAGCAGTTCCATCCAAGCTAAACTGCAGGGCTTGGGAAAGTTATTTTTATAGATGACACCTCCCAGAATTCTCCAACTAGTATAACCACTTTTCTAAGCTCTGCTAAGCAGGTCTAATCTTGGGCTTCAGTGGGGAACTATTTCAGGTGACACAATGCATGCTGACTCAGTGAGAGGAAATGGAAGAAAAAGAAGTAAATAGTTAAACCACAAGGTCCAGCTCTGGTCAAGTTTTCATAAATCATTCAAATGAAAAAACATACAAACAAATTATCTTCTTTGAATAGGATTAAATGTCTGTCCTAACCTCTCACTACCACTGTAAGAACAGAACACATTGCTTCATTTAGTATCACTTTCTGTCTACCTTATTTATAGCATCTATAATAGAAGATTGTAAACCAGTCTAATTATTTCAAGATCTGACTTGCAGCTGTAGTTGGACAGCAATTGTTCTTACACTAGATACAAGATTTTTGTTTAATGAGCGGTGTGAAAGCAATTGTGTACAAGAAGTAACTATCTGAGTTATTTAAAATTATGAAAGAAAAAAAGCAGTCATACAAAGTTTTCCGGTTTGTAGGTCATAGTCAAATGCATCCACAGAGAAGGAAAGGCTATCGATGTAAAAGAATGTTCTGTGATCCAGCGACCAATCCAACCCATTGGAGATGTCCACTTTATCAAAGTGCTTCACTACAGAGTGATCAGGAAAGAGAGTGTAGAGGGACCCCTGATGTCTCTCTAGCACTGCAGGTCGAATCTCCTCAGCCATTGTACCTGTAAAAACCACAGGGTCCAGTGATTAGAATGGAAAGACAAGAGTGATGCTAGGGAACTATGGGGCTATA
Organism: Sceloporus undulatus; assembly: GCF_019175285.1. Taxonomy (NCBI): domain Eukaryota; kingdom Metazoa; phylum Chordata; class Lepidosauria; order Squamata; family Phrynosomatidae; genus Sceloporus; species Sceloporus undulatus. The sequence continues at coordinate 97,309,043 of NC_056524.1, forward strand.
CAGACCGGCATTTTGTGCCGGCCTGTACGCACACTAGGGCTAAGCGTCCATGCACTCGAAGCCCTTGTTGTGCCACCTGGGCACCATGTTGGCAGGCTCCCATCTACATGGCATGTGCCATGATGATGCTCATTATGCACAGTACTTAAACAGCACTGAGCACAAGGGGCGTCATAATGGTACGTGAGCACACCTATGGTGCCCCTTCAGGGACACAAAAAGAACCTGCCCAGAAGCCGGATCTTTTTGCTCGCTCCAGAGGTTGTGGCGTGTGATTGCCACAGCCTCCTTCTGGGGCAAAAAATGGGCGGCGTGGAGCTGCCCATATGTAGAGCCCCTAGGGATCTAGTGTTGTTTTTTTTTTTAAGAGATGGTTCTAACATTGTCTTTCCTAAAAAGTATAGGGTTTTCTTAGGCATGGATGTGCCTTGAAATCATCTGTCAGCTTATGACAATCACATTAATTTCATAGGGTTTTCTTAGGCAAGGAATACTCAGAGGTGGTTTTGCCAGCTCCTTTCTCTGAAATATAGCCTACCGCACCTGATATTTGTTGGCAGTCTCCCATTCAAGTACTAACCAGGGCTGACCCTGCTTAGACAGAACAGATCAAAATAATTATTTTCCCCACTGTCAAGATGCAAGACATTTGGAACTCATAGTAACTCTGTAGCCTCCCAACTCCACAGTCTACCATAGAATAGCACTCTTGAAGAATATAGTACTTCTACTGTTAACAAAGTGCAGTCCATTAATGCATCAACAAAGATATATGCACCTTGTTTCGCCACTACCACACACCCAAATTCAGTGGCAGGGAGGATAAGTGCAGCTTTTAGCTGCTAATTGTTCCAGGAGAACAGAAGTCAAAAGGTAGCCCCAGGAAAGTTCATGGGGTGGACCTTTAGTATCTTGCTAATCTCCCAGCTTTTGAAATTCTGCTCTTAAGAAAGACTCTAGAAATGTGAGTCATGACCCACCTACCTGCAAACAGCCTTCCTGCAGGGTCCACTTTGCCATCATTGAATCGGTTGTTGGGTTTATCCTTGTCAATATGAGTAATAGTGGTTACAGACTTCTTTTTCCAGTTTAAAGCAGCAAACTGGGTTCCAAGGGTAATAATGTAATCACCAGATTTCCTGAGAGCTATTGAGCTTACTGGAGCGTCTGGGGAACATTGGGAGTGGGATGTAATAGTATGTAAAAAATATCTAGCATACATAAAATACTTGGAGCACTATTTGGTTGAAATGCACGTACAAATGCACGTACATATATCATATTGGGAAATAGTTTGAAAACTTCAACTGGGCTTGAAGATTAAAGCCTGAACATAACAACCCAGATTCAAGTAACTGGTGTAACATCTTCACATAAATGTCTTCTGCTAGGTTCAGTTTAAAGAGGTATCTGTGATCATTACAAGTTTGGACCCTTTGGGAACACATATCATGCTTCTACGAGTAATAATGCTGAGGTCAGCACTGAAGGGTTTTTAGCCCAAGAGAAATCTATTTAGTGAGAACCTGGAGATTAGCATTCCTAATAGTGGAACCAAAACAGTAAGGCTCGACAGGCATGGTATTCTTTTAGATGTCTTGCAAAGGCATTCTTATCTGGGTTTTGAAAAACATAAATGTTCTCTATGAATCAATGCCTTCAATGGGAATTATTACCATTCAGAGCACAGGCAGCTGCCCCAAACATCTAGCTCTCTTAGAAATACACTCGTCCTCCACATTAGCTGGGATTGGGGGAACAGGACCCCCTATGAATGTGGAAAAACTGCAAATAACAAAAATACTATGTTTTTACCTGAAAGAACACCTCTCTAAGAATCTCTAAGTCTTCCAGTGCAACTCTGTGGTCAACATCTGCCAGACTCTGACCATAGAAATGGGCTAAAGGAGCTACAAATGCCTAGTGGAGTGTTCTCTCTGGGAATCTCTAGGTCCTTCAGTGCGACTTTTGTTTAAGGTTGGCCATAGAGTTGCGCTGGAGGACCTAGATATTCCTAGAGTTAACATATTAATAAAATCCGTGAAAAATCAAATCTGCAAAAGTCAAAACCACAAATGTGGTGGGACGAGTGTACACTTTCTCAGGAGTGGGTATCATTAAAAATATGCTTACATCAGTCTGAGAAATGACTGCATATGTTCCATACTAGACACGTTAGCACTTATATGCAGTTTTCACATTTCCTAGACAAAAAGATTTTCAGCGCACAAAATGGCCCTAAGAGATACATGGGATGGAAAAATATCCCATTTCTTCCGTCATATTCTCAAGAGATGAGAAAAAACATACCTATGATTGTGAAGTCGAAGGCTTCCACAGCTAGCATTCATAGTTTTTTGTGTGTTTTTGGGTTATTTGGGTGTATTCTAGAAGAGTTTATTCCTCACATTTTACCAGCATCTTTGGCTGGCATTTTCAGAAAATGCTGGCATAGAAGTGAGTGGAGTATATAAACTGTGTGACCCTTGGTTGAGAGGAAGTGATTTACATGTTAATCTGTATGTTGGTCTGTCATTGAATGGCAAGGCCTCAGGGTCTTTATTTAGTTAGTGAGTCTTTGTCTGCTGGGAATACTTGCTAGATGTTTATGTGTGTGTGTGTGTGTGTGTGTGTGTGTGTGGTAGCCAAACTTTGTTGAAGTTGTCGAGGTGTTTGTGGATTTCGATGGCTTCCCTGTGCATTCTGACCTGATAGTTGTTAGCATGGTCCAGAATTTCAGTGTTTTCAAATAATATGCTATGCCCAGGATGGTTTATAGCATGTTCTGTTACTGCTGATTTTCTGGCTGACCCAGTCTGCAATTTCTCTCGTGTTCCTTGATTCATGTCTGAACACTGCATTTGGTGGTCCCTATGTAGATTTGTCTGCAGCTACTTGTTTGCAGTTGCATGGTATGCAGTGAACTCCTGCAGCCATGAAACCTTGCCATTCAACAACAAACCAACACACAGATTAACATGTAAATCACTTCCTCTCAACCAAAGGTCACACAGGATATATACCCCACTCACTTCCATGCCAACATTTTCTAGAACATGGCCAAATAGCCTGAAAAACCCACAAAAACTATACCTATGATTATTCTTTCTCCCATTTTCAATCTGCAAATGTCTACCACTGGACACTCAGAAATAAATATTCGATTATTAATGAAATAGCAAACCCCAAATAAAGGAACTACCAGGCTTTTTGAAATCTGTTTCTTACCTGTTGAAATACTTTGTAGGTCCTTTGTAAGGGAATTCCATCGATATACTTTTTCCCCACTTATATCCACAAAAAGAAGTGAATTCTCTTTTTCCTCCCATAGAGGTGACTCTCCAATCTTGCAGTTCTCTTGTATAATGCACTCAACCTTTACAGATGACATTACCTTTGAGAAGAGGAAAACCTGTTAAAGAACGCAGACAGTAGGACTAAAAGGAAACCATGCTGTACCAAGACAGACAGCGTGTTTTATTGGTTTGAGCACTGGACTAGGACCAGAGTTTAAATTCCACTCATGGCCACTGAAACTTTGTTCATTTCAGCAGTAAAAATTTGGGTGGTTTGGGCAACCTTTTACTGCTGCTATTGTTGAACACCTGAGACTGAAAACCTTAGGGATCTTTTGCAAATTATTCAGAGAGCTTTCAGTAAATCCAGGCCTAACGTCTGCCCTGCTCTTCAATATACCACACTCGCTGTCCTAAACATACTTACTTAGAAAGCATCTGCACTGTAGAAGTTACACACTTTGACACAACTGTAAATGCTGTCACTCCATCCTATGGAATTTGTGAGTGTTGGTGCCTCCCAAAACCACAAATTCCACGATTTGGTAGGATGGAGCTAAGGCAGTTAAAGTGGTGTCAAACTGCATTATTTCTATACTATACATGTGCCCCAAGTCTTACAGATTTCAGGGGCATAATGTGCAAGAAATGAATTTAAGTCAGTGGAAAAAGATTGATAGCTATTTCAAAAGTGACAAAAACAAAACTGATACACAGTTACAACCTCGGATAAAATTTGCAAAATACTGTATGCAAAAGACAACATAAACCGAAAGAAATATAATGTAGACTGCTAGGCTTTGGTCATTTTGGTGGACCTCGATTTACAGGTTCCACAATACTGTGGAATAATATTCTTCTCTCTGAAAGCCTGTTCACACTACACAATTAAAGTACTATGATTTCACATTTACTGTCATGGCAGCACACTCTGGAATTGTGGTATTGGCAGTCCTGAAACCAATCCAATGAGGACTGAGCATGCTCAGTGATCAACAGGTGTCAAAGCAAGTTGCATGCCAGTTGGACAAGTGTAGGGATATCACTGCAATATTGTTACAAGTTCCATTTGTAGCCACTAATGCCTAAACACAGAACAAACTGCAATTCATGCATTTCACAGCACAGCAACAGAAACAACATCCCACTTGTTTGCAGCACCCTATGAGCTCAGCTGCGCAATTCAGTTAAAGCTCATAACTTTTAAATCCTGCTTAGTTCAAGGAGAGAGTTACACTGAAATTAACCAGATTTAATTGTGCATAATTTTGGCTGGATGATTCCTCAGTCAAGATTTTAGTTCAACCAGAGCTTCACAACCTTAGAATAAAATGATTATTTACATGAAAACTGTCTATTCAAAGCATCAGTACTTTCAAGGTGGGAGGGGAAAACATAGTTAATAAAGCATTCTTACAGAGTCTAGAGTCCTCTGACTAAACAGAATCAGATGTTCTGGGATGGGTAACCCTTTTCTCAAATCAGCTTAATAGAATTCCAGTCCAATAAAGCAAACGTGTCTGAAGAAATCTCTTTGCTTTTTGCTTCCTTGGTGTTAGAGATCCACATATCCAAAATGCTTTGAAACATATATATAGCAGTTGGTATTGCTAATATTTAATGCCAGCTATTATCTTCATAGTCAAACATTACCAAGGTCCTGCTGAATAGGATGGTTTTTCTGTGCGCTCAAGCTAACAAAGTAGGGCAAACTTCACAAATCCTTTCAGTGGAACTTCACAAACATCACAAAGCCTTGTTCCAAGAATGGGGGAGGTGGGCAGAGGAACACAAGACGCTGTGATATTGGCTGGGTGCCATAGTTTTGCACAAGATACACAAAATATTTTGATTTTAAAGTAAAATCAATGAGAACTGCACAATTATAAGCAAGAAATTTCCATGTGAATCCATCTCGTACAAATGTATTTAGTTAGATTGAAAATTTTACTGGTGGATAATTTGAAGGCACAGTAAAAAAGTAAACATTGAAACAGAATTGTTAAAACAAGGTGTATCTAACTTCTTTGACAGGGATGTGATTAATATGCAGGCTGTCAAACTGGATTGATCTTTCCAGTGCTCTATACACAAATACACTTAACTGGATGTAAATTAACAATTTATACTTTTTCAGCTTTAGAGGATCTTGTAGCACCTTTGAAACTAAATGAAAGAAAAAAGTTGGCAGCATGAAGTAGACTTCAGTCTACTTCCTCAGATGCTTTTGGATGCTTAAGAAACTTGCCAAAAAATCCTGTCTAAGATTTGCCTTAGGGTTACCATAAATCAAAAACGACTTGGAGGCACACAACAACAACAGCAACAAATCAAGTTAAATGTAGCAGGACTTACACAAAAAAACTGGGTGTAGTTATGCAGAGGGACTGCAAAATGGGAGCACTGAACACCTAAATATAAAAATCCCCATACCCCCTTGAAATTTCTAGAATTGTAGAGGGTGGGGACACTGAACATTGTTCACAAGTAGAAGTATAATACTGAATTTGCATTATTGTACTGTATTCTCATTCCCTTAGTAACTTGGCCTGCCTTTGTTCTGTGGATGCATGAACTGAAGTTGTAAGGGGCAAGAGGCAGCTTTCCTACTGAGTTCTACCCATTTCTGAGTAAAGCACTTGTTTCAATATTGTCATAATTTTATGATGTTTTAATATTGTTATGAGAGGACTCTAGCTGAACAGGAAATAGGAGCTCTAGGGTCTCATTCCCTCCCCCCCACACACACACACCTGTGATTCCAGATAACATTAAATCTTAAGTATCAAATCATACTTCCAATGTGGATTAAGGACACAGTTCACCAAGTCCACAGAGACAATTAATATATCCACACTGCAGAAATAAAGCAATTTGACACCACTTTAACAGCCTTGATTCTTATCCTACAGAATCCTGGGATGTGTAGTTTAGTGAGGCACCAGAGCTCTCTGACAGACCAGGCTGAACACCTCAACAACCTACAAATCCCAGGATTCTACAGGATGAAGCCATGACAATTAAAATGGTGTCAAACTGCTTTATACCTGCAGTGTAGAAGATGAGAAGGTTGCATACTGTGGACTATACAACCATGTCAAGCCAGTGTCCGGGAAAGCAGCCAAAGGGCTGATAAAGCAGCTAGTTATCAAACAAACAACCCCCTCCCAGCACAGCAAAGTCAATGTAAGCTACACAGTCCTGGAGAGTTGCAGTAGCTTTGCCAAAAGGGTTTACCAGAAGAATTGTCAGACGGTCCGAGGTTCAGGGTAACAGATAGGCAGGTAGATAAAGCAGTCCAAGGTCAAGTTTCCGGGTAGTCAAGACAAGAAGCCAAGGAGCCAGAGACAGAGTCTTTCCTCTAAAAGAGTCAGATATCCACTGGCAAAGAACCACACATGCTCCAGGTGCTTAAGAAGGCAAGGAGCTGGCCTTCAGCTGTGCCTGATTACGAAGACGCTTCTGATAAAGTCTCCGAGATCTTCGAAGGCCCTCTCTTTCTGCTCGACGCTCATTGAAGGTAGGCACGCTGCCCAGATCCTCCTCCATGTCCACAGCCTCGGCACCAGGCAAACTTGACTGCTGAACCTCTGGAGGGGCCATAGACTCTGCTCCAGCAGAACTAGGGCCAGCCTCTGGCTCCTCCATTACAGGTTCAAGCCCCTGGGGCTCTGGCTCCTCCATTATAGGTTCAGATCCCAGAGGCTCTAGCTCATCCTCTGAGTCCTCCAAGCCATCTTCCAGGCTGGGCATGACAGCCAGGTTAGTATGATTTGCTGTTACTGCTGTTACCAGCCCTTGAGTCAATCTTGATTCATGGTGACCCTGTGGATGAGAACTCCCTGTCCTTCACTGTTCTGCTCAGATCCTGTAAATTCATACCTGTGGTCTCCATAATAGAGTCTATTCATCTAGCATGTGATCTTCCTATCCTACATTTTTCAATCTTTGCAAGTATTGTTGTCTTTTCTAATGAGTTGTGCCTTCTTGTGTTGTAACCAAAGTATGACAACCTCAACTTTATCATCTTGGCTTCCAGGGAGAGTTCAGCCTTGATCTAACCAAGGCCTTATTTGGTTTGGTTGTCTTTTTGGTTGTCCATGGTAGCCTCAGCACTCTTCTCCAGCACCACATCTCAAATAAGCTGATTTTCTTCTTACTGGCTTTCTTCACTGACTGGTTTTTGCATCCATCCATACCAATGGGAAATACAGTGCACCCGCGTTATATGCGGGCACACTTTACGCGGTCTTGAGCATACACGCTCAAGCCGCAGGGAGCACGCAAGGCGCAAGGGGCGGCATGTCCCATTCAATTGAATGGGTGCACGCACCCATGGCACCCTGCACGCCGCTGCACATGAGCCCCGTTGTTTCCAATGGAGCTTGAGCATTGGCAGAATTCATCTTACGTGGGGGGTCCAGAATGGATCCCCCACGTAAGGCAAGGGCCAACTGTACAGTGGCTTGGACAAATCTAAATTTCATGCTCAGTTATCTATCTTTTTAGGACCTTGTCCAGTTCTTTCATAGTTGCCCTCCCAGTTCTTAGTCTTCTTCTGATTTCTTGGCTGCAGTCTCCATTCTGATCAATGTTTGGTCCAAGATATGGGAAATCTTTTACTGTTTCAATTTCCTCATTGTCTAGAATCAGTGGTTCCCAAACTTTGGTCCTCCAGGGGTTTGGGACTTCAGTTCTCAGAAGTCACAGCTGGTTTGGCCAATGGTAAGGAATTCTGGGAGCTTTAGTCCAAAACATCTGGAGGACCAAAGTTTGGGAACAGTGGGCCCTTGGTATCCACTGGGGTTTGGTTTCAGGGGCCCCTGTGGATACTAAAATCCATGGATGCTCAAGTAATATCTAAAATGGCAAAATCAAGGTGTGCCTTTTGGAATTTCTATTTTAAAAAAATATTTTCAAGCTGTAGCTAGTTGAATTTGTGGAAAAAGAACCTGCGGGTGCAAAAGGCTGACTGTACCCCTCTTTTTCTAGGGAACGAGAGCGTCTTTGCTGAGAAAGTGGGAGTCCGTAGGAAGAAGAGGGAGAGCCCACTCCAGCTGTTTGGGCTCAAGTCAAAAGGGGCCACTTTGCATTTGTAAGACCTGAGCAGGGCTCTTGGTGTTGGGGGACTTGGAGGTCTCTCATATTCATAGAGTGGCCAGAAGTCGAAGTAGACTGGACACAGCAGTGAACAACCCCAGCAACAGCAAGCACCCTCCCACCTGCTCTACCAGTTTGTGCATCCCTTGAGGACTGCAATCCCTGCCAGAGTTGGCTTCGCAAAGGAGAATGCCTCTGCAGGAGGGAGCAAAAGCAGGCCAACCGGCTGGAAACAGAGTAACTCCAGGAGGAGGAGGGGGTCAGAAAGATGCCTGTTCTTTCTGCAGCTAAAAAGGAAAGGCAAGAGGACAGCCCCCCTCTTCCTGGACCCCGTGAAACTAGAGCAAAAGGATCACCTACCAGCTGGGCCTGGTCCCTGCTTCTCTGCTGACTTTGGGGGCAGGACCCAGGGAGGGCCTGGCCTCCTTCCCTCCTCCTCTCCCTCCCTCTGAAGCCTTGCCTTGGCTTCTCTGGACTTGTAGCAACCAGCCCCTGCTGGCCCTCCTGGAAAGGCCTCTGATGGCTTCCTTTCCCAAGCTCTGTTCCCAGGAGGCAGGCGGAGGGGGGAAGGGGCACACAGCCTCAGTCAAGGATCTGCAGTTCAGAGATGGAGATATGGATAGGAAAAGGGGCACCAGAGCCTTAATGATCTGAGATGGGGGGGGGGCAGAAGGAAGGGATATGTTGGATGTTTTCAGACTTTCTTATAAAAAGAAGGGGGGAAGGAGTCATGGGGGGTACATCAACACTGTAGAAATAATGCAGTTTGCATTTTAAGAGCCATAACTGCCACTTATGGAATCCTGGGGTTTGTAGTTTTCCAAGGTCTTTTGCCTTCTCTGCAAGAGAAGGCAAAAGACTGGTGCCTTACAAAACCAATGATCCCAGGAATCTTTAGGATGGCACCATGGCAGTTGCAGCACTGTCAGACCGCACTGTTTCAATGATGTGGATGCCCTCTTAAGTGGGCATGTCTTCTCATGGTGTGCTTGAGAGCATGGGGGAGAGGACTTTGATGAGCTAATGATCCACACACAAGTAAACGCATAATTCTTGCACAGCTTTATCCCTGGTCAACGTACATAAATTTGGGTAGTCTGGGAAGATATGACCCATCATTCGGAGCAGTGCACTTGCTCACACTAGGTTATTTAAAGAGAAGCAGGGGGGAAATGGGACGGATAAATATGTTAGCTATAATCATTCTGTGTACATGTGCTCACCTTTTCCCAGAAGCCAGAGACTGCATATTTCAGGTAGTCGCACTGCTTCATCTTTATAAGTGTATACAGACATTATATTAAATTGAAATTCTATTTTAATTGTGAGTTTTGTAAGTTTTTAATCATACTGTATTTTTAAATTGTAAGCCACTTTGAGTTCCAATTTTTGAGAAAAAGTAGGATACTACTACTACTAATAATAATAATAATAATACCTCAATTTAATGAAGTCTTTGACTAAGAAGCTCCTTTAGATGGGCCAAAACTAATAAAATGAACTTCAATAGGGAGAAATGTAAGATACTGCACTTAGGTAGGAAAAAAATGAAATGCATAAATATAAGATGGGGGGCACCTGGCTTACAGAGATTATGTGTGAAAGGAATCTAGGAGTCCAAGTAGACCACAAGTTGAACATGAGTCAACAATGTTATGTGGCAGCTAAAAAGGTCAATGCCGTTTTAGGCTACATCAATAGAAATATAGTGAATAGATCAAGGGAATAGTGCCACTTTATTCTGCCTTGGTCAGGCCTCACTGTGTCCAGTTCTGGGCACCACAATTTAAAAAGGATGTTGAGAAACTGAAGCGTGTCCAAAGGAGGGCGACCAAAATGGTGAAGGGTCTGGAAACTATGCCTTATGAGGAAAGACTTAGGGAGCTGGGTGTTAAGAGGTGATATGATAACCCTGTTTAAATATTTGAAGGGATGTCATATTGAGGAGGGAGCAAGCTTGTTGTCTGCTGCTGCAGAGACTAGGACCCAGAACAATGGATGCAAGCTCCAGGAAAAGAGATTCCACCTCAACATTCGGAGGAACTTCCTGACAGTAAGGGCTGTTCAGTGGAACACACTCCCTCGGAGTGTAGTGGAGTCTCCTTCTTTGGATGACTTTAAACAGAGGCTGGATGGCCATCTGTAGGGGTGCTTTGTGAATTCCTGCATGGCAGGGGGTTGAACTGGATGGCCCTTGCGATCTCTTCCAACTCTACCATTCTATGAATTCTATGATTCTAAAATTTACCAAGTCTTTAAAAAAGGGACGCCTGGCCAGCCTCCCTTTGCCTCCTCACCCTCTGGCCAGCTGGAAGTATTTTTGCAGTATGAGGATGAAGGAAGGCGGGAGTAGCATAGACTTTTGGTTTTGGGGTGCAGTAGCATGTCTGCAGTAAACAATGCAAAAAAGTGTGAGCTTGGAAATACATTCATCCCTCCATATTTGACGCTTTGCTATTTGCAAATTTGATTATTCACAGATTTGATTAATATGTTCTCTCTAGGAATCTCTAGGTCCTCTAGCGCAACTCTGTGGTCAACTTTAACTAACCTAGAGATTCCTAGAGTGAACACTCCACTAGGCATTTGTAGCTCCTCCAGTGGTCAGTGGTTCTATGGTCAGTGTCTGTCGGACGGTGACCACAAAGTTGCACTGGAGGACCTAGGTGTCCCCTCAGGTAAAAACATGGTGTTTTTGTTATTTGCGGTTCTTCCATATTCACAGGGTTCTTGTGCCCCTAACCCTAGCAAATATGGAGGGACAAGTGTAATAGGATTCTACACTTGCCAATTGTATCTGCCTACAGTAGGCTTCCTGGATCCCTTACTAAGCATGCATGAACAGTAAAAGAAAGAAATAAGATAAGTCTGCCTAATCAGCTATTCCCCGGCATTTAAAAAGAGGGGGGATAGATCTATAAATTTGGCTATCAAAATGGAAATTATAAGAGCTGGTGAAAGGAAGAAAACATCATCTCTGGATGAATTTTGAAAGAAGACTTCAGCTGGTTTCTAAAAGGTTCAAGATATTTTTGTTCACTTTTGTAAAAGTTTGCTGAAATGTATTGAAGTCCTCTTCTTTTTTTGTGGTGTAAGGACCTAGCTATTCTTTTTGTGTTATTTCTGATTCTGGTACTAAATTTTCTGTTAAACAAATAAAGCCCAGGAACACATCTCCTTTGTTAACTGAGGGCCAAAACACACTGCAGAAATCATCCAGTTTGAGGCCGCTTTAACTGCCCTGGGTCAATGCTAGGGAATCCTGGGAACTGTAGTTTTGTGAGATACTTAGCCTTCTCTGTCAGAGAGCTCTGGTGGCACAGTAAACAACAGTTCCCAGGATTCCCTAGCAGTGACCCATGGCATTTAAAGTGGTCTCAAACTGGATTATTTCTGCAAAGTGTTTTGGACCTGAGTTATACCAGGATTTGATTCTCAGCTCGGCCATGAAACTCACTGGCTGACCTTGGGCGAGTACACTCTCTCAGGGGAAGGCAATGACAAACTTTCTCTGAACAAATCTTGCTCCATGATAGGGTCTTGGCCTTAGGGTCACCATAAATTGAAAACAACTTGTAGGCACAAAGACAATCAGGTGAAACTGGCACAGAAAAGTTTACAAGAGTTCTTCTCCTCCCTCACTAAAGAAGTAGCCATTTCCTTTCCTTTCATAATCTCCTCCATTCCACTCCATTTTTACAGATTGAGGCAACTGCCTCACTTCTAAAGCTGGCCCTACTGGGATGCGATCTCCTCAAAGCACCCTATTATGATACACCACTCTCTTGACAAAATTAGGAACTTTAGTATACTCTGCTAACATATGTTGAAATATTACTTACAACACTTTGGTGCAATAGGCCAGGTAGGAAAAAACCCACAAGAGTTGCACAGAAAAGCCAAAATTCTAATGATTTGTTTCAGATTTTTCCTAATTTAAAAATTGGGGGAAGGGGAATACAAACAAGTAGTTTCTTCATGCACCACTGAACTGTAATACCACAATGCTATGCCTCAGCATCTCACTGCCCTTTGAACGCTCTAGTTAATTTGTTATACTACACATTTTCCCATTACAAGGATCCTGCCAGAGGTCAGGGACAGAGATGGGCAAAGGGGAAAAGGGCTAATAATTTATCTTTATGTCTGAACAAGGAATGTGGAAAGCTGTATCGGATTCACCCCTTTTCACTCGCTGCCCCTCACTCCTGGAACCTTCTTCCCCCATGAGCAAGGGCCATCACTTCTTTAACCAGCTTCAAAACAGAGTTGAAGACCATCCTCTTCAGATGTTCCCAGGCATTGCATAATTGTCGCTTGCTATTTGATGTTCTTTTGGTGCCTGTTTTATCAAACCATTTCCTGTATTGCTATGTATTTTTATGCATTAGCCTACTAGCCCCACCACCTTTCCCTTATCCTTTTATGTCATGTCTTTTTAGATTGCAAGCCTGAGGGCAAGCAACCAGGGAACCATCTAATTAAAAAAATTGTATGTACAGCGCTGTGTAAATTTACAGCGCTTTATAAATAAAGGTTAATAATAATAATATTAATGAGGACACTCCATGGATCCTAAAATCTGTGGATGCTCTAGTCTCATTATATACAACAGCATAGTAAAATGATGACCCTTATATAAAATAGCAAAATCAGGCTTTAGTTTTTGGAATTTATATATTTCTGGAATATTTTCAAGCCGCAGGTAGTTGAATCCATGAATACGGAGGGCTGACTGTAATTTATTTTCTTGTAAGACGAATGGTTCATGTTCTTGTTTCTGGAGCAGTAGAAAGCAAGCTTGCTGTCTTCTACATGACAACCCTTCAGATATTTAAAAATGGCAAATTGGAGATTTCTGCTGAGAGACAGGACTTTACCACAGGCTGCAATCTAATCCTATTAATACTGAAGAGCAGAGGTAGACGTGAAGCTTGGCTGGATTTCTGAATATCTATCATTCTTCTCAGGGTACAGCAAAGGCCAGTCTATTTAATATGACATTTTCACAGCCCAAATCAAGAATTTACACTATGCATGGTGCTCCACTGACAATCATGAAGACTGGATACCCCATTAAACACTCCAAAACAACAGAATAAGATTTGTGCACGAAATTCAGATTAGAACAGATGCTTTGATGCTAACACATCTTTTTTCTCTAGCCTATTCACTCCATGGCTCAGGTAAATACTGTATATAAACACTAGCGACAGCCTGCAAAATTTGTTCCCTCTATATCTCATGTTCAGGCTATGGATGCCTTTGCTTATGTATCTAAAATGGCACCCCCCTTGCACAAGGCAGATGCATCAGCAGGCCTGGAGGAATCCAAAGCTGGCAGAAGTCTAAAAATAATCTTGAGATCTCTACAATGGGAAAGACCATTCACTTTATCACAGTGTGGCTAGAAAACAAAACACTAGCAGGGAATAAGAACAGATGGAAAACTGAAAGAGGGTGTGCTGAAGGCTACATTGATTGTTTTGAATATTTCCAGGCCATGCTGGACATTTTAGTATTTCTGTAGACATCTGACCCTAATAAAAGGCAAATGCACATAGACATTTCCCATTTGAGAATTGTGTAAGTATTAGCAGTAGAGCTTAAAAGGTAAAATACCTCAAGCTTTGGGGTTGCAACTGTCTGCTCATGAATTTTAAAACATCTCATCATCACTGACTTTTGCATCAGGACATATAATCTTTGTTTTTAGTTCTTTATGGTAAAAAACAATGTAAAGAAAAATTGTCTCATTTTTAACACGCGTAGCAGTAACTAAGATAAAGAGATATCAAAACACAAGTGATCAATTAGTTGATATATTTCAGAACAATATCTGGCAGTATCAAAACCTTATTTGGCTACTTGAACCTGAAATAGGCAAACCAACTTCTCTTTTTGCTTTAGCTCAGGGGTAAGCAACTACCCGAGGTCTAGAATCCTAGGCAACAATGAAATCACAGGAGAAGGAAACAATCTAAAAATTTTATGGGGAGAATGTCTCTAGAGCATTTGCTGTCTGCCACTGGTGAATTGGATGCAACCGGGAACAGAACTAGGACCATCCCAATCCTGTATTTTTGCCCTGGCTTATTTTCAGTCCAGGAGATAAAACCTTTAAAACAGAAAGCAACTGAAGTCAATTGTAGTAAAGACATCAAAAAAGGGGGTGGGATAGTTTGTCAAAAATGGCCATGGGGAGTCACATGCAGTCCATTTGCATACTGCTTAGCAATAATAATTCTGTATGCATCTTTTAAAAAATGGTGCACTAATTACAGATTAATTTGTAGGCAATTCAAACCAAAATTATTTGTTGTGTGTGACTTTAACAAACTCAGTTCAACTAGTCTGTTCCTGGTCAGAATTCAAGGTGTTAATTATTACTTGTAAATCCCTAAAAGGTTTGCAGCAAGGTTATCTCAGCGACCTCCTCCTCCCTCCCTGCCTCCCCAATGCATGTTCTACATCTGAGGGTCTGCTTTTGTGTTTCACCACCTTTGGAGATATGCGCTTGATGGGAATCCAGTATCATCGAACGTTCTTGGTAGTGGCACCCACACTGTGGAAATCCCAACACAGATTTATACATTATCAAACTCCTACATGAAACATTTATTTCCACATTCATGTATATTCTCCTGTGTGCAACTTACACATACATGGCTGGATTATCCCATGTATTCTCAGTAGAGGAATTCTATGAGTCCTGAAAAGATTAAGAATACTCAACTCTTATCAAGAGTTGGTTTTGCAGTCTTCTCACAATATACCCTTCAAAAGATCACAATAAAGAAGGTATGGTTAACAGTTCCATAATTTAATGAAAAAGGTATTGTAAAAAGTGGACGTCTGAAAAAGACAGTCCATTTTTGAAAATTTGAATATATATATGTATATATATATTTAATATAAAGTAAAACAAGAGAACAAATTAGGTTAAGAGGTAATACTTCAAAGTTAGCCACTGAACACACTGTAAAAATCTAGCAAATATACTTTGGAGAATGATACTTGAAAGCTATGTAGCCAAAGCCTCCTTCATGTATCTATTAAAATCATTTAAAACTAACAAAACAAAAACTATTGCCTGAACTTATATATTTTAATCATCACTATTAGATTAGCAAATCTTGCTGAAGCACCATTTTCCAGCTTTTAACTTGTCCTCATACCACTGAGTATAAAAACATGATTGTGTTTTCTCCTGGCCAATGAAATAATTGTTCCCAGGTTCAACTGTGTTTGATTTCACAACCAGGAGAAGTGTTAATAATAAATATATGTTAAAAAGAGAACTAGAACCAATGTATAGATAATGATCAGCACCATTCTGAATGGCTCACAACTTAAAGACAAACCATTTTTTTCAACAAACTTTTAAAAAACTTTTTAAAAACTACTGCATATTTACACCAAAGAAAATCTTAAAATAAATCTCTTCCAAAAAAGAACAAAACATAAAAAGGAGCAAATAAACATTAAGAATGCCTAAAGTGAAGTACTGTATCTAGAAATGTGAAATTTTCTTTTACATCCTTCAACGTTTTCTCTTCAAGAATGTATTCTTTCCAGATAAATGCAACAGTATTAATGTTTTAAAGGAAAACATCTTTTATGTTACCCATTAGAACTCAAATTTACCTCATTTATGTTTGCATCATATAATGCATTTTATCAACAAAGGAAACTGCGATGATTGTATTAATGAACTTATTTTTGAACAAATTGTTTAAGAAAAAAGATGTGTTGAAAAGAACAAGAGTATTACTTGCATGAAGCTGGTGTGTGCGTTTTAAAACATCTACTACAAAGCTTTTTTTAAAAAAAATCTAGTTAAACAATAAAGTGGCCCAAACAGTTTTCAAGCTATTATCAATAAAAATATTTCATTTTACCATTTTTGACTGTTTAAGCAGCAAATTGCTCTTTATGCATACAATGATTTTTCACATTTTGGCTCAGAAATTTGCTGAAATATTTGCTAGCTGAAAAAAAAAGTATGTTTTAGGTTGAAGGGGAAATGCAGATGATTTTATGGGACCAAGATTTTTTAAAAGCCTTCTGAGTTTACAAGGAAGAATCTAGCATCACCGGTGATTGCCTGAATATGTTAGAGATTAAGTACATCTAGTATTAAACATTATGCACATAGCCATGTGTTGGCTGGCTGAGTAAAATATTTTACAAGTGCAACCCACAACAAGCTATTATGTACACAGGGATTTAAAAACGATTTAGAAATAGCAGAGGTTAAAGTATTATTTACAGAATAAAGCAAATGGCGACAGTGAAGAGAAACAAGTTAGTAATGGGGGGAAATCTAGAGGTCAGTGTGTTTGGCAGCATTGACTGTGAAGTTTATAAACGTTCCTCTGTAAATTAGGAGAAGCAATTACTTATGCCCAACATTACTTTGAGGCACGTCCCACTGAGTTAAAATAGGCCTTACCTCCAAGTATTCAGGATCAGACTGTTCCTTCTTGAGAACATGATTTCTGCCTAGTAGTCACATACCTTCCGTTTCAAAACAACAACAACATTTGCAGAAACACCCCAATTTTAAACACATATTTGCACACTTGTACAATCTCCCAACACTGCGTAAGTGTTCTAATGAAGTGAGATTCTATTAGCGCTGCAAAGAGTATTGTCTCCTCCTTTTTTTGGAGATTGTCAGAGAATGATAGAATGGCTTTTAAAACACCTGTTCAGCAGAACAAGATCAGCATATTACATACATTCTGTAAAAGGAAGCAGACATATAAAACCATTTCTGGAAGTGACAATGAACATAATGACCTTGGAAAACCCCAATTAACAATCTTCACAAAAGGACAAACCAATTAACTGTTTGGAAAAAGCCTCCTGGTCATTTGCTTGGGAGCCCTGCACATGTGTTCAGGAACCTGCAGATCTCCAAGATCTGTGTCTCTTCTCTTGGATACATAAAGGCCAAGCTATTCCACAGTGCCAGAAGTTTTCTAATCAGCTTTGTATTGAACTGTGAGAAATTAAATTTCTTTTATTTCTATTGTGACAGTCTCTACTGAAGTCTTTACTTGGGCTCGCTTGCTCTGAGCCGCTTTTTCTCAGTCTGATCTGTCCTTTATTCCCATCACCCTCAGCTTCAGAGTCACTGAGTTCTAAGTCAGGGCAATACCCATCATTGTCCTGGTAGGGAGCACTCCCCATCTGGTATTCCAGAGTCTGTTTGCCCCATGAACGTTCTCTCAATGAAAATCTCCTTGAGGGCTTCTCACAACACCTGAGATCTTCTGTGGTCCTCACTAAACTGTTGGTGGCTTCTTTGAAGGACCTGCTAAAGTGTTCTATTGTGGATTTTTTAAAGCTGCTCTGGCTTGACAAGTGGACTGATTGTTGCTCATACGTTGTTTGACTAGAGCTATCTCGCTGAATGACATCTCCAACTCGACTCA
This sequence comes from Sceloporus undulatus, assembly GCF_019175285.1. NCBI lineage: Eukaryota > Metazoa > Chordata > Lepidosauria > Squamata > Phrynosomatidae > Sceloporus > Sceloporus undulatus. The sequence goes on from NC_056524.1 coordinate 97,326,882, forward strand.
TTAAGCCATTAGACTTTACTTGTTTGGAGTTCTGCTGGATCTTTCCATTCCCAATGGCAGATTGTCCATGCAGTGCAGCTTGAAGTGCTAAGGGTTTGCCAGACGATTGCCCACGATGGAGGTCTATTGAATGTGCAGGTCTAGAATCCTTTGTTTCATTCCTGGACTTCACAATCCCTCCCAGTAAGCCATTACTTCTATTTTCATGCTGAAACTTTGAGTAGGATTTCACATTTGAAGAAAAAGTCTCCTTGGATAGTGCAACACCTTTTCTGCTACAAAAGGTGGCATTGTTGTCAGGGGAAAGCAGTTTGTTACCAGATTTCAAGTTATTTTTGGAATCCCCCAATGTTGATTTTGGCATCTTTAGCTTCAAGGTAATTCTAGGAGGTGGATAAAACAGTGTGTTCTCTAGTGCAGTTGTCAGAGAATGGCCTAAAAAATTGGAGGCAGGGAGAAGACATATTTTAGAGGCAAATTTCATTTTGTGAGTAGATACAAAAAAGCCACAATAGACCATCATAATTTAGCAACTTGCTTTACCAAACAATTTATAATAAAGTTTGCCATTCATGATAGTGCCTTTTACATACTCTCCTCAAATTAAATTCAAAGGTAGTCTTAAACTTTTTTAAAAAAACGACAACAACCCTTCTATGGATCTATATTCAAGGTTCTATACTTTTTGAAAGCCAAGTAACACAAAAGTTACAAACATACTGATGTGAAAAGACTAATGTGTTTGTAATGATTGTATACTCTAAGAACATGGTCTCTCTAGGCCCACAGAGCCTTGTCAATCTGGCTTGCAGTCTCCCTTTTGTTTGCCAGTTATCATCATTTTGTTGTTGTCGTTTGCCTTGGTGACCCTGTGGATGAGACATCTCAATGACTCCCTGTCCTCTACTATTCTGTTTGCGTCCTGAAATTTATACCTGTGACCCCCCCCCCCCCCTTAATTGAGCATCCATCTAGCTTATGGGCTTTGCCTAGCTGGAAGCAGCCTCAACTTGATCATCTTGGCTTCCAAGGAGATTTGGCTGATCACAGTATCCTCAGCACAGTTCTCCAGCACCACATCTCAAATACATTGATGCTCTTCCTATCCACTTTCTTCACTATCCAGCTTTTGCATCCATACATGGTGAAGGGGAATGTGATGGCTTGGACAATTCTAACTTTAGTGTTCATTGCAGATCTTTACTCTTTAGGATTTTGTCTAGTTCTTTCATAGCTGCGCTTCCTATTCCTAATCTTCGTCTGACTTCTTGACTGCAGTCTCCATTCTGATCAATGCTTAATCCTAAGTAAGGGAACTCACTGCCACCTGTCCGTTCCGTGACACTATGGCTTTAAACTCCTTTGTCTCCACTAGTAACAGCAAAGCCTGCTAGCACTGGAGTTGCTCTGCTGTCCACTAGGTCCAACTGTTTTTCTCTCCCTTGCCATGCATGCTAAGTATGGCCAGCTGAGTCCAGCAGCCTGTGAGGAATGTTGCTCTCCCTAGAAATGACTGCAACTGCAAATGCTTTGGGTAAAATGAGAGGCTCTGTTGCTAGTGGAAGAAATTCCTTTTTCCTCTCTCCACTATTGTTCCCTTTCTATCCCTTCTCCACCAGGTTTGGGGAAAGCAAAAAAGAGCAGCTTCCAGCAAATTTTCTCTTCACAAATTCCACACGCTGAAGGAAAAGGTAGTAAAATGAAGTACAGAATGTGATTTTACCCCCTCCTCCTACACTTATCTCATGTTTCCTTCTTTGCCCCCAGTTTCTTTTCTTTTCATCCTGTACTATTAGCAATTATTTCCCTCCTCCATTTTCACACAGTATCTCTTTCTCATTTGCCTGGTCACCTTGATAGAATCCCATCTGAAGGCAATCAGAGCTGCTTTCTCCTTCTGTCAATATAGTTGTACTGAAAGGGAGGCTGTTGATTTAGGATGATCTTTGAATAGTTATACATTTTGGGAAGGGAGTGTAAGTTAAATGATGTCAAAGGATTAAAGTATGTCAAATTTTGAAGATGAGACAAGCTGGCTTGGTAGGTAATTAATTTAGATAATTAATTTTGAAGAATAACAGAAGAGGATCTGTATGAGGGCGAGAGAGGGAAATGAAGAAAATGTAGAAAGAGAGGAATAAAGAGTGGGGGTCTGATAATTAATTCTCAAGAGATTGCTCTCCATTCTCACTCTTCTTCTAGTTTATTCTGATTATTGATGTAACACATACAGATTTACTGCAGTGTAAAAATTTCAATGACTACAGCCCATTCCATTGTACTTGAGACATTATCAGGCCATATATGTATGTATATATATGTCTGCACTATACACGTGCCTTGAAGATGCTGACTATACAGACAAGGTAAACGGGAAGTGCAGAAGGCACTAACACACAGTACACAAAGTCTAGAGAGCCCTAACAGACAATAACAGACAATTACTGTGTCTCTCATGCATTCATTACCTGCAGCGATTTCCTGATTAATAAGCTGGACTTGCAAATTGAAAACTTGCTCATGTGCTTTGCTGTGAGAAAGTTTTAACTTCTCTCTTCTGCTCACCATGTAGCAAAGATTCCTTACCTGCAGAGGAAAAAGAAAAAGAAAAATCCCATACAGTCAAATGTTTGTACCAGATTTTTAGAACTATTTGAGATAACATTCAATTAAAAATCACAGGCTTCCTTAGAAACTGCAGTTATAATTATTTAAAAACAGGGAATTAAACATCCAAAATGAGATGCAAATATAGCATGCATATATAATTGTCTGCTAGAAGAAACATTTGAGAACTCAATGCTTCATAAGACAGGATGGGAAGGAGAACTTTCCCTTTCAATTGATAGTAAGACCTGGGAAAATATATGGACACATTTACCATTTAAAACTAGGTCCATTGCCATTAAAGAGAATACTATAAAGTTGGTCCATCAATGGTACCTCACGCCATTCAAATTGGCTCGTATATCTATCAATGCTAATCCAAAATGCTGAAGGGGTTGTGAAGGTAGGGGAATCTTTGTGCCTATCTGGCTGGATTGTCCCTTAGTGCATGAGTATTGGACATAAATTTTACAACTGATCTTCAAGATCACTAAACACAGTATACAATTATTACAATTCCTGCTCCTGTTCTATGAATGAAAATAAAGCCCTGCAGCATAAAGAACTTATTAGTTTGCTTCTGGCTGTTACCAGGCTTGAGAGAGCCAAGAACTGGAAAACTGGAAAGTTGAATATTGCAGGATGGTGGACTAGACTCTGGGACTTGTAGTTAATAGAGAAAATGGCAGATAATAATAACAGTGAGAGGCTTACACTCTGGATTGACCTTTCATAAGATTTGGCACCCATTTATTGAATACATCTAGCAAGATTTAGTCTCTAGACATCCCCCAATTTTAGCTAAATTTTTATGGAAAGATGTCTTTCAGGATCCCTGAATACAGTATACCTTTTATCTATAATTTGCAGGGCCTTATCTGGGTTATTGTCTTTATTTATTGTTGTTTTGGTGTACTGTTTGTTGTCATGTTTTGTTTTAGAATGTATTAATACAAAATTATGTAAAAAAATCAGATGCAAATGCTTGTGCCTAAATAAAAAAAAGCAAATACCCAGGTGTATCCAATAGCACACAAATACATTTAGAATCATAGAATCATGAGTTGTAAGAGACCGCAAGGGCCATCCAGTCCAACCCCCTGCCATGCAGGAAATCCAAATCAAAGCCCCGACAGATGGCCATCCAGCCTCCGTCTGAAGACCTCCAAGGAAGGAGACTCCACTACACCTCTGAGGAGTTTGTCCACTGTCGAACAGCCCTTACTGTCATTTCTCCCTCCACATTTGTGGATTTCACTTTGTGGATTTGATTATTCACAGATTTTATTAATTGTTCTCTCTAGGAATACTAGGTCCTCTCTGACCAAAAGTTGCACTGAAGGACCTAGAGATTCCTAGAGAGAACATTCCACTAGCCATTTGTAGCGTCTCCACTGCAATTCTATGGTCAATGTCTGGCAGATGTTGACCACAGAATTGTACTGGAAGACCTAGAGATTCCTAGAGAGGTGTTTTCTCAGGTAAAAACATAGTGTTTGTTATTTGTGGTTTTTCCACATTCACGGGGGTCCTGTGCCATCCTGCAAAAACCTCTTTTCTACATTTTGTTTTAACAGAATGGTGCCAGGACAGAGTACTATAATAATTTCAGAAATCATGCTATTGAATTAATGGCGTCTATCAGTCTTTATGCATATGTTATATTGGGGTTTTTTACATTCCAGAAGTCTCCTCATCCACTTCTCTTTTAACTTTTTAAAAATCCAACACATTTCAACTAACTGTTATCCTTCTTAACTGTTGTCCCTCTAACTGATGTCTTTTTGAATCATGTAAAATGTTCTTCTGAACACTTAAAAATATACAATGTACAATGAAATGATTGGGGCTATTGGTTTCCAAGGCTAGGCCAGCCCTTTCCATTTATTAGTGGTGGCCAGCTGCTAAATTCTTAACTTCATTATTAGGGTAGCAAAATAGAAATAGGCTTGATAAATCTTATGCCTTCCTTATTATCAATAGGTTGTGGTATTCCACCCCAAGCATAGAAAATGAAATGATAATTCTAATAATGGTAGACCCAAACATCTCTGATTTTGGATAGTTATCAGTGTTGTAAGTGAGGGACAATTTCATGGTGGGCCATCAGGGGAGCAGTATCATGGTCACTAGGAAGTGATCTACAATCTCTTCTTCCATGCAAGTTCAGCAGGATAGCATGCCAGACCTTAAGTATTCTCAGATATTAGCAGGTCCAATTTTTACACAGGTGGCACCAACATGTAGTCTCCCAGATGTCTCACAGTTTTGCAGTAGTAGCAGGATATTTCCCATTTCTAATTGATACTACCTCTTTCTTTTTGCCATCACTTCCCAGTGTAAATTCAACCCTTCATTTTCTTTCTAGCTTCCAGTTGTGCTGGCTTTCTTTCTAAGAATATCCTTACCCTCTCTAGATCTTGCCTCAGGTGCATGAACATCCTCATTCGAGTATGAATGCTATCTTCTTTTGGCTGAATCAAGCCATTTTCTTCATCCTCCTTGGGAGGAAATAAGGGTTTATTCAAGTTACTTTTCCGCTTTAGTTTCCAGTAATTATAGATCAAGTCCACAGTGAGTTTGGGGAGGCCAAGCTCTGCTGCAACGTCATCTATTCTCACAAGAGAATAGAACTCCTCCTCCAGTTCCCGGAGCTTCTGAGCACGCAAACTGGTCTTCTCGCTCTCTGTCTGCTTTTGGTCTATAGTGTTCTTGGGGTTGACATCTGTCTCAGGCACAAGGCCCTGCTTATTTTTACTATGTTTGAGACAATATGACTTGAATTTGACTTCATCACCATCATCCAGGATTGTTTTCATCTCTAGGCTATGCTCAAAGGCACATGTGACATGAAAGGCAGTAATGCAGCTCTTCACAGAGCACTGTTGAGCAAACAAAACCACCATCAGTCAGAAGAAAATTTACCAAAAGTAACTTAGAAGCTTCACATACTTTTATTACATGTGTGCATGCACATCTAATTTTACCAGTTACATGAAAACCCACTGGGTGACTCTGGGCAAGTCACTCTCTCTCAGCCTCAGGGGAAGGCAATGGCAACCCCTCTCTGAGGGAAACTTGCCAAGAAAAACCTGTGGGGTTGTGGTTAAGTCGGAAAGGACTTGAAGGCACACAACAAAAAACTTGGAAGACATTTGTTTGATTTCACATTTGTAATTCACAAGCTGAGGGTCTGAATGGTAACATTCAGACAACAATCAGGTCAATCCTGAATCAATAAAGCTTCTTCAGAGATACATTTATGGAAAGTAAGAGTCTGAAGTTTAAGCAAAATGTCTTATGTTAATTTCACCAGTTACACTTACACACTTTGAAAAGACAAAACTCAGTTCAATAACTTCTAATTTAAAAACACAAACCATTCAACAAGAGGACTTCCTGTATTTATCCAGAACATCTGAATCCCAAAGAAATTACCTAGTAGCTGACAAATGCTTGGTTAATTTTCATCCTTAGCAATGTCATGTGGATGCATTTGCACCAAAACCACATAACTAAAACTAAATAACTACAAGGTGGGCAAAGCATGCTCTTGCAGATATTGCTGGACTACAACTCCCAGCATTCCTTACCACGGGCTATACTGACCAGGGAACTGCAGTCCAACAACATCTGGAAGACTGCACTTTGTCCACTTAGCCATGTCACCTGCAGCAGGTATGGATCAGAGCCTGGATATAATTCATTAAATATATATATAAAGATTCTAAATTCATTATTTAAATAATTAAATGCCACAACCTTTATTGACTAATATTTCATGTTACAGTATTTTGATTTGTTATTTAGGAGGACTGTATACATTCAATGATCTGATGTTTTTTTTAAAAAAATAAATAAATCTGAGTATGTTACCAGTGAGTTATGAACAACTAACATGAGTAATTTGCCTAGTATGTCAATAAATTAATCTCCACCAGCAAATTAGCTTAGTGCTGATAATAGATGTCCAGCTTCCTGAGAGATGCACAGTTTAATTACAACACAAGCCTGTATGTAGAGCTTTAAAACACTACTTCAGGAATCTTTAAAAGAATTGTCCAAAGTAGTTCACTCCTATTATTCCCCTTTTGCTGTCAAGAAGGTGAAGGAATTGTATAAATTCATGGCTGGGGAGAGATTTAAAATGAGGACCCTGCTGTGATAAGGAAGACTGAGCTGTCACTGTCAGTTGTCAGCATCCAGTTTAGCTAGGAAATCCATACTTCAAGTCAAAGACAAAGGAGTTCAGTTCCATGACTAAACAGTCATGACAGTCGCTATTCTGAAAAGCATTTAGTTTTATGGCTCTCTGTGTGGTGCAGCAAACACATATCTGCATCCTGGGATCATGATTCCCCTGTTCACCCATGTATAGAAATGTGGAATGCAAGGAGGCAGGGTTGTCGGAGCAGTTTAAAACTTCTCTACAGACCTCCAAGGCTAGCAGAATGTTTGGCAGGAAAGTCAAGCTTATATTTTTACTTCTTTTCTTTGATACCCTTCACCTAAACAGATTGCTGTAACCAGGTCCATTTGCTTTGATATCAATTCCTCTTGCACATGCCTGTACACACACACACATCCAAAGGTGCAGAAGCTTACTTAAGAGCTCTAAGAATTATGGAGAAGTAATGCTTCTCCATAAAAGCTTAGTGAATGGCTAAAAGTATAAACTTGATTTTCCAAGACAACCTGATGCCTTTCTCTCACCCTCAGCTTTATGGTACCTCATTTAAATATCTGTAAATTTCCTGCAGTCTTCTCTGTGGGGAATTCAAAAGATATAACTACCAACCACATGAGCTAATTTTTATATTTTGAGCTGACTTCATTTTTTCTGCACCAAATATGCAACCATCTGGCTAAATGACTGAAAGTATAAACTTACTGAAAATTATACATGATCTCCATGCTAAGCAGAAATCTCCTCAGCATCTCTGAAGAACCCCAACAGGATAGTTCTAATTAGTATTGATTTAAGCAAGCAGAGAGAGATGTACACCAATATCCATTTTTAATTCATGGAAACATTCAATCAAAGCTTATCTGTGAGTGGCTAAACAAACAAACTGTTGATACGTGACTTTAAAAAAAGGTTGCATGAAGCCTTCTTTCTTTTGCTGGAAGTAACATTCCTACTGCTTAAAACGATTTTCTCAAAAAGATGCTGGAGAAAACCAATTTCCATTCAGCTAGGATCCTGTTGGTAACTTACACTAGAAGTCTCACGTACATTGGAGTAATTCTTCAAGAGAGCCAGCATTGGCATAATGGCTGAGTGTTGAACTATGACTGGAGACTAGGGTTCAATTCCCAGCTCAGCCATGAAAATCCACTGGATGACCTTGAGCAAGTCATTCTCTCTCAGCCTCTGGTCAAGGCAATGGCAAACCTCTGAACAAATCTTACCAAGAAAACCCCATGATAAGTTCTTGCCTTAGCATTGCTAAGGTACACAACACACATACACACACACACACCTCCTTCTTGACCAAGGTTTATTGGAGGCACTGGAAGCCATCTCCATCAGGAAATACAGTTGTCCTGGTGACTCCCAAAGCAGACAGGGTAGTTTTATCTCCAGCCAGGGAAAGATTTTAACCACCTTCACCTGTCTTTGTAGTGCCTGCACCCCCCCCCCCCTTTTCTCTGCTGCTGTGCCTGCTGCCAGCACAGGTAGACCATCAAACAGGATAATGGCATATTACCAATGTCTATGTAGTATGTGCTACCAAGCAATTACTACACTACAAAGTCAAAGATTACGACAGTAGATCAGGACATACCTGAATACAAGCACCAGTTTTCAGTTTGCATAAACTGCAAACTAAAGCCCACCTACTTGGTGGAATGTGGGACACTTTTGTAATTGGTTCCATCCTTTCTGGGCAAGCAATGCTTACCTACAAATAAAATAGTATGAATTAGAAAATGACACTGTCAACAACAGCTACCACATTATTATTTGAGTGCAGCATCTTGTAAAATAAGCAAATAGAACTGCAAATGAAGCTGAAGCCCTTAAAGGACTGAAGTAAGTCTGCACCAGACATTAACCTTTTAGGAATATATGCTAAAATTAGAGAGACTCAAAGCCAAAATGAGATCTGACTAATTTATTTGGACATGTATAAACTGTCCTACAACAAAAGGGCAAACTACACATTTTAAAACATATATGCATTTGTAGGCATCAAAAAGATACACTGTTCCTAACTCTCTAGGGAACAAAAAGAGTATTAGTTATTTTCTGTGAATGTCTGTTTTGGTGTGAATAGGCACAAAACAATGGATTAAACACTATCACATAGAAAAGAAGCACTGCTGTTACCCAGTTGCATCCCAGGTAGAGACATAATACAACCTGAGACCAGTATGGTGTAGTGGTTTGAGCACTGGACTAGGACACTAAGGGGCTCAACAGACCATTCCTAAAGGGCTCCGTGCCACCCCTTTCCTCACCAGATCAGGGCCGCAGCATTCCCACACTGCAGCCCTGATGTGGCCTTTCCACGGTGCAAAAAGAGGCCACAAAAAGCAGCTCCTTTTCGCGCCATGGAAAGGGTGCCCTAGCCGCAGCTTTTCAACACTCCTTTGGAGCAGTGCGTTTAAATGCTGCACCAACAAAGCACTGTGATGCCCCCCTGCCATGTGGCTGGGCTCACAGTGTGACACTGGCGTGGGGGCAGCTGGCATGCGTACACCATGCCAGTGGATAACACTGGTCTGTATAGGCTCTTAGAGATCAGGGTTTAAATCCTGGCTCAGCTGCCCAGTGAACTTGGGAAAGTCACACTCTCTCAGCCTAACAGGATGGCAGTGGCAACCCTCTTTGAAGAAACTTACCAAGAAAACCCTATGATAGGCTTGCCTTAAGGTTGCCATAAGTCAGAAACAACTAGAAGGCGCACACAATCACCTGAGGAGCCCACAAGTCATGCCACTAATAAATAAGGCTGAAGCTTGGATGCCTTCAGTTTTTCAGAACAACATAGGACCACTGCAATGTTTGTGAGGAGGCAACCAGCAAGTCCACAAATTACTTATCTTCAAAAAGAGTGGTTGAAACTATAAATGGGGGTGCATGTGCTCTAGTTATTTTCTCCCAAAGGCAAATGTGTCCAACCTAAGCATAGTTTAGCAACAGATGCTAGGTATGGCCTGCACAGCAGCCTTGTGTATTTCTGTAATGGGTATGTCCCTTGAGAAAGCTGTAAGCTTTCCTGCCTGGATGGAAAGAGAGTATGGATAACAGAGCAAGAGTGTGGGGTGGGGTAAGAGTGGACAGTGAAACATACAAAGATGTTCCCTTACTTGTCAGACTCCAGTATTATCACGTTCCCTCTTTTTGTTAAATGCACACAGACTATAAGAGCCACCACAACATACAGGTGATAGTACACTGTCTTGGTAAGACATCATATGGAATTAAAAGTTACTCGTACCTCTGGGATCCAGAGAGCACAGCTAACATGCGCCCACTTGGTTCCCGTTCTTGTCGCTTTCATGGCTCCACCTCTCTTCGGACATAAGAGACACTGAGGATGTATACCTAGAACGCAAGTACGGCACAACCAGCTCCCTTCAGGAACTTTTAGGATGCCATAGCATGCCTGGGGATGAAAGCAAACTGCTGTTTTGTATGAGTCTGTAAGTGAAGCACCACACTGTCTCACTCTGTATCAGAATCAGCTGTGGTATATATTTTTAAAACTTTACAATATAATTTAATTTTGGGATAAATCAGTTTTTTCCTAGCTGCTTGAAATACAAGAAGTGCAAAGTCATCTATTTATTAACAGCCTAAATATTAAATGTTAATAATGCATTAAAAAGCCAGTTTCCACAAAAGGCATGGAAGCCAGATGTCCCTCCTTAGAAGATGTGAGGCAGAAGATTTTCCATAGAACACTTTCCACAACAGAAGACTTCCCATACCATAAGTGTGTGTATGTGTGCACATGCATTTTCCCACAGCTGTCTCAGCTGTTGCACTGCAATCAATCATGTTAGATGGCCTAAATACGGTTTTAGTTAAACTTCTAAAAAAGCCAAGTACTGACCACTCTAGTGCTCAGATTAAAAATGAATGTGCTTCTAAGCCTGCTTTTATTTCACAAAATAACTTGCCTCACAATCAGTCCAAATACAAGTAGTCAAGACAAAATGTGATACCTTATCTGTGATCACAGCCTCAGATGCATCTCTTAGTGACATAAAATATCAGACCAGTTGTATTGAATCATTTTTTTTCTCAACCTGAAATGGAATTGGTGATTCCAGTCCAACCCCCATATCTGTAAGGAATAAACCTTCAGATGTACTGCAGGTAATGAAAACACTGTATTTCTGCTGGAGGTTGACCACAGAGTTGCACTGAAGGACCTCCAGATACCTAGAGAGGTAGTTTAAGCATCTAGAGGTACTCCAATGGGACTCTATGGTCAAATTCCAGTGTAAGCTACCCATATAAGCATGCTGGAGAACCTCCAAATGCCTAGAGAAACTTTTTTCTCTTGGACATAGATAAGTATAACAAAGGTTACCAATCCAGTTGATACAGGGGTCAGACTGTAATACAGAGTGAAAGAAAGTTAAACTGTTGGTATATTCTTTCAGGTGAAATCTTTTTTGTTGTTGTTAAATAAAAAGAAAGTATATACAGTTGGCCCTCCACATTTGCAGATTTGACTATTTGCAGTTTTGATAAATATGTTCTCTCTTTAGGAATCTCTAGGTCCTTCAGCACAACTTAGCTAGAGGTTGTCCATAGAGTTGTCCTGGAGAATCTGGAGGTTCTTAAAGAAAACACTTCTCTAGGTATTTGTAGGTCCTCCAGCATATGCTAGGATCATCCTCTGGCAGATGCTGGCCACAGAGTTACACTGGAGGACCTGAAAATTCCTAGAGAGGAATTCTCTTGGGTTAAAAGAATAGTGTTTTTTTATTTGCATTTTCTCCACGTTCACAGGGGTCCTTCACCCCTATCCCCAGTGAATGTGGAGGGACCACTGACCACCATTCTGAGTCAGCATGGTGTAGTAATTTCAGCATAGGACTAGGACCATGGAAATCAGGGTTCCTGCTTGGCCATGGCAACCTGCTGGGAAACCCTGGGCAAATCACATGCTCTCAGCCCCAGAAAACCCCGCAATAAACCCCACCTTAGGATCGCCATAAGCCAGAAATGACATGAAGGCACACAACAACAATATGCTATTCTATTTATATTATTACAAATTGAATGTGTCTGGATATTTAAACCAAACATGCTGAATCAGATGATATTATGTAAACCATTTTTCAGTTCTACCTTTTCCAGAAACTCACATCACTGCTCAAAAGAAAGTGAGTTGTGGCACCACAAGCTTGGTCTTTTAGCCCCATTCTCCAACTGCACAATGAAGCTAAGCATCTTTACTATATTTTTTAAATCTAGAAGAAGACCTTTCCTTTTGGCATACAGAACCAGAAGAGACTGTCTAAAAGACCCCATTAGGAAAAGTCAGTTATGATTATCTGAATATTCCCGTTCAATCCAGTAGAGTGCGCTCTTGCATTGGTACAAATTTTTAAAATTGCCTTTTTGCAATGTTGCTCTGTAAATTTATTTTTATTCACTTTCATTGCTGCATTGTCTGTAACCAGAATCATCTTATGAAGGTTAGGAACTCATTTTTCTCTGCTCCATTTTTTTCTGCTATAGGAAACCTAAACCGAGACAAGTATCTTCTTAAGACTCCTCCATTTATTAGTCTGTCATATTCCTCAATATTATCACTGAGAGAGAGGGTAGGGGTGAAACTGGGATATTTGCTGTGATGCAGCATTTCAAAAATCTTCTACTAGTTCTTGATAAGGATTAATATGCCTTCAGAACATAATGGAGAACGATACTTTGCTGTGATATATTTTCTTGTGACCAAAAGCAATGCACATTAACAGCATCCATTCTATTTCAATGGCACAATTTTTATTTCAATATATTTCATGCATTCAAAAGACAGCCATTAACCTTCTTTTAGACTAAAAGGGCCATTCATAGAAACATATTTTAAAGAATTGTGATCACAGATTCTGCATAAATTCTATCATGAAGTTAGAAGGGAAATATGCCAGTTAGGAGCCTTAAATTAAAGTCATGTTGCTCTGCAAATATGGTGTAACTATACAGCAACGATGGAACCTCAACTATGTAGCAACACAAACATGAAATTATATTAACAAGTTTCTAATTCTCTGACAAAGCTTAGACCTGTCTTTTCTTATCTTTTTAAAATTACTTGAAGAATGTCCCCCACCTTAGCAATGAAATCTGAATATGCTGGTTCTCAGATTAGCAAAGAATAACACAACTTCTTTCCAGAATATTTAAAATTTTAAGCATTGTGTAACCTTCTACATTCTACATCCCATTTCTCCATAGGTTGCCAGACATCTTACTACTGCTTTCAGATAGCTTCCCCCAACCGTGCTGATTGAGAAGATTTCAGTTAACTCTATTACCAGTGACACAGCTTTTTCAAAACTCTGCCAGCACTAACCTGATGCACACAGATATTACATTTGTCACAGAAAACCATATCATTCCCTTCTTCACTGTCAGGGGATCGACATACATCACAGATGACGTCTTCATCATATTCTATACCCAACCCTTCCTCTGTCTCAATGGCATGGTTCATATTCTCATGACAATGACGCTCAAGAACTTCTACCATTTTCTCCATTGTGTTTTCATCAAGCTGCCCACATCCTGAAAGAGAATTAAGCCAGAAGGAAAATTTTAATCAGCATAAAAAGAATATTGCACAAGAACAGAAAAACTTCAAAACATGAAAGCTGCAGCCTAATTATATTTTAAAATAAAACATGCTACTGACACTCAGTTTTGGTCTCCCCTTCTTTCATTCTCCTTAGGCTAAAATGAACATTCATTCTCAATGTTAATGATTCAATATCTAGAAAATGTTGTTCTGACCAGTTAAAACAAGTGATTTTGAAGAATAAATACATAAACAGGAAAACCACCAACAGTATTTAACATACAGCTGGATTCTCTTTTATCCTGAATCCCAGAATTCCAAACTGTTCCAAAAGCCAAAACTTTTTTCATGGTTGGCTGAGACAGTGATATATTTACTTTCAGATGGTTCAATGTATGCAACCTTTGTTTTATGCACAAAATTATTAAAAATATTATATTAAATACTCAGGCTATTTGTGTAAGGTATATATGAAACATAAGTGATTTTTTTTTTAGACTTGGGTCCCATCCGCAAGATATCTCATTATGTACATATATGCAAATACAGATATTCCAAAATCCCAAACACCTCTGGTCCCAAACATTTCAGATAAGGGAGACTCAATCTATATTTAAAATATCAGGAAATTGATTTTTTATCCAAATGGCTAAAAATATATAGGATCTGGTTCTACTATACCAAACATATGTAGGCTTAAAATCCTGTTCCATTAGGTCTGCAAAAGCTGTATGTATTAAAAGTAGCAGATAGGATGTCAGCAATGATAATCTAATCTGATTTCTGCCTACGTCACTGAAAGACTGCTTTAAGGAGGTTGCCTCTTAACTTGTAATGACATACTGAACAAAGATTAAAGCGAAGTAATGTCATACTTCATTCAAATCTCTCATTATATGCCACATAAACCTGTAATAGCAACCTGTTGCCTATACATGATAATGTTGAGAAGAATCTGCAATATTAGGTTAATTATCTTTCCTCTAGTTTTCAAGCATGAACTGGGTGGGCCTTATAACAAGCTTTTAAGGAATTAAGAAAGTGTCTTCTATGGCTTACTCAAGTGTCATAACAGAGCTGCTTGTCTTTAGCACAAAGTGCTACAGTCTGCTGAACATCCATTTGGTCTGGCCATTAAGAAAGGAATATTACGAAATTCAATTAAGCCCAAGTGGAAACACCCAATTTCACTGTTAACTGATTGATGTTCTGCTATACAGGCTGTCCTTATTATTCCCAGAATAATAGTATAAAATGTGCATTTTGCCAGGAAGACTGAAAGCATATCAAGAGAAGTTGGAAATACCTTCATATGTTTTTTGGGAATTTATTTAAACTGGCGAAGTTTTTAAAAACTAAATAAATTCAGATCTCTCTAAATGATCACAGCAGAAGACTCCTTGCATGCTGACTAAATTATGTTGTTGTTTTTTTAAATAATCCCCTCTTCAAAGGGGGAAATGTTCCAGCAACATAATTAAACCCAGATTCATTTTAACAAATTTTAATTGTCATCTTCAATATTCTCACCCATTTCAGCAAGCTCCTCATTTACTTCCTGGAGCCAAAAGATGTCCATGTCATCCAAGTCATAACGACACATTGATTCTGCCAGTTCTAGAATGTTGATATAGCCAGGTTCGGAGGATTCTTGGCTGGAACAACGAATGTACTTTCTAGGCCGTGTATATAGGACTTGCTTTACTTTTTCCGCTACAACTCTATTAACAAGAGATTCAAAATCAGTTGCAAATCCTGTTGTGAAAGAACACTTTTGCAAGCCAGAAAATCACATATTCCCATGTCCGTAATTAATGCCAATGCGCTTTTTGACAGCGGAATTCAAGATCAAGCAAAGGTGACAAAGGCCACCATATTTCAATTACCAAAAATGAACTGACACAGCTACCCACTAGAATGGGGCTAACCAGAATGGTTAGGGTGGCAAGCAGTTTTTGCTGCAATCTGCGTAACACTCAACGGTGGAGAGATCCTCAAGATTTTTCCTAACAGATTAGATGTTTGGGGGGGTAGGGGGTGTATGGGATAACACATTCCTCCCAGTTGTTAAGGTTGTTAGTAACCTTAGCAGAAAATGTGTGAAAATGGAAAACACCTAGATCTTAGAGGGTAGCAAGAGGTGGCTTACATATTCATGCCCATGTGGCTCTTTGTTCCACAGCTTATAATGAATGTGACCTCCAAGGGCCAAGCAAGATGGGCAAGCCAGCACTACAGAATCAACAGTCTCTGACTTGCAACAAATCTTTTTCCTACATGCAAATACAGTGACCAATTAAAACTAAATAAAAGCACTCTCTACTGAACCATCTAAGGATAGTCATACTGCTTAAAGGCCACTCTCCAACTGCAAACACTTCATATATTAGAGGAAAAGAAAGCCTAAGCTTTTTTTAGCTATCAAGCAACAGTGAATTTTACGTAGTCCAACACTCACCTGATCTTTAAAGAACCCACTACAAATAACAGTGGCCACAACTGGGTTTTGCTCAACAACACCATGTTGGCATTATCTTAGAATTAATACCCAATGTCTGGCTCATATTTTTTTATTCTTTTCATATCCTGCATACTAAGAATTAAAGGTATATAAAGCTATGTGCTTGAACAGCGGATGAACAAGAAGTTATACTACAGTTAGTATCATAGAACAAGTAAGTTGTATATTCACACTGCTTTGGAAGAAACACGTGAATATCAGATGTAGTCTAGTCAACCATTTAATTAAAGTTACCTGAGAGAGGGTTGAGGAATAGTGTCTGGACTGGCTGGGACTTGCACACCTTTTTCCCATTCTTGTTTCCATGTATCCGTAAAAAGGTAATATTCGTCTGGGTTAATATGATGAGAATCTGGCAGCTTCATGGCACTAATAAGATCCTTTCGAAACACCTGTGTGCAGAGAAGACAGCAGTAAGGCATGTGGTGAAGGAAACAATCAAAGAATTTGAAAACCATACATCACTTTGTTATCTTTAACAACAAAACCCCCACAGTACACCATGAGTCATCGATAACCAAAAAAAACCACGTAAAGCCATCACTGGAACCATACTGATCAAACTACTGCCACAATTAAGGAAAGGAAATGCACTGTTCTCACCTGATGGCTGCTTTTCACATCATAACCATTGAAATGTTTCAGTTAACACATCAGCCAAGCCAGGCACATTTTAGTTTGTTCCCCTCCTCATGCCTAGAGGGTATAGCATGAACTAGGCACCCCACAGTTATCTGAATAGAGGATCTCCGCTAATCTTTGACAGTGAAACCAATTAGAAGGCTGTATCTACTTCCAGGTTTACCAGGTTTATGGAGGTCCAGAATCCAAGCAACTACTGAGGATCCACCCACGGAGAAGGAGACAGAGAAAGATCCACTCACAAATGGGGGTGGGGTGGGAGGCAGAGAAGAAGGAAAATGTTCTAAGAGTCCATTTATTAATTTGAACATTAAATTACTTTCTCTTGTATCTACTATGGAGTCACTCTCAATGTGCAAAGTGAGTGGGTAAGAGTTAACCCCATATTAGCCATAAGGGAGTAAAGGGTTATTCATGCTAATTACTTCAGAAACACACAAAGATTTTGGGTCCGTACAGACAGGCCAAAATAAAGCTGCTTCGGATCACTTTGGAGGTATGCTGTTTAAATGATGCATGCATCCTAAGAGTCCGGAAGCCACGCCAAAGCCACACTCCAGTCCTAAGGATGAAGAAAAACTCACCTCAGGATAAAGAGTGGTCCCAAAGAAGGCTTAAAGGCAAATATGACATCTAACCATCCATCTGTATTCTACTGTCATTTGACTGTCTTCTGTCTGCACAAGTAATCCTATTCACACCAGGCATTCAATAAAGTACATTTAACAATTCTGGGATGATGCAGGGGAAGAGGGGCACAGAGGACATACCCTTGTGCATTTATGGTAACTTAAAAATAAAGCATGCCAAACATTTAAGCTGCCTGGCAATTCCTCTAAGTAAGCATTTCAGTTTCAAAAGTGATCAGGAGGGAAAAATGAAACATGCTGGCTAGGATCCAAAGCAGCACAAGCTGAATGCTGTTAACAAAATGGGGCTTTCTGACTCCCTCTTTTTCACTAAATCTCACTGAGCTCTCTCGAAAGCCATTCCTTGGGGCCAGATGATGTTCCAAATGGCATGGGATGAGGTGCAAGGTAATGTTGTGTACAACTAGAAGTACTGAGTTGTTTGAATAAGTTTCCATCTAAACCAAGGCAAATTGATCACACAGTACCACAGCAAAAGTAATTGATTACAGTACAAGTATTTTCTTGCCCCATTCTTCAAAAAACTGCTCCATATATAGTTACATACACTTTCAAATAGTTATGTTCTCAATTACAAGAAAAAATAAACCTCTTGCAGCCACTCAGTTCAACACTGAGTAAAGAACTGTGACTTGGCAGCAGCTAGAGACAGGATTTTTACTGGTACTGAAGTACAACACAAAAAAGTAACAACTCCCTCACATGCACACATGTTAAATAGTCCCAATAACTTCCTCTTGACTGTGTTATATTTTTTTAGAAAATTAAAGACTAAAAAGCACACCAGTATTTTATGTATTATCCAGTTCAGACTTTCATCTTGGTAAGAAACAACAAATTCTTCCACATCAAGCACCTCAGGTTCACCCACATTTAAAGTGTGGATGGGAGCTGAGAAACCCTTCAGGAACCTTAGTGCTGAACTGCAGTGTCCAAGATTTCTCACCACTGGCTATGCTGGCTAGGCCTGATGGAAGCTGTAATTCAGCAATATCTGGAAGGACCCAGAATTCTTTGCTGATTTAAATTAAGAAACTATCTTGTTCCACCTTTAGATTAAGTTCTAGAATTAGGGAATGGGGATGTATTTATGCTGTAAAATATGCTTTGCTCAAATGTTGTAATATTTTCTCTCAATTATCATTTTTGGTTCTTAGTACAGGTATTCTCCCTTATCTGGAATTTTGAAATGCAAAATACTACAAAATTCAAAATTGCCTGAATGGGTGGCTAAGATAGCGACACCTTTGTTTTCTGATGGTTAAGAGTATACAAACTTTGTTTCATGCACAAAATTATTGTGTATAATATTATCTTCACACTTTCTGTATAAGGTATATATGAAACATAAATGAATTTCACGTTTAGACTTGGGTCCCATCTTCAAGATATCTCATGGGTAGGCAAATATTTCAAAATCCCAAACATTTCTGGTTCCAAAGATTTCAGATAAGGCAGATTCAACCTGTATTTACAAACACCTAAGCCTTCTTCAGGTATTATCTTCAACATATTACAGCTTAAGTGCCTAGTACAGGGATGGGCATGCATATATGGTCCTTGGGACATTCATGTGCAGCCCCTGAAACCCCCGAATCCCCCCAATTTAAAAAAATTCAGGCTGATGTTGGATTGATTTTCGCTCCCACAGACCCCTAATCTTCCAAAACAAAATAAAAATACAGTGATCCCTTGTTTGGTTCCAGGAGCCCTATGGATATCAAAATCTGTGGATGTTCAAGGCCTATTATATACAACGGTGTAGCAAAATGATGTCCCACATATAAAATAGCAAAATCAAGGTTTGCTTAACTATACAAACTTGCCTCTTACAAATTATTTGTTCATGCTGATTTTCTCTGGATTACATTCCAGAGTTTAAATGAAATAATCTACAGTAAACTCAATGGACCATAAATGTGTTTTCCTTAAATTTGGATTCTGTATTGAAGGCATTGCTTCTCTTTCTCTCTCTTTTTACTGTGGAGTTTTTCCTGTATCCATTTTTAATGTTAGGACAGCTGCATAACGTTGTTTTAAATAAATAAAAGGGATCAGAATGACAGCATAAAATGTTGGCCAGACATGACACTGTCTCACATTGTGCATGCTGAACATATCCTACCCCAGTTTGGATTCCATCTAAAATTTATTTCAATTCAATAAATAAATAAATAAGTAAACAAGCAAATAAGAAAGAACTTTGAACAAAGACTGCAACAATGATGTGTTTATCAATTTAGATCCCACTGCAAAATAAAAAGGCACTGAGCACTTGAAAGTAAACGGAAAAACAGAAAAAGCAAAAATCTGAATGGCTGTGTTGGTAAACAATGGTCACAGGAAATGTATAACTTTTAAGAATGTGAAAAAAATCATTCTTACCTCAGCAGGTTTCTTTTGTTCATTTGCTGGAGTTTTTGATTTGCTTCTGTACTTAGAACAAAAGGAGAAAGAAGTGGAAGGACCTATATGAACAGAAATAAAATGACAGAAAGAATCAAAAGCTTCCCACAACACAGACTTTTCCATAGCTTCCTAAAAATTACAGATATTGTTAATTTTGACCTCTGATCAGTCACATATTAATTGAATGCATATATGGATCCAAAGCTAACAGAGGGCCGAAACAGACTGGCCCCTGTGAGCACTGAATCGGGTCCGCAGCAACCACACACCACAATCCCGATCTGGCTTTTTTTTGGCACAAAAAGAAGTGGCAAAATGTTTCTCCTTTTTTGCAGCAGAAAAAGGGCACCCTTTCTGTCACCACTGCAACTTTTTGACACTCCTGTGGCATGCAGCATCTAAATGCCGCGCCACCGGAGTGCTGAAAAGCTACTGCCGTGTAAACAGCCAAGCAGCTTCCTGCCAGCTTGGAGGCATGCATTTTGCATATGCAACGTCCCCAAACGGCTGGGAAGCCAGCGTATTTTGCCAGTATTTTGCTTCTAAAAGAATAAGAGAAGCAATGGTCAATCAACAGGCAAAATCTTTAGGTAATATGCCCATATCTATGCTATTTCAGTGCTAGGTTAAAACTCACTTATTTGCTTGCATGTTTTATAGCACCACACTAGTTTTATTTACTCTGCTGTGTTTATGCTTTGTGTTTTATGATTTTATTGTTTGTTTTGTAACATATTTCAGCATTTATGTCCCTTGTATAGAACCATAATATTTTAGGATAAACAGTAGAATAACACACTTTTGAGAATAGCTCAATGGCCTGGATACCATTACTAGTCCCAACAAAAATAAACCCACTGAATCAGTGAAATGTACATATGTGTTAACTTACCATTCAGCCACTGATTCAGTATATCTAGTCCAAACTGTCAAGTGGATTTTGGGCAACAGAACCATCTATATGAAGGGTAATTCTGTACAGTATAAAGATAAGGAACTTATTTCTGTCTGAGGGCCAAATTTCATTGCAGACATGTTCTGAAGGCTGAAATTCACTGCTGGGCAGGATCAAAGGCAAAAGGATGGGACCACAAATACCAACACTGTTGAGCTTCAAGCTCTTATCACCACTAACACAGGCTTAGAAGAGGAACTCCAACTCTGGAGCAGAAGCCTAGGAAACTAACAAATGATAGGATCAAGTAGAAGGGTGAAACCCACTTGGGGAAACCCAGAAGATCGAGGGGGCTCAATCAGGCCACAGAGCCTGTGTTCCTCTGATCTCAATTTATCCCCCCAAAAAGATAATATGGATTATTTTTTTATTTTAAATTTAAATTAACATGACTTTTGAAAATGCATTTCTTAACACTGCTGCAAAGCAGTGTTTAGCATCTTACTGGGTCTCAAGTACAAATCAAAGTTTAGTTTCCACATTATACTCAAAATGAGACAAATGTGTGTCATCAAGTACAGGTGCCAATGCAACTCTTGGTTCATTATGTAAAGCATTCCACAAATGCCTGTATTAGCTATCAGGACAGGCCCCTTCAAGACCTTTCCCCATATCTCAGCAAGGAAGGAGACAAGACTCCCTAATCTTCTCTAGAGCCCTCTTCATTATCTCAGTGAGATAAACATAAATCAGTGCTAAGTACACATGATTCATCAACACAGTGGTGGTGATGGACTACCACCACATGGTCTACATGCTACCATTATTGTAAAGGAATACTACTTCCTCTCTTTCTCAGGCTACTTTCCCTGCTCTCCACTAGATCTCAGACTGCTGACATTAAACAGAAGTAAAACTAAACATGATAGAGACAGGGGCAAGGAGATGGCTCTCCAGCCACACAAACCTGTAATGTTTGCCAAGAAAGTTATCTGCTGTAGGCACATGGAGACTTTCAAGTAGGCTTTCTTCAACCTACTACCTTCCAGATATACCAGTTCCATCATCACTGATCAGTGACCACACTGGCTAGGACTCATGAAACTGTAGCCCAAGTCTCGAGGGCATCATGTTGGGGTATTTTAGAATTTGCAACACCACGTTTAAAAGTTTTTTTAAAAAAAATCAAAGCCACAGACCATGTGACTAAGAGTCTTGTGGACTTTTGAGGACATGGAAGCACATGCTATAAAAGCTGTTAGGGTGTCACAACATTCTTGTATTTTTTGCTACATCAGTGTAACATGGTTATTCCTCTGGAAGTTGTTGGCATGTAAGCAGTAAGCAGTACTGCAAAACAGAAGCCGGGAATCTGAAGCTGTACCCTTTTTATCCTCTATATACTTGGCTTTAATTGATATGAAGCGTTTTATTAGGCATTCATCCCAAGTTCGGAAAATTTTTCCAATAACCATGACCTAAAACTTCCACGTCTCAAAGTAGGTGCAACCAGCATGTTATTAACCTGGAAAACAGAGGCCTCAGAATATACACTTGAGTGCATACAACTTCTCTTGAATCAGAATTATGTAGCTTTTCAATTCTAAAAAAAGATAATTAAGAACCTGGATTGAATAATCTCCTTTCCAATATTATAAGTGTTATTACTCCCTCTATTAATACTAAACCCCACAGTGAGAAAGAGGAAATGAAATTAAACAAGAAATGTATTTTTCTTAAGCTATAAAAAGAGGTGTAACGGTTTGCCCACAAACCAGAAGAGAAAACCACAAGAGAGGTGACAGATCAAAGGGAGACTGTATCACACTACTTACTTTCATTGTCTGAACTGTCACTGCTGCTTAAATGCCTGTGTCGTTTCATCCTGACGCATCCTAGAAAGAGCAGAAGGAAAAATAAAGGCTTTGTGAATTCCTTCAACAAGACAAACATGGCATGGGTACACACACATACAAACACATTCTTGCTGCCTTATAGCAGGATACTTAGACATAACCACAACATTTTCTGAAGAGAGCTTTTAAACCTTTTGCCATAGCACAAGTCACTTACTGTAATAAACTAACCGTACAAAGTGAGCCACTGAATCCAACTGTGCTGGTTAAGATTCATATTCAAGGTCAATATGACACCAAGTTTGCAAGGAGGAGGGCTTTTCCCATTAAAAAAACAAAACAAAAACAAAGGAAGGGGGCAGTAGTACACTCCAAGATGAACATAGGCATTTAATCTTACTATTCAGGTGCCTGTTAATCTTAACAGAGGCAGCCAAATCAGTTTAAAGCTCTGCTACTGCTTGATAAACTGGGCACATGCAACAAGGCAAGCCATTTCAGCTGCAACCTATATTCAGCCGGACACACAGAGATCTTCCTTGCAGATGCACAGATGCTGGCAGTAGACCGCCATCAACTGAGTGGAGATTCTAAATATAGACTCAGCAACCAGCTGCCTAAAATAGCAGTGGCAGAACTAATACACCAAGCAAGACAACTAATTTTTTTTTAAACCACCTTTTCCTGCTTTTACAATGGGGCCCAGCTCACAGTAATATTTGATCCAAGAAAATGATTAGGTCCACAATCACTGAAGCATCAGGTGCTCATTCCCAGACCATTCAATTTATTAGTTTTCATAGCTGTTCCCAACAAAATACTGAATAAACAAATTACACCTCTTGTAAGGAAATACACAAATTGGCTTTGAATACACAAGGCAATACATGTGCTTGCCTTGAAATAATTCACAAGTTAATTTCTACTGTAAATATGTAATAGTTTAGTATATTAATATGATTATCACTACCATATCTCATATTGAATGTAGCTATTCTTTCAACATTTCTTTTCATTTTGGATGTTTACCTATGGTGAAGAGAGGAAGAGAAAACTAAACACCACATACACACACCATAGTTAAGTCTAAGCCAGTGTGGTGTAGTGGTCTGAGTGGTAGACTAGGACTCTGAGAGACAAGAGTACAAATCCCTGCTCAGACATGAAAACTTAGTGGATGGCCTTGGGCAAGTCACTCTCTTAGCTTCAGAGGAAAACAATGCCAAACCCCCTTTGAACAAATCTTTTCAAGTAAACCTCTGATAGGTTCACCTTAGGGTTCCCATAAGTCACAAATGACTTGAAGACATATAGCAACATATAGGATAAGGTGAAATTAGAGTGCAATATCCATCCAAGAATTACTCTGAAAGCTCTCTTAAGTTTCACTGATCACATAAAGCAGAAAGAAGCCTGATTCCATAATCATTTCTAGTTCACCCCAATACAATAATATTAATATGAAGCTGAGTGATGACCAGATAGGAAATGAAAGTAGACAAGTTGCTGTAAATCATGATTTACTTGTTGTGTGTCTAGAATCTCAAAGCACTGTCTGCATTCTTAACAACTGTTAACACAAACCATACTTTCATTGTGTCTCAATCCAACCAGACTCCTGTTCAAAGAATGTAAAGTCTAGAACTGAAATAGTTGCTTCTGTTATATACTGATGACTAGAAATTTTATATATTCTTCTGTTATATACTGATGACTAGAAAGTTACAAGAATAAATCTGCTTCAATACACATTGGCTCGATGATTGAAATGTTCCACAGAACTCATCACTAATTATGTATACACACAGAGCTACATCCTTGGTGCCAATGGAGGACACATAAGAAACCTCCTTACTCTGCCAAAACCATAATGGCTGGGGGGGGGATGTTTTATTGGGAGTTACATAGCTGATGTCTTATTCTACACAGATAAAAACAGAACTAAACCAAGGCAAAGAAATGCCCAGATTCTGAAGGTGTTCAACTGACCCACATTTGAACAATGACTTCCCTCTAGGATCATAAAGCCATCTGAACCACAAGCCAGTTTAACTGTCATAACTGCCTCCAAGGAATCTTGGGAACTATAGTTTTATGAGGATAGGGAAATCTGAACCTACCTTGTAGAACTTACAAAGGAAAGACATGGCAGACCAATTATAATGCAGTGGAGGTGTCATCTCACCAACCTACCTTGCCTCTAGCAGGCTAAAGTGAAAGAAATCAAATCCTTGAAGTTCAACATATTTCACAAGAGATCTAGTGTAACATCTGTTGCAAATAATACCAGAACGTGTTATGTTGTTTTAAGCCCACAGCATGCAATGTGGTTAGGATTTCTTCTGAGAAGGTAAAATGATTACTTTTATTTCAGACACTTACACCATACTTTATAATATATTCCAGAGTAATTTACGCCATATATTAAGCTTAATACGCAGCAAGACAAAATAAAATGCAAATTATTAAACACACTTTACTACTAAAAAAAACACCTCAACAACTGCACAGTTAAATTACCCATGTTTAAATCAAAGGTGAGCAGTTGTTGCTATCCCAGAGGCTATTTTTTTTGCCCTTGAGACCTTGTGCAAATCATGCAGGTGCCAAAAATAAAAACTACAAAAACAAATTGGTGGGAAATCTTCTCAATCTGAAAAAAGATGTAGTTTAAAAATTAAAACTATACTAGGCTATTGGTGTTCTGAAACCTATTTAAAATGTGAACTGCCACATTTTAGTCTGGAGTATGGATAGGCCACAAAAACAGCTTTGAAGGAGCTGTATGACCTGTGTGACGTCTCTAAGAGTTCTACTGTTAATTAAAGAATTTCCAGAGAACCCCAAAACCAGGGAGGCCATGACTCTTTGTCCCCAGACCACTGAAAGCCTGATACTTATAGGACAGGACCAAAGCAAGCCTCTTTAATCCCCTCTCTGTGTCCCAGATTGTATTTAGCTCCCAACCTAATCTCATCCATGCTTGTTTCATTCAATTCAAAGCATGGTGTTGACCCACAAAGCCCTAAATAACTTGGGACCAAGATATCTGAAAGACCACTTTTCTACCATATGAGCTTGCCAGAAATTTATTGAGCTTCCCAACACCTCGGAATGTTTGGTTGGTGGATACATGATTCTGTAGCAATGCCTGGATTCTGAAATTCCATTCCCAAAGATATTAGGCTGGCACTATCTCTTTTAAAGCAGAGTGTCAAAACAGTGCTGCTCTGCATGGCATTCAGTGATTGTTCTTTTATCTGTTTCAAAACTGGATTCTAGGTTTTGGGGGTTTTTTAGACTGCTTTTAGGAATTTGAGTATTTTAATGTGGGGTATTTTTTAATGTGTTTTTAAAAATATTTTTTATCTTTATACTGCTTTAATTTGTTTTTATTTGTTCATCACCTCAGGAGCTCTTGTGGGCTGGAAGGCGACACAGTGATAGTCTGCACTGCCCAAATAAAGTAGCTTCTAACCACTTTGAAGGCGGGGTGTTTAGATCACACATGAGGTGAACCCAACCAGGTGGAAAGTGAAATGAAGCCACTCTCCATGGCTAAAAAACAGCAAAATGAAGCTCAAATCAGAAAATGTGCATCATCGTTCCGGCATATAAAGACTGCGGGCCAGTACAGGACTGCGGCAAAGCAAAAATGTGATCACCAATAATACAATGGATGCAATTACAACATACACAAACCAGGCAAACTAACAGGGGGTCATGGAGTAAAGGGGGAGGTGAAGGGGGTATGTATAGGGAAGGTTCCATGATTATGCCTTGTCAATGTGTCACTGAGCACACCAATGCACTGTACAGGTGGTGCATCACACATGCGACTGTATGGCAGATCATACGAACAGGCATCCAATGGAACGGCATCTGGGCAGGAAAAGGGAGGTAACTCGGTCATAAGAGGTGTGTTTGTGTGATGGTGTGCATGCATGGTGGGGAGGTGACAAAAAACAATAACTGCACAGCATGGTGCAGACAAACCATGGGTGTTCGGCCCACCTTGAGCGGGCCGTGCGGACAGTGAGGTTTCAATTTGCTTTCAGAAAACCCAAGATTGACCCACTTTTTCCTGCCTATACAGTGGTACCTCGGGATACGAATTACCCAGCTTACGAATTTTTCGGGATACGAATAAATCCCATAGGGATTTATTGTTTCGGGTTACGAACGTTTTTTCGGGTTACGAAAAAACGCCGGCGCTGTTTTAAATGGAGCCGCGGCAGAGCCGCGGCTTTTTTTCCCATTAGTGCCTATGGCAATTCGGGTTATGAAGGTTTTTCGGGTTACGAAATTAGCCGCGGAACGAATTAATTTCGTAACCCGAGGGAGCACTGTATGCTCTAGCCTACGGAAATATTTTAAATACAGTACCTTGTGTGCTACTCTCTTGCTCTCACTTGGTTTTATCCCAATCTGCTGAAACTAATTGACCTATCCCTCACTGTGAGATCTTACTCTTTAGGCTGAGCTGTTGTGGTTACACTGTTTTCTCTGGCTGTGCTAATTCACTTGTGGTGGCTTTTCTACTGCCCTGTAAGAGCTAACAATCCTTTGGCCCACTTCCTGGAGGGCTGCCAGGACAATCTTGTCCTGAGTTATCCTTTACACAAATAAAAAGCCATTTAAAGCTAAGGTTGCAGTTTTTCCTCCAGGATATTCTCTTAGCACACTCCAAATTCCAAAAAAGCAGCTGACATTTGAAGCTACAACCTGAGGGCTTATTCTAAAATTACATAGGAGGGACAGAAGAAGCCCGTCCAAGTAATGCTGCTGGTTGCTAAACATTTCCTTTTGTCTAAACCATTCTTTCATCCAGTAAAGCTGCAACTTTTTAAGCTGCACCTGTACATACATAGTGTTGTCAAATTGGATACAAACAGCTAAATGAAGAGTGCTGCAGTTAACATACAAACACTGGGGGGGGGGGGGGGACAAAGGAAAGGAAAGCATCTGTGTTACAATTTCTTCTTGCCATTAGTCAGGCTAATGGTGCATTAGAAAACTGTTCTAGTACCTATATAACTTACATAGCTTTCATATACAAGAGATACATAACCTCAATTTGTATCAGCTGAATTAGGCTGCATCTCCACTGCAGAAATAATCCAGTTTGTCACCACTTTAACTACCATGGCTCAATGCTATGGAATCCTAGGATTTGTAGTTTGTTGTGGCACCAGAGCTCTCTGACAGAGAAAGCCAAATATCTCACAAAATCCAGTTCCCAGAATTCCACAGGGCAGTTAAAGTGGTGTCAAACTGCATTATTTCTGCAGTGCAGATGCAGCCTGTGTCATAGAAAGGCATAGGAAAGACTATCTCCTTAAAGACAGAGAATTTCTCAGTTACAAAGCACTTAACAAAGTTTAAGGAAATTTGGTAAAACAAAGTATTTAGTAAACCAAGAAGAATGCCTTCCCCCATACAAGTGTGGCCAAACTATCATCATCAGTGGAGGACCTATGGCATATACCACCACTGTGTGCAAGTAGGCTGACAGGTACATGTGGAAGGACTTTGTATGTAACAGCACTTCAACCTGTGGAATCCCTTTCCAAGTGAAGTCAGGCTGGCTCTGTTCCTTCTGAGTTTTCAGCATGCAGTGATTATTGTGCTGTTTTCTGTGGCCTTTGGTTTTTAAAACTGAGGATGTCTGCTTTGGCTTTTTGTCTGGTTTTAGAATACAGTCAGCACTCCATATCCACTGAAATTTTTATGCATAGATTCAAGCATCCATGGCTTGAAAATATTTTTAAAATATATAAATTCCCCAAAGCAAGCCTTGATTTTGCCATTTTATATAAGGGGCACCATTTTGCTACACCACTGTATATAATGAGACTTGAGCGACCGGGGGGGGGGGGTATTGAAGCACACCCCAGAGGATAAATAAATAACAAACATTTAATAAAAAGTTACATTTATTTTGTTAGACAGCTTGCTGTATAAAAACACACACAATAAGCAGCTACGCTTTATTGTTCTGCATGTCTCTGACTCTAGATATTTTTTTACTTTGGGTATTGTTATGATTTACACAATTTCAGGCCCATGACCCAAGAGTTCAAAATATATTCCCCTTTAGGGAATATATTTCCATTCAGCCAGCATTTGATAATTGGCATAATGCTCCCCAATGGGTTATCACATATTGAATAATTAAAGCTTAGCTCTTCTCCGTTTCCATTCATTATTGCATTAATTCAGAATGTAACCAATACTTTATAATCAGTACTAAGACAGATATTCCAAAATGTGCAGCAGAAATATGAAAGAAAAATATAGACTTACCTATGAACTGAAAATGTAAGTAGCCCAGAGTGTGATATCATCTACATAAGATCACAACATTAATTCATACTGTTGGGTTTTTTAATCTTTTTAATGCCAGGTTGGGTAGTACTGTTTCATGTAACTGTGCCATAAGTTCTTTTTCCATTTAATTTCTGTTATATTGGTGATATATATAACTAATTGGAAACTCAATTAATCCTTTTTGTACAGATTAGATAAACTGACTTGTATCAGCAGTCTTTCCCTCTCTAGACTCAGTTATGCAGCAAGCACAGTGAAAACACTAAAAATCAAATTGGATTAATGAATCCTTGGGATGTTTACTGGAGGATGGGGAAGCTAAAACCTAAAAACAATCAAGTTATTTTAAAAGCCACATATCTGAGTTGTGAGTTGTTTTTTTTGGTAGATACATGGATGTTATAAAAAGGCTTTATGTTTTCACTACTTTATTGTACATTGTTATATTCCTGATATAATATAATATCATACTGCCTCTAGTCTAATACTAGTGACATAGAGACCTATCTTCCACAGTGAGACAGGATGGCTTAAATAATGAGTAATAATTAGGTATAGATGCTGGCAACTAATTGGGTATCTGTAGTTTCACTGACACCAGGTCTTCAGAGCTATCTTTTTCCAGCTACGGATTTGAACTTTGTGAGAACCTTTCCCATGACAATTTTGTTTACTGAGTATCTCCCTGAGCATCTGCCTTGAAAACTCTGCGACAGAGCATTCCATAGTATTTACTAGGGTGGGTCATTCAAATCTGCAATATAATTATATGTAATATAATTAATCCTGGAACCACCCCCCAGTGGATATTGAAAGCCCAATGTACTTGCAGTATTAACCAACTACAGTGGGCTTTCAATATCCACTGTGGTTTGGTTCCAGGGTCAATTGTATTACAATAGTGTCCCTTAAACTATCCTTGCTTGAATCCATGGATGCAGATATTCGTGGATACAGAGGACCGACTGTATAGCCCGTTGGTTATTTTTAATCAGCCTGTAATTAAAGAATCTGCTTTTCTTCTACCACCAAATAGGTGCATGGCCATTTGTTCTTGTTAACTGCCCTTGAACTGACCCTGACTCAGATGTGGAAAAGACATCTCCAAGACCCCAATCCTCCACTGCTCTGCTTAAGCCCTGAAAACTTAGATCTGTGACCTCCCTGATTGAGTGTATCCATCTGGCATGCGGTCTTCCACTCTTTCTACTACCCTCTACCTTTTCTAGCATTATTGGCCTTTCTAATGAATTGTGCCTTCTCATCATGTGGCTGAAGTATGACAGCCTAATTTGATCATCTTGGCTTCCAAGGAGACTTCAGAGTTAATCTGTTCTAGAATCAATTTGTTTGTCTTTTTGGCTTTCCACAGTATACTCAGCGCTCTTCTCCAGCACCACATCTGAAATGATTAGATTTTCTTCTTATCCACTTTCTTCACTGTCTAGCTCTCACATGGAAGAGAGATTGTCAATTCTAGCAGAAGCAGAGGAATCAAGAACAAGTTCACAACCATATTTCTGCCATAATTTGAAAACACAAAGATCCAAAGATGCAACCTGAATAGTAGAATTTATCGTACATGAGCATACACTGGCCAAATTTTGATGACATCATTTTAGGCACTGACACCAAACCTAATGTTATGCTTGCACAGCACAGAAGTAATTACTTTATCGTGTATGCCACAAACCAATATTAATTAGGCAATAAATAAGTGGCTACCATGAACAAAGCGAATGTCAGAGATGAAAGACAGCAATGACTGCTTTCGTCTCAGCTGACTAAACTCTGGCAAGTATGTTCAACCTCAGATAATAATGTGCTACCTTGCAGTCTTAGCTATGCAGGAGCAAGGCAATTATTTGAAAATTGTTCTCACTTCACAAGATCCGTGTCAACATTTTGCCTACAAATATATGTGCTACTATATTTCAACAACCATGATGCCAGCAAAATATATCTTCATCTATAAATGGACAATCTTATGTCTTAATTGGCTCTTTATTAATCCCACAATCATAACAGATCCCTAGCAGGAATAAAGTTGAAATTAGATGTGTTACTGCACAGGAACACCTATAATAAATCAGAAGACTGCATTTTATATGCATTTGATTTTCTTCTCATTAGTCAAAGTATCCTAAATACTAGAATAAAACAAATTATTATTATTAACTCTCTCCCAAAAAAGGTTCAGCTGACACACTCTCTGCTTTCCTTCTATCGGTATGCAAAGATCTACCATCTGGCTATTAAATGGCTATTAACTGGCTATTGCAGAAGTGGTTTTTTAACATTAGTGTGTGCATGTACATGTGCTGCAATTTCATTTTCATTTATTATTTGTATTATTTTATTATTATATATTTACATCACTGATTTATTTATTTTTATGTTTTAAATGCTCTTAAATGTTTTTATATCAGTCCCATTTTTAATAAGATAGAGTGTAGTGTTGCTATTTTTACATTTTCATTATAACCATTGTTTTTCAGTTGCACTTCATTTTGATCTACACTACTGGCTCCCATGGGCAGGATATAAAATAAACAAACCCCACTGGGAGGTGCTGCAGCTGACAGAAAATAAAATAATTTTTTTAGTGGCAGGTAAAGGGGGAGGGATGAAGTGTAGCCCATGGGCTCTATGGACTCGCAGCCCCATTTGTGTGGCTTGCTAAGCCAACCCCCCTCCCAGACACCAGAAGAGTTGCTAACAAAGCCACCATCAATTTCGACAGCCTAACCTTTCACCAGTATGGTGTACACACACACACAAACTGCAAGCATCTGAACAATCTGCAAAGAAACAATGCACAAATGTGCAATTAGTTCAAATCAATTACTAATTATGCAGGTTGAATCTCCCTTATTCAGAAATATTCCAAAAACCAAACTTTTTTCATGGGTGACAGAGATTGATAGTTCAGTGTACACAAACTTTGTTTCATGCACAAAATTATTTAAAAATACTGTATAAAACTACCTTCAAGCTATGTGTATAAGGTAGATATGAAAAATTAATAAATTTTGTCTTTAAAACTTGGGTCCCATCTCTAAGATACCTCACAATATATGTATTTACAAATATAGGTACAAAACACCTCTGTCCTAAGCATTTCGTATAAGGGTGACTCCTGCATATTGGATAGAGAACGTATTACTACTTTATTACAATAGGCCATGATCAATTAAGAATCTGGCATACTTGGAAGCTTTTGCAGAGACTCTTTCTCAACGGAGCAGAAGAGCTGAAATGGCAGAACCTTCCCAGTCAACTCCAGGTCTCTGGTATTTTTATGTCCACCAACCACCACCAAGTTCTGCCTGTAGAAGAACAATAGCTTGTGATTGTGCTGGCTACCACTGAGTGTGTTGCCTCAAGTAGCCAACTAAAACAGACAAAATTAAAAATCCTCAATAACCAATAGCTTATTTCCAGATTTTGCAGGAAAAAGTTGTCCTAAAGGATTAAATTTAATCAATTTACCTCCAAACCACAGTCAGACTTAACAGTGTGACGTCAAAGTCTTTCATGCATGGCATCCATAGTTTTTTGTGAGTTTTTCAGGCTATGTGTTCTGGAAGAGTTTGTTCCTGATGTTTCGCCAGCATCTGTGGCTAGCATCTTCAGAGAACACAGCCACGTAGCCTGAAAAACCCACAAAAGACTCAACAGCATTGGCTAGATGTTACATTCAGAATCTTTCCACATGCTAAAGACTCTTTTGTCATACCTTTTAGTAAAGATTTTAATGTTGATTTAAAGAGAGAGAAAAACACTTAGAACATTGTTCAACCTTCTACCATTCAGCAACACTCAAATGTCCTTATGTTCATATTAATAACTTGTTAATTTTTAAACCATTCTGATTATACAGCCAGTTTACTGTCAAATCCTATTTCCTGAATAGAAACAGATGGCATTTTATAGACAGTTTCATTTTAAGAAATTAACATGTCAAGAGTGAGTGTGCAGTGGAAAACCACCTGTATGTAATTGACACCTGATGCTTGCAACTCTCCTCACCAGGACATAAAAGATCAGGAAGACCCTAGTTTGGAGGTTTGCAAATGCTTTCTGTTACCTAAATTGCAAGGGGTCCAAAGAAGGCACCCACAAATTGGATTCAATGGGGAAACTGATTTAGCTCAATAGGAAGCAACAAGAGAGCTTTGGTAACATAAAGTTAGGAACTTAAGATTTTGTACAGTATTTTGGCTCCAAACCCAAAGAACTCTAGAAGCAGGTTCCAAATTAGTTTGTTTATTAAAAGGGAATTAACTCACATGTAAAATACACTCTTTCATACACACACACAAGAGCAAAAACAGTAAAAGACAGTGAGTTGTAGGGTTGTAAAGAGGCACTGCTGTAGGGATTCTGAAGCGTAGTTCCAATTAAGGGTTTACCAGAATGAGAATGGCTCAGTAGCTACCTGCGGTTCATGGGCTGGCAGGCAACTAAGGTATCCCACTGAAATAGAACAGAGATTCTATCTGGCTTCAAACTAGACCAAATTGCTATTTCCAGGCATGTATATTTATAACAAGGAATGGGTCCTGGGGTAGTGTTTCAGGAGTTAAATGAATTTTTCCAGGAGTTAAGTGACTTTCCCAGGAGGGAAGAATGGAACATGATATATGAAAACAACTGGACAATAGGAGTGTGCCTACGACATTATCCTTTTGATATTAATTTGATATAAAAGCCGCCAAGGTAGGACTGAGGACTAGACCCTGAAGGCTGAGAGCATGTGACCTACCCAAGATCATCCAATGGGTTTCAAGCCAGTGTAGAAATTAAACCCTGGTCTCCAGAGTTGTAGTCCAACACTAAAACCACTATGCATTGCTGGCTCAGTTATCTACGCAGATCAAATTATCACTCAGACCACAATAGAAGAATTAGTAGTACACCATCAACTTTCTTAACAGTTCAGCAAATTCCCTTCCATTATAAAAAGACTTGTTGTTTTTGTTGTTGTGTGCCTTCAAGTTCTTTCTGACTTGGTGGCCTCATCTGACTATGGTGGCCCTATCATGGGGTTTTCTTGGTAAGGTTTATTCAGAGATTTGCCACTGCCTTCCCCTGAGGCTAAGAGCATATAACTTGCCCAAGGTTGCTCAGTGGGTTCTATGGCTGAGCAGGGAATCAAACTCTGGTCTCCAGACACTGTACTTTAATCAGCTTTTGTCTCCAACTGCAAACAAAGCCAATGCACACGTTTTACAGAAACTAAAATTAGATGCATGCTTCACTCTTATACTATAAAGAGGCTTACTTTCAGAGTCCAGAACAACATATCTGACACTGAAAAGGTTTCCTCTATGTCTCCATGAGTCACTCGTCTTGGTGTGCATTTTAATCAGATGGAAGCACATCCAGAGGAATGACTCATGTACAAACGCCAGCCCAAATAAATTGGGGGGGGGGGGGGAGAGAATCAATCTAATTAAGGTATGTGTACTATTGTGCAAGCAAAAACTAAATAACTATGTAATTCCAAATTCAGCATGCAAGATAGAGGTGCAGTCACAGATGCACTGCAGACATAGCAGAAATCACAACTAGCTCAATTAAACTGGTCTGAGTTTAAAAATACATCAATGACCAAATTCTTGTTATGTTTAGTTTTTTATTGGTTTTTCTTGGTAAAGTTTGTTATGTTTTCTTTGTAAAGTTCAATAACTTGAGAGTCTAAAATACACATTAAATGAACATATGTAACTGAACTCTGGAACTCAGTTTTTCTCATTTTATGGAAAACCCACTTCAGGAAGGGCAAACAGATACTTAACTTTCTCCCACTGTTTCTAATGTGTTTCCCAGAAGAGTGTTCTGGTGACAAGCAGCAGAACAGAAAAAGACTTCCAGATTGATTGAAGCTACAAGATTAAAAACATTCCAGAGTAAAAACCCTCTTGGAATGATCTCCAATAATCAATAAAAAATCAAGTACACAACATTTCAAAACAAATATAAATGAAAACCAGTATAAAATATATATATCCAATTAAATACAAATATTAAAATCCAGTAAGATGTAACTGGGGAGAGGACATGTATCCTCTATACTGGACCTCAGAGGGCTGCACCTTCATTTAAAAAATCAATCAAAAAACTCCCACTCAGCGAATGTGGCTGACAGTTCTGCAGTTCTGCATTGTTTTTTGCTCTGCAAGCTGTTTAAAGAACAG
This sequence comes from Sceloporus undulatus, assembly GCF_019175285.1. Taxonomy (NCBI): domain Eukaryota; kingdom Metazoa; phylum Chordata; class Lepidosauria; order Squamata; family Phrynosomatidae; genus Sceloporus; species Sceloporus undulatus. The sequence goes on from NC_056524.1 coordinate 97,361,764, forward strand.
GAAATGCCTTTTTTTAACTAATCAAAAAGTGAACCAGAAGTCACTTCTGTTTTTTGGGAGGGAAAGCTTTCCCTGAGTATAAAACATCTCCCTAAACACACACACACCCAAAAGTTGACAAAATACAATTTTTTTAAAGATGGACCCTTGGGTCTGTTATTTGGGTACCCTTGGAAGGCTGCAAAAACATCCTTGAGGCAACTTTCTTGATATTTTTAGACTACCACTCCCATTAGCCCTAGCCAATACTGTATTGTCCAGCAACATTCAAAGGATGTTATCTCACATCTGACTGAGACATTACACTGATCATCAGTACAACTTTGCATTAGTTTCAGCACTACCATCGCAAAAGTGAAGTTATTCAGGAACATTTTTAAAATTGCAAATATATGTCCGCTGAGCAACTGTCTTATGTCCATTCCAATATATGGCTTTAAAGTTTGGATTAGTAGTTATTTTTAAGACTTCTCATTCCTTCCACATAAACCTTTCATCAGAGATAAAGTATTTGAATATACAAGTCAAAGTGCTTTAGGTTGCAATGTTACACACACTCACCTGGGAGCAAATGCTATTTAACTTCATTATGGTAAACGGATTGTACTGAGAAGCACTCACAGAAAAAAAGCTACATTGCAATTTGTTATCCCACTCAAGTTTCATATTTGGTAAACTGGCATAATTCATAATTGTATATTTAATAAGCCTCTGGGTGACAAAACTGAAACTTGCAGTACAATATTCTAGCCTTTACTAAGCAGAAGTAAAAGTGTGGGAACATCTCTTACTTAAAAGTCTGTGGCAGAAGGGAAATGTAGCACGATATTTTTTTTAAATTGCATGAAGAAAACAGGATTCAACCCTTGTTTGAGAACCTTTGCTCTGCAGCAGAGTTACCAGTGATAGGCATGAGAGCCTGAATTTGCAGGATGCTTTCTCTTGTGATTCTGTACTTGAAGAATACCCCACTGCTTCAGTTGCTTCTAAAAGACTCACCAGTCAGCAGCTCATCTCTACATTTTCTTTAGATAACTATGCACTGTTTGCATTTAATTGCTTAAATGTTCAACATTTTTCTTTACACCAATTCTCTTTTCATTACCCCCCCCCCTCGCCCCCAATTCAGTCACTTGTTAGAAAGGAACACTTCTGTGTTCACTTCCTTCCGGACTATAGCAAGGAACAGTTGTTCTTTACTCCCATACTGCCTTTCAGCTACCTCCTCAGTGAATGGCTGCCCTGTGTCTGCCTGTGGGAAAGCTGTGAGAAATGGCCAACAGCAGCAAAACAATTATACCTAATCCTTGTCAGTTTTCCCCCGTTCATTACAGTCTGCAAAGTGAAGAACAGTTCCACATCACTCCATGGCTCCTTTTCTGCCAGCACTGTGGAATGGAAAACTCAGACACCCATGACTCTGGAGGATGGAAAAAGCTGTGTCACTTCAGAATAATTTCAAATAATGGTGCCCATTCAATACACATATGCACACAATAGAGAATTTCCATCCATAATAAGGCTTTCAAAAAATAAATGTAGAAGAAATGTAGACATTACAGGAGGCTACCATTCATAATCTCTTCAAATTTCTAAATAAAGCATTGTTTGATCTTTGGAAAGGGGAAATTCAAAATCTAATACTTCTGACTAGACATAGCTCCCCTTTTAAAAAGCAGCTTTATTAATGCAAAAAAAAAAATTCTGAAGAGATATATTTTGGTAGCATTCAGATATAACCCTACCCCACAGTTTAGTTCTACATGAACAAACCTAAGATTGATTCTGTGATCATCAGTTCATGTCCCTCTGACATGTGTGTGATTTTATGGAACTGCAGGTTATCATTTTACCCAGTCAGCCAGTATCAGTTGTGACAATATACTACATATAACTGAAAATGGAAGTACATGTTTCCAATCCAAAACAAAAAAAATCTAGACATTACTGTTCTCACTTATGTGAGCTAGCATGGTTTAATGGTTTCACTGTTGGATTATGACGCTGGAGACCAGGGCTTGAAACTGGAAAATGCCAGCTGAATATAGAAATAAAATACATTATGTAACTTCAGAACCATTGTCTTTTGGTGTAATCCTTGACTACAGGTCCACATGGTAACCAAACATTTTATCTGTCCTTCCATACCATGTAAAATACGTATGGTGGTTACCAGGTCCTTCCTCCTACCTCCAAGTTTTAAATTCAACATCAAACTGCATGAACATATCATACCATCTGCTCACAGTGCCAGCATTACACATACACTAGTTTTAACTGCAGTTGTTGTTCTTGTTGGGTTTCTTCCAGTCATTTCTGACTTTTAAGGCCTAAGGCAAACATGTCACAGGATTTTCTTGGCCAGATTTGTTCAGAGGCTTGTCACTGCCTAACTCTGAGGCTAAGAGAATGTGATTTCCCCAATGTTACCCAGTGGCCAGCATGGCACTGAGTGGATTTGAACCCTGTTCTCCCAGAGGCCTACTTCAATAGTCAAACCACCACATCACACTGGCTCTTCTAACTACATAACTATGGTGTTTATCAGACGAGCTCTTAAAGAGGTACTATTCCAGTGTGACTCCTCTAGCTGCCTCCTGTTGCATGCTGGGATTGGCAGTTTTAAGGAGGGGTATTTAGAATTCTCAGGCAGAGAAGTTCAGCTCCTTAAAACTGCCAATCCCAGCATGCAACAGGAGGCTGCTAGAGGAGTCACACTGGAATAGTACCTCTTTAAGAGCATAGTGTGATAAACATCTAAGGCGCTGTATAGATGGGCCCTATTGGGCGCTGTCGTTACGCACAAGGGGCGGCGCTTCCTGATGCGCCTTGCCCCTCGCACGTAACGAGGGCATAAAAATGGTGGCGTCCTATACACATGGGCACCGCCATTTTGATGTGACGGACACCTAGCGTCCACATGTCTCAGCGCCTTCATGACGCCACAAATGCGCCATTGGCGCCTTGCGGTGTCATAATGGCGCCGCAGAAAGAAGCCACTTTTTGTGGCTTCTTTTTATTGCGCAAGGGTAGTGGGACACTGCCCTTTTGGGCAGTCTGTATCCCGCCAATGTTTTTCTTCCATTTCCTAGATCACAGTACTGTATAACCTGCAAAGTATCCACACAGGTGCTTTTGATACACTTGATCCAAGCACCATTCCAATCACAAGTTATCAGCCTCATATCCTGAGATTAAATTTTTGAGATATTAAGCTCTATTTTTTTCCTCAAGGGAAGGATTAAGTATTTAGAGGATATAAATGGGAAGCAGTAGATTGGTTAGCAGTTTACACATATACATTGGGCTACGGATGGGAATTTGACTCCTTTCCACGCAAAATGAACACCTGGCTGGCACATTCTATTTCTCAGGTCTTGTCGACAGATGGTATCTTGAAATTAAAGCATTTCAGATTTCAATAAAAAGCTGTGCAATGTTTTTAAAACATCTTTGAAAGTTTTTATATTTTAAAGTGTAACTAAGGCAGTCTGTTTTCAATATGAAATATAACAAAAACAGTATTGTTCTTCATTATTCCCACACCCCTGATTCAAGTTAACAAATTGCCAATTTTAGAAGAATGTATCAAATGCACTAAGTGCTAATCCAATCTTGTCTTACCTGTTTTCTACCATGAAGGAGTTTGTGAAAAACAGATTAAATTTGGGCTGACATACTACAGCCTCCAAAGTCTTTTTTCCAAAATGTTCTTGAAGAGTTTAAAGTAACCACAACCTTTGTGAACAGCAAAGCCAATCTGCTAGTCTGCTTTTGTCTTCTTTTCCTCCCCAAAGTGAAATAACTAACGCATTTAACCAAGAGGACAGATATATAAAGGAATCTATTTTAGTTTTTGCTGTATGCATCTGCTGCTATCAAAAAACCCCAATGATTTTGAGTATTTGTTTCATTTCTAAGTAATGACTTGGCCTAAACAGAGATGTTCTATTGATTTCACATTTCTTAATAACAAACATTTTCAGAAATATTAAAGAGAAAGATGAGCAGTGTGTATGGAAAGAATCCAAGAAATTCCCCCCTTTTTGAAGAAACAAATTTTTGATCATGATCTGAAAGCTTCTGCTTTCACCTGCTTTTGTGGCAGCCAGAAAGCCTATTCACAAGTTCTTGAAAAAGCACTACACAAGTACTCTACCTTGTTAAATGCTATGGGGGTTTTCTTCATGACTAACATGGGCAGACATTATTCTTCTAGTGCACCATACTTTAAACAGAACTTGTACAGAGGGGAATAAAATGTAAAGATATGTATGAATCCATGTTTTCACAGGCTTAAGATAACAGTTATTGCACAAAAACTGGACCAATCTTGCCTTTCTTTGGAAAACTTGCACTAATAATTTAAATTATCAGTGGTCCTCCATCTTTGGTCCTTCAGATGTTTTGAATTTCATCTCCCAGAATCTATGATCATCGATTATGCTCTCTGTGACATCTGGGAGCTGAAATTCAAAACTGCTAGAGATCCAAATATTGAGGTAATGAATGCCTGTTACTGCTAAGGAAATCATTGAATATACACATGTATAAATACACCCACCCATACAACTTAAAGAATCATGTGTACAAGACCGGTTGCTATATTTCTTCTGCCAGTTCTGATAATGACAGTGAGTACTGTACTACTAACCACAAAACTGGCGGGAGGGGGGGAAGAATTTATCCAGTTTCTGTAGCACTGAAGAGTTGGTTTTAAAAGAAGGTTCTTAATCTTCAATATTAGACTGACATTTCGGAAAGTATCAAATCACAGAATGACCCAATCTTTCAATTAAATAAACAAGGTATTCACTGTTAATCCTCAAATGTATTGTAATTTACTCTTGTTGTTATTAGACTCATGGCAACCTTATGGACGATACATCTCCAAGATCCCTATCCTCGCCTTCTCTGTTCAGGACCTGCAGGCTCAAACCCATGGTCTCCCTGACTGAGTCTAGCCATCTAGCATGCATTCTTCCTCTTTGTGCTGTCTTCTACTTTTCCTAGTAACATTACCTTTTCTAACAACTCTTTCCTTCTCATGATGTGTCCAAAGTACAACAACTTCAATTTAGGTCCAAAACACACTGAGAAAAAAATCCAGTTTGAGACCACATTAACTGCCCTGGCTCAATGCTAGGGAATTCTAGGAACTGTAGTTCTGTGAGACATTTAGCCTTCTCTTTCAAAAAGCTCTGGTGCCACAACAAACGACAAAAAATTCAGATGTACACTCCCAAAGATGATATGTTTTTAGTATATAAGATAAAAAAAAGACTGAGATGGTTCTAAGGAATAGATAACGAAGGAGGAACAAAGAAGAGAGCTGAATACGTGATATGAGAAGATGTGTGTAAGAGACATCTAGGATGGTAAAGAATGATATGCGAGGGAAAAGGGGGGGTGGAAGAGAAGGAATGTGTTATATTGTAATGTGAGAATGTAAATATATGTGTGTGTGTGTTTTTATATCTTCAATAAAATAAAATAAAAATTACAAATCCCAGGATTCATTAGCATTACAGCTAGGCAGATAAATCGGTCTCAAACTGTATTATTTCTGCAGTATGTTTTGGACCTTAGTCATCCTGGCTTCCAGGGAGTGTTTGGGCTGGATTTGTTCTAGGGCCCATTTGTTTGTCTTTTTGGCCATCCACTGTATCACTTTGAGTTTGTTAGTACCGATGAAGTGGACAAGATCCTTCGAAGCGTTAGGAAGACGACGTGCTCTCTTGATCCCTGTCCCTCATGGTTGGCAGCTCAGGGGGGTGATGTGGTGTTGACTATGTTGCACCGCATCGTTAATACATCTCTAAGAGAGGGTCAGTTTCCATCTAATTTGAAAGTAGCAGTGGTTAAACCCTTGCTTAAGAAACCCTCCTTAGACCCCCTGATTCATAACAACTATCGGCCCATCTCGCTGCTACCTTTCTTGGAGAAGGTGATTGAGAGAGCAGTCGCCTTCCAGCTTCAATCGATCTTGGATGACACCGATTTTCTGGACCCATTTCAAACTGGCTTCCGGGCGGGCTATGGAGTTGAGACTGCCATGGTCGCCTTAGTTGATGATCTCCGTCTGAGCATGGACAGGGGAAGCGTGTCCCTGTTAGTGCTCCTTGACATCTCAGCGGCTTTCGATACCATCGACCATGGTATCCTTCTGGAACGCCTGGGAGAGTTGGGTATCGGGGGCACTGCTTTGCAGTGGTTCCGGTCCTACCTCTCGGGTAGATTCCAGATGGTGGAGCTGGGGGACTGTCGCTCTGATAAGAGGGCCCTTACATCTGGGGTCCCTCAGGGAGCGATTTTGTCCCCTATGCTTTTTAACATCTACATGAAACCGCTGGGAGAGATCATCCGGAGACACGGGGCGCGGTGTTATCAGTACGCTGATGACACCCAAATAATTTTCTCTGTGTCTCCGACTGATGCAGTAACTAAGGATGGCATCTCTCCTCTAGAGGCCTGTCTGACGTCAGTAATGGGCTGGATGAGGAAAAACAAACTCAGTGTGAATCCAGGGAAAACGGAAGTACTGGCGATTGGTTCCCCGGTCCCGGGTGGTGAAATTTGTCATCCGGTCCTGAACGGGGTCACGCTCCCCTTGAAGGACTCGGTGCGCAGTCTGGGGGTACTCCTTGACTCGTCGCTCCAGCTGACTTCGCAGGTGGATGCGGCGGTTAGGAGTGCTTGTTATCAGCTTCGGCTGATACGCCAGCTGCGCCCCTACCTGGATCGTCGGAACCTTGAAACTGTCGTACATGCTTTGGTAACCTCTCGTTTGGATTTCTGCAATGCGCTCTACATGGGGCAACCCTTGTACCAAACCCGGAAGCTACAGTTGGTGCAGAACATGGCAGCCAGATTGGTCACTGGTAGTTCCAGGACAGACCATATAACTCCTATTTTAAAAGATCTTCACTGGCTGCCTGTTCGCTTCCGAGCTCAATACAAGGTGTTGGTTTTGACCTATAAAGCCCTAAATGGCTTGGGCCCAGGGTACTTAGAGGACCGCCTCTCCCCATACAATCCGCCCCGCACTCTCAGATCATCTGGGACAAATCTGTTAGAGGTCCCTAAGTCTCATCTGGTAAGGACCTCTCAGAGGGCTTTTACTGTTGTTGCCCCTTCATTGTGGAATGAGCTTCCCACAGAGCTCCGCTCCTCTGCATCACTAGTTTCTTTCAAGAAACAATTAAAAACATACTTATTTCAGCTGGCTTTTTCACCTTAGCTAATTGTGTCTTTTTGTTCTGCCCCTTGCTCTCTGTGTTCCCTGTTTTTTGACCCCATTTTTTGTAAATATTGTTCCTTATTTAGCCCCTGATGAATGTGATATGTTCCATTTTCCGTTTCGTTTCATGTTACTCCCTGTTATATCCCCTGGTAATGTTTTTAAATTTTATATACTGATGTTTTAACTGTATTTTTGTAAGCCGCTTTGATCACTTCCGTGGAAAAGCGGGATAGAAATAAAGATTATTATTATTATTATTATTATTATCCTCAGCATTCTTCTGCAGCATGACATCTCAAATGAGTTGATTTTCTTTCTCTCCACTTTCTTTACTGTCCAGCTCTCACATCCATACATAGTGATGGAGAATAAAATGGCTTGGATGATTACTAGCACTAGCCAACATTACTAGCACTGTAGTAGAGATATGCCTATGTGTAATAGTTTTGAAGACTGTCAAAAATAAAATCAACATACAATAGACTCAAACCTAAAACAATATATATGCCAGAATTTGGAAAGAGCTCCATATTCATGCTACTGACCCATGTGGTTTGAATGAAAATATAGAGGCTCATCTACATCTGGTATTAATTCCAAGAATCAATCAATAAACAGCAAAGTGAATAATTATTTCATTGTTTCATGTTATTAATATATATAATCCTCCCTATATCATGGGACATCAGGATGGTGTACAATAACATCATTTAATCAATTTAAAAGTGCAAAACATTAATTTAAATAGACTAAAAGCATATTAAATAATTTAACAATTTAAAACAAGACAGTTTAAACTAGTTAAAACAGTTGAAAACTATTTTAATGCATGTGAAAAGGCCAATTTGAATGAGATCATCTGTTGGTAGGCAGATACTATGGGCTAACCAAAAGGAAAATAACAAATGTGCAATTACAACACTACACTCTTAAAGCGTTGCTATTCCACTTTAACTGCTCTGTCTGTCTCCTGTTGCATTCTGGGATTTGCAGTTTAGGGAGGGGCACTTAGAATATTCAGCCAGAGAGGTTTTAGGCCTCACTTAAGTACAAACTCCAGAATGGAAAAGAAGCCAGCCAGAGCAGTAAAAGAAGAACAGCAATGTTTTAAGAGTACAGTGCAATATATCTCCTGCAGTCTTTTCATTTATGGCTATCACAGATGTATGGAAAAACCTACAAGAGGTTGGACAGCTTTAGAGTTAATTAAATCTAGCTATGTATGTAATTAATATATGAAGATATATTGTTTAGCAGGTCTAACCACTATAGGATAGAGCTGGGATGGGCAAACTATGGGCTGTGGGCCACATGTGGCCCTTAAAACTTCTAGGTTTGGTCTGTGGGATGCCCCAGAAACCCCCCCCCCATGTAAAACTTTTGGGGGTGATTTTGTGACATGTTTTAGCCCTAAAACCACCTTAAAACAGTTTATTCCCTTAAACACCTGAGCCCTCCCAACCTCCTAAAACAGACAAAAAGGGAGGAAATCAGCTAAAATGGAGATCAGAAGTCATGTCAGTTTGGACATGCAGCTGTCTCCAGTCAGGAGGGCACAAGAACAATGCCCCCTTGCCCATTTGCAGTTGCCCATCCTGGTGCAGACAGCTAGATCAACAATTAGACACCAAGAACAAGGTCTATGATGGGCCTAATTAGAATAGGGATCAAAATAAAACTGCCAATATCATACAGCCAAAACAAACAAGTGAGTGCATGGAGTGATCATGTTGTAATGTATTTATTTTGTATTACACATTCATATTTTGCTGCAGGTATGTGTTTTTGTTATGGTGTGCCTTTACATCGTTTCCGAATTATGGCGACTCCAAGGCAAACCTATTATGGGATTTTCTTGGCAAGATTTGTTCAAAGGAGGTTTGCCATTGCCTTCCCCTGGGTTTCATGGCCAAGCAGAGAACTCAACCCTGGTTTCCATAGTCATTCTCCAATGGTTTTATTTTCACACTAACAATCAAACCAGCTCCAAACTTGCACAGCTGAGGGGCCCAGTCTAGGAATGACAGAGTGACACTGGCTGCTACTGCCAGTAAGAACACCATTACTAGCAGCTTTCCACAGGCAGGGCTTTCCACCAATGGATAGAAATGTGCTGCCAGAGCAGACAGAACGTCTTCAAGGGTGGAAGACTATCCTAACCACCTGCTAGCCTGCAGATCTGGGGATTAGAACTGCTTTATCTGTCAGCCCAGACTATGCTTCTTCATTAGCCATTTGCATGGTCATGTACAATTTGATAATTGCGCTAAGGAGCAGCAGGAAAGTCAAGTAAAACCCAATATCAGATTATTGACAAGAAACTATAGATAGAGCCTATCAAATTTAAATTTTTTTAGGTGACCAATACATACACTGCCAGAAAGGGACTGTGGGTGCCTGGATACAGGGAAACCACCCCACTGACTCCAAAACACAATTTTTGTACATTTTATCTGCCCCATTTCCCAAGGCATTTTATGAACTGGCTTCTAGATGTCAGTGCTTCTGCATTTTCAGGTTGTTTGCACCATTAGAAGAGGCACAGAAAAGATGAGAGAGCAGATACAGAACCTAAATTATCCGTATCTCCAATAGTGTTTTCTTTTGCTTGTACAAAGAGTGCATAGCAATTAGAAGCTACTTGGTCACAAGCCAAGAAATGCCACCCAGACTGATCAGGCTTCTATTCTGCTCTACTGCTGTTTGTCACTGCAAGCTGTTACAATATGTAAATCAATAAAAGGTCTTCTCTGACCATCTGAAAACATTAAGTGGCTCAAACCATTACAACATTAAGGGTGGAAAATGAAAGGAGACGTGCTCTACGATGGTCTAAACGTTTTATTTCTTTAAAAGCCCAATGCATTTTGGCCTTAGGCCAACTGGCCTTCTTCTGGGGCTATTCAGTTCTCAGATATTTCTGGCGTTTCAGTCTGCACTCTCTATACAAGTGGATCTCTGATTATTAGAAGAAAGCCAATTGGTGAGAAGGCTGAAATGTGTTGTTGGGCTTTTTAAGAAATAAAAGTTTTCAACCATTGTATAGCACGTAGGACTGTCTTTTTTCATTTTTCCAGTGAATACATGCTTTCCATGTTTGTTTGTTTTTTTGTTCTGTTCCAACAACATTAAGGGAACACAACAGGGTAAGATACCTAAAGGTATGCAAAGGTGCCAGTTCATCTCTACCAGCCCCACCTGTCTGCTGCACACAAAGTGTAAAACTTCCTTCATAGTGATGTTATGAGTTCAAGGGAAGAAGAATCTATACCTTAAGTAAGCAACATGCTCTTGGCTTAATGGGAAGAGGGACTTGGAAGATTCAGACTGAAGTCCCCAACGAGCCATAAATCTTTGGCCAGTCACTTGCATCAGCTTGAGAGCTAATGGGAAAATAAAATGGAAATGAGAGCCTGGACAGACAAGAAAAGTTCCATACTCCTGCTTCATTAAAGATTTAACTCTACAAAAAATATACGGTACAATTTGATCCATCCATATACGGACTCTGGCCCGTTCCACACGGGCCAAAAGTACATGTGTGGCATGTACTAGGGTTAGAAAGGGGTGTCCTTTCCGGACGCCCCCAACCCTAGTACGTGCTGAGTACGTACAAAATGGTGGCGCCCATTCTACATGGGCGCCGCCATGTTGACGTAGCGGATGCTTAGCGTCCGCACACCGTGGCACGGTAATGATGCTGCAAGTGCGCCCTTGGCGCCTTGCAGTGTCATTACTGCACCGCAAAAAGAAGCCGCTTTTGCGGCTTCTTTTTGCAGCACGGAGGAGTTGCGTGGTTTGGCCGCTGAGGCTCCTCCACGCAGCAAATGAAGGCGCTTTACAGACCACCCTTTTGGGCGGTCTGGAAAACACCTCTGTTATGTTAATCCCCAACAGAATTGTAGTCTTAATGCAGGCCACTTTGGGGTACTAAATCTAACTGGTAAAACTCTACACACAGAGCACAGGTGAGAAAGTACGGCTCTCCAGATGTTGGACTACAACTCACTACTCTCTGTGCTGAGTAGCCTTGGAAAGCCACACTCCGACAACACCTGGAAGGCCACATTTCGCAGACCCCTGAGCTTAAGCTTGTGAAACATGTTTCTCTTTCCAAAACATCTAGGTATACTCAGTATGTGAGCAAGTGTGACATAGTAGTTTGAGTATTGGGACCACAACTCTGGAGGCCAGCGGTCAATTCCCAGTCAGACATGAAACCCACTGGCAAGTCACATTCTCTCAGCCTCAGGGGAAGGCAATGGCAAACCTCCTCTGAACAAATCCTGCCAAGAAATCCCCATGATGGGTTTGCCTTTGGTTCACCGTAAGTTGGAAATAACTTGAATGTACACAACACACACACACTCAGTACACACTCTACATGTACTTGGCACCTCAATTTTTCTCCTGTATACTTTGCCTGATGAAGAAGCCAGTGAGGATTTGAATGCTTGCAAGATGTGTTTTATGCATTTTGGTTGTTCCAATGAAGGTATTGAGACTCTGGAGACCAGGGTTTGAATCTGGGCTCAGCCATGGTAATCCAGTGGGTGACCTTGAGCAAGGCACACTCTCTCAGCTTCAGAGGACAGCAAAGGAAAATTACTTCTGAACAAACTTGCCAAGAAAGCCTCATTAGGGCCACCAATGACGAGGATATCACTGTTTTGCAGATCTGGGTTGTTATTGTGCTTTCTATGGCCAACCTGGATATATTTCCTCAATCTATGACTGTGACTGCAACCTGTTTTGAAGTATTATTGGGATATTCATACAGATCTTTAAAAAACAGAAGCTGATGCCACCTACTTAAACAATAGCCCTGTTTAAATACTTGAAGGGATGCCATATTGAGGAGGGAGCTGACTTGTTTTCTGCTGCTCCAGAGAATAGGACTCGGAGCAATGGATGCAAGCTGCAGGAAAAGAGATTCCGCCTCAAGATGAGGAGGAACTCCCTGCCATTGTGGGTTCCTGCATGGCAGAATGGCCCTGGTCTCTTCTAACTCTCTGCTCCTAGAATGGTCCCTGGAGAAGAGCGCTTTAACTCTTTGTCTGCCTCAAGGCGAGGGGATTCTGGGAGCTGGTTGTACAAACTGCAACTCCCAGAATCCCCTCGCCTTGAGCCAGACAAAGAGTTAAAGCGGTGCCAGTGTGGAGGCAGCCTTAGGGAAGAAAGAGAAGTGAGAGAGAGAGGGATGCCCGCCCAGGAGGAGCCACATGGCCCCAGGGAGGGAGGGAGGGAGGCCCACGTGCCTCCGGAGCAGCAGCAGCAGCAGCAGCAGCAGCACCAGCAGCCCTGGCTCCTCCCTCCGCCCTTCCTGCCCCCGACCTTGGCGCCAAACGCCGCCTGCGCAGAGACAGACACAGAGAGAGGTGGCCAAAGGGGGCCTAGAGCGCCGGCTCTGCCCTCTGCTCTCCCTCTCCTCCAGCCCCAGCCTAGAGCAACACAGAGGGAGCTCGCCCCTTCCTCCCTTCCTCCGCCATTGCCAAGGAGCCAAGGGCCAAGCAGCCAGCTGCCCCCTCTGCCCTTCCCGGCCAACAAGGCGGCCATAGAGACAGAGGCAGGCCCGCTCACCTTCTGGGGAAGCCGGGGAAGGCGGCTACTCCACGGCCTCCATCTCCTCTCCGGGCCTGGGCTCCCCGTGCTCCCAGCCTTCCCAGCCACAAGGACCCTATTGTATTATTGACACCGCCGAGGCTTCGCCTTCTGCTGCTGGTGGCGGCGGCGGTGCTAGTGCTCTTGCTGCCGCCCGCCTGCCAGGCTCCTCCTCTTCCCCTTCCCTTCAGTCCTCCTCTCCCACCTCTGCCTCTCGCCTTCCCAGATCGGAGGGGGCTGCCTGCTGCCTGGCACCTGCACCCACAGACAGAGGAGACCCTCCTTCCTCTCCCCATTCAGAGGCAAGGCCCCGGGTTCAGTCTGGAAAGAAAGACACCAAAGGGACCCTGCAGCACCTTTGAGGATGGAGTCCATGCTGTTTCAGCCTCCAGGAAAGCCTTGTGCCAGCAGCCCCTTCTTCCCTCAAAGAGGAGCCACAGGATCCCTCTGCATAAGGGTTACTCAAAAGTCAGCTTGGTTGGAAGGGATTTTGGACTTAGCTCACTCTCTCCCTGGATAGCCCTCCTTTTGCAAAGCATGGCATTAGGCTCCTTCTAAACAGCCTTTTTTGCAAAGAATGCCATTACACTCCCGACTAGCTTTTCTTTTGCAAAGGATGGCATTAGGCTCCTCCTGACTAGTCTTCCTTTTGCAAAAGGATAGCATTAGGCTGCTCCTGGATAGTCTTTCTTTTGCAAAGGATGTAGTTAGGCTCCCTCTGGATAGCCTTTCTTTTGCAGAGGATGGCAATGGCAAAACCCCCTCTGAAGAAACCTGCCAAGAAAACCCCATCGTAGAGTGGCAATAGGTCATAAGGCTTGAAGGCGCACAATTACAACAACAACCAGGCTGCACTCACATTGCATTGCAAGCACACCAGTTCGGAAATCTCATGTGTCCTGACATCCATCCCATGAAAAACAATACAGTTTAGTTTAGTATGTTATTCCTTAAAAAAACAAACTGGCCTGTTACAGACTGCCAAAATAAAGCTGCTTCAGGTCGCTTTGGAGGTATGCTATTTAAATGATGCATGGGTCCTAAGAGTCCGGAGGTCGCCCCAAAGCCACACTCCATTCCTAAGCACTCCAGATTCTTAGGATGCATGCATCATTTAAACAGCATCCCTCCAAAGAGACCCAAAGCAGCTTTATTTTGGCAGTCTGTAACAGGCCTATATTCCTGCACCCTTCATTGGCAAAACCAAAGATTAACTTCTTCTTCGCTGAACCGGAGCATAGATATTTTTCTCTCGTCTTTTAAAGCACATCTAACACAATACCTGTGGGGGTATTGCGCGTGTGCTTATGCAATAAAATTTGAATTCAGGGTATCTGAAGAGTTCCCTCCACCCAAAATGGATTCCCAGATCCTGCAAGGAAAGAGGAGTTCATAGGCAGTTTGCTCAAGAGACGATAGGGCAGAGGGGAAAAATGTTCCTTAGAAATCTTAGCCCCCACCCCTGCTCAAAATAGAAAGTACAGCACTAAGAACTTAAGCTATAAAAGTGTGGTATAGGCGTTTAAGCAGCAAAGATTATTCATCAGCCACAGTCTTGCCAGCCGTAGAGGTTTTCAGCAAACAAAGACTTTTAATGGACTTAAATGAATGGAAGTTAGACCAGATTGAGCCTGGACTCTCACTAGAAGAGGTTACTAAATTAAGGGTAGAATTCAAAGATAAAGCACTGTTAGTCTATAGAATCAGAATGTGGAGAGATTTTGTAGCACCTTTTAAACTAACTGAAAGAAAGAAGTTGGCAGCATGACCTTTCATAGACTTAATTCTACTTCCTGAGAAGCATTCCTCAAATACATCTGAGGAAAGCTTTCTTTCAGTCTCAAAAGGTGCTACAAAATCTCTCTACATACTAAATTGAGGGTGTCAGACATATGAGAGAATGTGGCTTTGGGGAGGGGATGTTTCTTAAAGTAGAAAAAGAGTACTACAGCTGGACTGATTCAAGGAAACCACCGCCTTTGCAAGACCTGACTGGTTTTTAGTAATGGGTTTCTGGAGGCCTTGCATTCATAGTGTTGCCATGACAAAGAACGAAGAATGTGCAATTTAAAGTGTACCAGTTCACCTGGAAGGCTGGCCCATGTGACTTGATAATATGAAAACCCACAGTTTTGTACTGCACATTTTATCTTCTCGTGTGTGTGTGTGTTCTCGGTTCTTGGACAGTTCAGTAATTTCATGGGAAACATGCAAACAGGTAAGTTAAATGAACTTGAAAACCACTTGCTGTGTGCCTTCAAGTGGTTTCTGACATGGTGATGGTAAGGAGATTCTATCCATGGGATTTTCTTGGCAAGATTGTTTAGCAGGGGTTTGAACCCTGGTCTCCAGAGTCATAGTCAATGCTCAAACAATTATACACCATGCTGGCTGTCATGAAAACCACTGCAGACAGATATACACAACCCATAGCCATCCAGTTACAGAAGCAACATAACAAGCTGGATCAGCTTGTAAATCAGCAGCAAATTTCACACTCTCCCTTTCTATGGCAGACATTAAGGAAATTACTGCACCACAGAGCTCTTGACCCCTGTTCCGTTACTTGCATACGTAACATCCCATGTGAGAGAAAAGGACACAAGGTAACATAAACTTGCCCACACCACATAAAGCTGACACACACAACTTGTGGCTCTTAGTCAGCTACCCACTTTCCCCCAGAAATCAGTTGGCCTTTCAAGAACTTTCAAGTTTCCTGTTTTCTTGCTACTACTATTAGTAAGAAAACAGTCTGTGTGGCAATAGCTTGGGGACATAAGAATTCTGATTCTTCTCCCCTGAGTAATTTCTAAATGTCTATGGACAGGGAGGAGAGATTTAAACCTTCCCATATTCTGAGATGCATCTCTCTATATGTCTTTGTGTACCCCAAATGGCATCTGATGCAGCCCTAATGCCTGAGGGGACTGTAGTCTTTAGCATAACGGAATGCTCTGTTGACAAACTAGAAACCATACAGTTTTTCAGATAACGTTCTCAAGCTGAGAGAACTGGCCTCCACCTACATCAAGGAGAATAAGTGGTGGTGGAATTCAAACTTAAATAGAGGCCCTGGTGACTTCGAAACAAAATGATACAGAACTCAAATACAAAAGTGCTGTTAGGCTATGAAAGTAATTTGAAAGTGGAACTCATAATCAAAATTGTTTTCATAATAAGGATCTGAAGAATATTAACAGTCAGCTTATGACAGAGTCAGAAGCCACACAAAGGATGGTTTCTTACCATTCCTTTTTGCAGTGAGTGCCTTCAGGACTGTGGTGTTTGGTCGCTGCGATCCCAGGGTGATTTAGACGCATCTGCTTCACCCCCCCAGTGGGTTTCTATACCTAAGCAGGGACTGAAGCCTGGTCTCCCAGACGAAGTCTACCCTTCCACTGTTATGCTGGCACATGGCTGGATAAATTCACAGACAAGAACCGTAGTCATTCCAATGCTGCATAACAGGCCAACCAACTACAGAATTACAGGCCTGAGACAAATGGCCAGGAAGCACCATCATGGGGCCAATAGTAGGGTTAGGGAGAACACAACTGTATGCTCCCTAACCCTACAACATGTGGGCGCCACCATGATTACACAGCCCCACCCACATGGGGCATGTATCCATGACATGTCACCATGCTGCTGGAGGGAGCTTATAGCGCCTTACCAGCGGTGTGGAAAGGAGCTCCGTTTCAGAGCTCCTCATTGGCGCACACGTTGTTGGCGCAGCAACCGCATGGCCACACCAATGATGCAGAGGAGAAAGGGGTTGCCCCTTTCCTCTAGCCCTCTCCTCTGTAGGGCTGGATCTGAACCCTCCCCACAAGGCATCTGACTCCATCCTTGCCTCTGAGAGGGAGAGAAAGGAACTGAAGCCTCCCCACATGGCATCTGACTCCATCTTGGCCTCCGAAGGGGAGAGAGGGTGGGCCAATGCCATCAGGCCTATCCTTAAGATACAGAGCCCTCCATCTGTCCATCTGCCTTGGTCCAGGCCTCAGAGGGAGAGAAGAATGCTGGACCTTATCCTCTTCCCCTCAACCATTCCCTTCTCCTTTTGTGTCGTGTCTTCTTAGATTGTAAGCATGAAAGCAGGGAACCGTCTAATTAAATGATTTTATGTACAGTGCTGTGTAAATTTACAGCGCTATATAAATAAAGTTTAATAATAATAATAATAATAATGAAGCCCGAAGGACACTCCTTTTCCAGGCTATGGAGAAGCGGCATTTTGCCTTTCTCCATAGCCCAGAAAAACGTCGGATTGGGACCGCAGGGCTGCCAGTGAGGCTGCCCTGGCCCCAATCCAGTGTGAAAAGGGGCAGCTGCAGGCTGCCCCTTTGGGGCGGTCTGTACTGCCCCAGTGTTTCAGAGATTGGCAATATTTTGACAGAGATTGGTAGCTTCAGAGATTACCAATATTTTGTTCATCAGGCATTTTATAGGTTGCAAACAATGATCTCACCTTTTTAATATGGAAAAATATATTGTAATAATTCCTGTTCAAGGACAGGTATAGCCTGTACAGTGGGCCCTTGGTATCTGCATTCCAGGACTCCCTGTAGATACCAAAATCCATGGATGCTCATGTCCCATTAAATACAATAGCATGGTAAAATGGTGTCCCTTATATAGAATGGCAAAATCAAGGTTAGTTTTTGAGAAATTATTTTTAAAATATTTTGAAGCATGGATGGCTGAGGACCAACTGTACTTACTTCAAAGCAAAAGTTTACCACAATGTAAACATACTTCAGGGTGGATACCTTTGTTATGCATCTTTCAGCTGACTGATGTATGGTGATCCTATCATAGCGGCTTATTGGAAAGATTTAACCAGAGGTGGTCTGTCATTGCCTTCCTCTTAGGGCCTGTAATTCTGTAGTTGGATGACCTATTATGCAGCAAGATCAACCAGTGGTTTTCTATAGCTGAGCAGGGATTTGAAGCACAAACTCATGAAGTCTGTGCATTATTCCTAGACATTTTAGTGTATCACAAGCTTGGACAACCAGTAAAATTAGAAGTGAAAAATCAGCACGTGGCTTTGGCAACTGGCCAAGAGGCCTGCTGGACTAACTTCCATTGCAAATGAGAGAATAGAATGTTATGGCGTACCACCTCCTCTCTAAACCAAAAATCAAAATACTCTGATGAAAATAAAAATACTACTATTGTAATAAAGTTCTTCAGAATTTCACCATAGCAAACTGTTCAGACTTAAAACACTGGTAAATAGTGATGGTGCAGGAGAACCCTCAGGAAAGGCTCCACGATTGCACAGAACCTAAACAGTTCTATAAGCTATATGTGCTGGTTGTGGCAAAGGTACTCAGAATAGTAGAGCTATATTCAGCAATAACACTCACACAATATTATACGACAGATCAAATGACAGACAACAGATGCTCTGACCAGTGTTAAGTAGCAAGTGTTATTCTACAGTATTCTATGGAACTGTTTAGGTTCTATGCAATAATTCTTGGATTTTCTATGAGACAGGGTGGGAACTATGAAGCCCTTGGAGCCCACACTGACCCTGCCAGTATTTGCCCACTCCAGTTTGGAAAACTATAATTTTTTGATTTTTTTCAGCTGGAAAACCCAAAGAACTCTTCATTGCTACAATATATTGATTCATGGCATCCACCTTGAAACAGCAACCTGTTAAAAAACCAACAACCCACAGTTCAAAGGTGATGGTGGTGATGTGGCATCACTTTTGGTGGTGCAAAAGGTCCTCTGAATAATAAACTACCACCTCATTAGAAGCGTTGAATACAACGCTTGAGCCACTAAACTTTCATATTTGTTGAGACAGAACATATTAGCTAGAATGAAACTGCAACTCTTAGATGGTATTTTGTCTGCTAGAACAGTTACAGGTGTCCATTTCATCTAACTTGGTGGACCCATTCAAGTCTTCCTTTCCATCTCAGAGGTAAAAATCATACCATACCACACCCTCATTGGTTTCAAACAGTACAGAACCTTTACAGAGGTAGAGAGGAGACAGGCACACAAAGCTCAAATACAAAAGATGTGTGCCATCTTCTGCAAAAGGAGATTTTTACCATATCTCATTCCAGTCAAATGCTGGTTGTTGTTTTGTTTTTTTAAGGGAACCAACTAATAACTAATTTCCAGAATGGACTGCTACTTTTGGTAGCCATTTGAACTCATTTCCCCCTAATCACACATATATGATCAGTAGACTGTACACAACTGTTTGAACAGTAAGAGATCACATGCATGGTCTGAAAGGAAGCCAAAGAATTGCTTCACACACGAGTTTGAACCTGATCTCTGGGCTGAGGGTGACTCAATTCCAACCTTGCATGAATGTTCCGAAAATGAGATATGTTTGACACAGGCATATCTATAATAGCAGCAACATTCCTTCTGTCAATGTCCAAGCCTGCCCTCCCTCACAATTTATTCCCCTATTATTTTTTTATAAATTTAGCAGCATCATATCTGGCAATTTCAGTGCTGAATGACTGAATACATGTGATCAGGGCACCAGATATTATTCCCTAGAATAATATATATTCTATATTATATGTTAGCAGTGTATATGTAATACAGGATCATTTTGATCAGAATGCATCATTCTACCTTAATAAATGGGCCATTTTTGTGTAAATATTTATTATAAACCACATTCCACAAGTGCTAGACAAGCAGTATATAAAAGCCATAACATACAAAACCCTGATAAAGCACTTACTGGCATATACTACCAAAAAAATAACAAAACAGTTTTACATTAACAACCAATGTTAGATAAGTAATATTTAATTCACAAATATTCAGAAACTATATAAATTCCTTCAATTTTAAAAATATAAAAAGAAATGAGGAAATGTCATATAAAACCTTCATTGATTGGAGGAATTGGCTCTCAATACACATTGAAGAGATTTCCCTTGATAAAAGTAAAAATCCTATAATCTTTATCCAGCATGAAAGTGCTATAACAGGAAAGAAACCCTTATTTACAAACAGAATATCTGGACAACACATATTCTTAGACTGCAGAAAGTAAACTGATAATTATACAATTTGTACATGACACCACAATTTCTACAAATTTCCACAAAGTTACAGTCCTTGTTGAGTATTATATTTACTCAGTTTTACTTAAAGCAAGCTGCCATTCCAGCTAAAAAAAAATCTGCTGCACTCATTGTAAGTGACACTGATTGAATCATCACATTAACTTCCAATTTAGTAACCTTATTATAAGTGACACTGATTGAATCATCAAATTAACTTCAAAGTTAGGGCCAAAACAGACTGGCCCAAAGGGGTGGCATGATGCCGCCCCTGTAAAAGCCGGGTGGGTGCCATGGCAACCGCACACTGTGGCCCCGCTCTGGTGTTTTGCCGCCACAAAAAAAAAGAAATGGTAAATAGTAACCGCAAAAAGGAGCACTGTCTAAATGCCATGACGCTACAGCACCATGAAGCTGGTGCACGTGCGGCTTCTTGGCAGCGTGGGGACGTGTGCCATCTGAATGCCACACACACCCCGCCGCCATGAAGCCACCATATTGTGTCAGTCTGTACAAGCCCTTAATAACCTTAATTTTAACATTCTAAACAAGCTCAGAGCCCTGCATAAACTTTTTTTTGTGCATCTGAGATTGTCATCTGCGTAATTTTAAATTTACAGATGACACAAACATACATAATAAAGTCATTAATCCTCCCAAAATTTTCAGGGAACATTTGGATATTCAGATGAAAGCTTATACTTCACATTTTACATAAGGAGGAAATCAGAAACGCAAGCATCTACCATATAAGCAAACCCTGCTTCTTATCGGCATAACAGATATTGGGGCTATATGAGCAGTAAGGGGGAAAAGTCTCTGAATTTGATGTTTGCATCAGAAGCAGAAGCACTAGATGGGTGCATCTAGAAATCTTATTTCTGAAGCTGTTTATCAACGCAGTGTAATTTCACCACCAAAGTTGCTAAATGATAAAAGACAATCATGGGACTTGTGCAAAATGTTAAACCCTCTTTTTTTTTTTTTTAAATGCAAACAAAAAAGAACAATACTGCCAAAGTTAAAAGCTTTTCAATCATGGATTTCAGTGGAAAAATTGATATTTTTCCCAAGATGATACCTCTATTTAGGGAAAGTACCTAATCTAAAAAAAGGTAAACTTCATTTTAGTTGCAAATTGGTTGCAACCTGACTAAAATCAATGTCAACCTGTACTAGCCTTCTGATTTCTGTAGGTGGAAATTGTTATCTTGTTATAACATATAGGTACCATATATAAAGAAATAGAAATAGCCAACTGCTTTAAAAATAGATTGGTGAAGGTTTTTGAATTGGATGGTGGTGTTATGGGATGCCTTCCTTTTTAAAAAAAATTTTGAGGAAAATATTGAATTCTTTTCCTTTAAAATATTTGACTACGATTTGAAAGTGCCATACAAACCAAATGTATATTTCAAGGGGATAATAAGATGTGTTTACTTCACATTCCCATCTGCATATCAGCAAAGTTATAAAAGTTGTCTACTTCTCTTGAAGCAGATGACTTGTCCTCAGATACAAAAACCTGTATTTCAAAATAGATAGGAAAAACAGAAAGAAAAAGTTAAACACTCACAATGCTCAATCTGACAGAATTCTATAGAAATGGATCACATTAGTAAACTATTCACATTATTAATCAATTATAATTTAAAAGTCTGACTATATCCTGACCAGAAACCAACATCACTGTTAACACTGAACGCACTATCAAGAAGTGATTTTGGCTTTGTTACATATGAAAGTATTATTTCTCAATAGAAAAATTCCATGGTCTTCGCCATCGTAATCTTCAAAACTGGCAATTTCAAGCACATGAGGTTAGGAGAGGGGAAATAAGGCTTATACACAGTTTATTATTCACTTCAACAGTCAGTGTCATGTAGAGGTTAGAACGTTGTATTAGGACCAAAGATCCCAATATTCAATTCTCTACTGTATCATGATGCTAAATAGCTTATAATAGATTAATCAATATAACACCACCGCCACCCAGGGTTGAACCACATCCATTGTATGTTGGCCTGAACTTTGGGAAAGTTAAGAAATATTCAAAGTGGTAATTTAAAAAAAATATCAGCTCAAAATTATTTTATATTTAACCAAATGATCTTGTGCATGGCTGAAGCAAGCTTGTTTTCTGCAGGTCCATAGATTGGAACCCAGTGCAACATACTCAAACTACAGGAAAAGAGATTTCACCCCAACATTAGGATGAACTTCCTGATAATAACAGCTATTAAGACAGTAGGTCTTTAAACAGAGGCTGGATTGGCTATCTGTCAGAGATGACTTTAACTGTCAGTTCCTGCATGGCAGGGGGTTGCACTGGATCACCTCTGTTGTATCTTCAAACTCTATGATTCTATGCTATTTCAGGGGAGAAAGTAACAGAGTTCAGCAATTCACAAAATACAGTGAACCCTGGGTATCTGTTAGGGTTTGTTTCCAGGACTCCCTGTGGATACCAAAATCCATGGATGCTCAAGTCACATTAAGTACAATGGCATGGTGAAATGGTATCCCTTATATAAAACAATAAAATCAAAATTTGCTTTTTGTACTTTTTTATCATTTTCAAGCCACAGAGGGATGAATCCATGAATAAAGAATACGTGGATATGGAGGGATGACTGTTTAATAATAATTTTAGAGAATGCTTAGGTCTGCCACTTACTTTAGCTCCACTGAAGACACTGGTAACAATATCTTGACAGGCTGCTACAGAACCATCTCCATTGAACTCTAGAGCAACAACAGGACCTAGAAAAATACATTTTTATTTGAGATTGCATCGATTTATGTCCTTCCAAAAATGGAAAGAACTTAGCTGCAGAATATATTCCTGTCTGTGTATACTCCATCCTGCTCCAGAGAGCTGGAGACCTAGGAGGACATATTTGAAGATGTTAAAGGCGCAGGGAGAGAAGACTGATGATATGATGTCAGGTGAACATACAGTAATTTTACGATATTTGAGCAACTAAGGCCATTACTGTATTCTCTTATCCTTTACAATAAAAACAAAGCATTATTTGAAAAAAAAAAACCCTCAGAAATTAGTTTAGTCTAACCACTTTAAAACTGAAGAAAACTAGCTAGTAGAGCTGTTCCTTGGATACAACAGTATCTATTCAATTTAGAACTAAATATTGCTCCGTTAAAGCCAATGTAACCCATTTCAGTGGGACACAGTCATCCAATTGCTTAATTTCAAGCAAAAGAGTATTTTACACTTTTGCTACAGTAGTTCTAGAAATTCAACAAAGAACCAGATTTACATTTCTGATTAGTCTGTATATGTTTAATATTGATAATTGCTCTAATGCAAAGACATAAAAATTATTAAAATCTTTCACCTAATATAAGCTTTTCAGATAGCTTTTAGAAAGCAAAAGTCTGCTACAGAGGAGCAAGTATTTGAGATCAATCTGTTCATGTCCAGTCTGTGGGGTTACTGGAATGGCTGTCCTACCAAAAGCTCTCAACCACTTTTTTTTTTACTGGTGGCTTGAGAGAATTAATTAAATAAAACTGTTGATGTTGTTGTGTGCCTTCAAGTTGGTTCCAACTTGGGGCAATCCTAAAGTGAATTTATCACAGTGTTTTCTTAGCAAGATTTAATCAAAGGAGGGTTACCTTTGCCTTCCTATGAGGTTGACTGTGTGAGAGTTGCCCAAGGTTGCCTAGTACATTTCCATTGATAAGCAGGGATACAAACCCTGGTCTCCAGGATTGTAGTCCAACACTCAAGCCACTACACCAGGCCTGCACAACATGCGGCCCACCAGAGGATTTCTGGCAGCCTGCCATGATTTGGGGAAACTTCATGTGGATGGTGTGGCTGTGAGCTAATGGAAATGCTCTCCACAAGCCTCCTCTGCTGCCCAGCCTTTACTCGTGAGTAGAAACCAGGCACCAGAGCAGGAAGAAGAGGGAATGTTCCCTGCAAGCTTCCTCTGCTGCTGAGACTGGTTGGGGTGATGGGGAGAAGCCTGCTTGCGCCTTGCCTAGGCTGGGAGGTGGGAGGCAGGGTGGCCAGGGGAGAAGGGAAAGAAGGAGCAGTGCTGCCATAAGTGCCTCCTCCACCACCACTGCTGCTCCTGCTGCTGCCACCACAGCTTTCTCAGAGAAGTGGGCCAGGCAGCCCAGTTGGGGAACACTTGAGGGAGGGTTCCTCCTCTCTTTTTCCCTTCCTGTCCTGCTCAGGGGGCTCTGGAGCTGGCAACAATGTGCTCCAGGGAGGTCTAGTGCTGCCACAGCTGCCTCCTCATGCATGGTTTGGGGCATGCAGTGGAAGTTGGCGTTTAACCCCCCCCCACCCCATTCCCACAGTTTACAACCTGTGAAAGAATAGCAGATTTTTCTTCTTGTTCTCATGTGTCTTCAAGTTGCTACCAACATATGGTGACCCTAAGGCGACCTTATCATGAGGTTTTTAAAACTGATTTTTACAAAAGTTTTGTGCAATAGTATTTCTGTTCTCATTATTCCTTGTCTTAGGAAGTCTAAAAAAATCTGAAGCAAAATTAGATACTTATGTGGTGTTTTAGAATAAACATACCTTTTTCAAGTAAAGGGATGAATTCAGATGCTCTTTGCTGGAACACTCGATGAGCATCATCAGATTTCATTGGAACTTCTTTGGTCTGCACCAGCCAAAAGCCTTTGCCAGTCATCTGATGAATTTTAACAGGAATCAGAAATCAGTATACAATAAGCAGATATTATTTAAAAAGTAATTTTGCATTCAGAAGCATTATACCGAAGCTATAAAAATAAATCATGTTTGCAAGTCACTCATTCCTTCCTATATTATTTATGCTACAACATCTTCCCACTAAAAGAACTTCCCACTAAACGAACTTCATCTTATCCTCAGTATATTATACTTCAGTTGGGAAATGTACAGCTGCAAAATTGGGAAGTATCAAGCAACAACAAGAACCCTGTCTTTACACAATTCAGATACGATCTGAGACAGGAAAGCCATAAAACAGATTGTCCAGTACTGGGAAGGTTAGGTTATCTCTTTAGACCATGAAAATCATTCTAAACTCTTTTCCTGTGTTAATGTCAAACTAGATTCTCTTAAAATGCTTTTAACCATTCATTGGCTTTTACTAGTCAGCTGTCATGCATCCTCTGAGAATCAGGTATACAGTATATCAGTTTCAGACACTTATAACTAGCACTAGCAACTCTCTACAACTATGTATGCTTACTGTGAAGTAGGGTCATTATTTATTAGCCCAGTGAATAGAAGTAACAAAAACTAAACTATCCCAGATCTAGAATTTTATACTGTATTAGATTATCCAAATCTACAGAATTTTAACTTTTCAGAACACCAATACACATCAGTTACAAACTAACAGAAATCCATGGTTGCTGTCTCAGCAGCAACAGTCAACCCATATCCCTTATCCTGATATTCCTGGAACAAGCTTCAAAACTACATTAGAAGAATTAGGAACAGGATGCTCCATTCACATAGAGCTATCCAACTGTCCTTGCACTTGATTAGATGGCTTTCAGAACATAAGGTAGCCTACAGGCAAGATCATTCTATCAGGATCCTGAGACATCCCCCTTCAAATCTTCACATCAGCACTCTGCAAAGCACTCTACTGTATAGGAAAACAGGGACAGAGTAGCAGTATGTCACTGCAAAGGGTGGCTATACCAAGTGTGTTTTCTCAGCAGAATTTAGAATCCATACAGATGTTCAGCACTTTAACTGTGCTCTCTAGAAAGTAAAGTTTTCAAAACAAATGTATTAGGATGTACAAATTGCTTCTTACCTCATCAATTAACTTTCTAGCATTGGCAGTTGTATAATCCCCAGCAAAGAATATTGCAAGGCAGGACTCCTCACTGTGTTTGTGATGCCGCCCCTGTGTTACTGGAATAATGCTCCGGTTGGTATCAGTTGAGATCCTGACAGCTTTCAATTCTTCAACAGCTGGCAATGGTACATAATCCTGAACTGAGGCATCTTCAGCTAAAAGACTCCAGTTGTTCTCCCCCGAGACTGGTGTGAAGTCATGGATATTGCTCCAAGTGTTGTTAAAGATGCTCAGCCCAGCATCTTTCATCTGAAAAGCCAGCTCTGGATAATAGTACTGGAAACACCCAAACTTCATACCCGTAGATGATTCAATAATGGGTTGGGTGGCACAGCACAGAAACACTTCCATCTTTCTGCAGTCCCGGGTACGAAACTGTTGACAAGCCACTACACATTTACAATCTTTGCAATCACGAAAAAACACACTACCTTTGACAGGTCCCAAAAAGATTCGGCAACCTGTACAGTCATCGATGGTAATTGTAGCAGAATGGTCAAAAATGTAGATATTGCAGTTTTCACAGTCCTGAATAACAAATTGTTGACCTGCAACTTTCCCAGGTAAACGTCCTACTGTTTCATCCTTGAGTCCAGAAAACATGTAATCTTTGGGATCAATCTGGAAGAAAGAGACTCCATTAGTAAGAGAAAATGTTTGATAAGTAAGGGGTGCCCTAATGTTAGACAAGTCATGAAGAATCTAATATTTTGGTGAAGACTCTTCCTTCTGTAGATGGAGGTAATATGCTTAATTCCCATGATAGAGAAAAATCAAAGTCTATGTATCTTATATTTGGAACAAATGTCATTATCTGTTTTTGCATACATTTTAGAGTAAACTTTAGAAAAGCAAGTCTTTCAATGACACTAATATAAAAAATGCAAGGAAGTAAAACTGTTCTTTGACAAACTCCTTAAAGAACATGCAAGATCCTAAACCAAACAGAACGCTAATTTAGCCCAATTAGATAGTGGCATGAAATGCAGTGTATATACATATCACTTCTGTGGCCCTTGTGTATTGATCAACAATAAATTTTAGTAGATCAGTAGCAAATTCACACTTAGAATCATAGAATCATAGAATTCTATGATTCTAAGTGTGAGTTTGCTATCACAGTAATGTTAGAAAATGAAAAGTGGAGTGAGAGTCCTGTTCTTTAAGGATGTAGCTCCAATAATAATAATAATAATAATAATAATAATAATAATAATTATTATTATTATTATTATTATTTATACCCCGCTCTTCAGCCAAGGCTATCAGAGCGGCTTACAATTTGTAAATTAGACATATTCAGCTATAGTATTTGTTTTAATCACATATCACATTACAGACAATGGCCTGTTACAGACTGCCAAAATAAAGCTGCTTCGGGTCTCTTTGGATATATGCAATTTAAATGATGCATGTATCCTAAGAATCCGGAAGCTGCACCAAAGCTGCACTCCAGTGCTTAGGAATGGAGTGTGGCTTTGGTGCGACCTCCGGACTCTTAGGACCCATGCATCATTTAAATAGCAAACCTCCAAAGAGACTCGAAGCAGCTTTATATTGGCAGTCTGTAACAGGCCAATGTCAGGCCACAAGGGATGTGTTGTATTCTAAAATATGATTATAACCAGTAAATCTGATTGTAACCAGGAAATGGTTACAAAAGCAAAATGAGGATCCCAGACTTGCCATTCCTTGGTGCTCTATATTGTCTATAAAATGAAAAACTAGTATTGTATTATGTTGTTGATGTGTAACTTCAAGTCATTTCCAACTTATGGAGACCCTAAGGAGAACCACCATGGGATTTTTCTTTGCAAGGTTTTTTCAGATGGGGTTTGCCACTGTCTTCTTTAAGGCTGAGAGAGTGTGACTTGCCCAAGATCACCCAGTGCGCTTCCATGACCAAATGGGGGTTCAAACCTTGGTCTTCAGAGACCTAGACCTATGCTCAAACCACTAGAACATGCTGGCTCTCTTACACCATTTACCAAACAAAACTGAAATACATGAAAAGTGAAGTAAGAGCTGTGTTAGTTGTCAAAGTCCCAAACAAGAAAGAAACTGTTCTACAATTGGCAGAATAATGCTAATAATGACAGACCAACCAATTAAGCTGATCAGTGTTACCTATGAAATACTATCCATTTTTGTTCCCTTTTCACATTCTCCACACTTTGTAATTGATAATTTCAAGAGCACAGCTGACACACTGCAAAAGTTTCCAAATGGGAGGCATGTTAGTTTGTTGCAGAGCAAAAAATAACAATCTTACACATGCTCTCAGCCTCAAGGGAAGGCAATGGAAAACCTGCTCGGGCTCTAAACAAATCTTGCCACAAAAACCCCAATAGGTTTGCCTTAGGGTCACTATAAACAACGCAAACAGCTCTTTAATGACTAACCAGTTTAATTGAACAGAAGCTTTAATGGACCAGAGCCACAAAGCATCAAATAAAACTTGTTTTTTCTTTTAGCAGCAAGAATACTCCTTTATTTTTGCTCCCACCTAGTTTAGCTTCCTCAAACATCTATCAATTCCTTGAAAGAAGAGAAAGCAAAATCCACTTATGAACAGAGGCCAAAATCAAACCTAAGGATTGTACACTGCCACCGTTTACACATAAAGTAAGATGTGGAATGTATGCATCACTTGTAAAAACAAGCTAACATCAAAAATATGCCGGGAAAGACAGAATAAGTGGCTTGGAACTTGAATAAAAACGGTCCATACTCCAACATTTTGCAGCAGATCCAGTTTGAAAAGCATCCATGATGAATCTTTTAGTGCTAGGTTACTTATCAAGGCTCCTTTACCTTAATTCCAACCCTCCCCCAGTGTCTTAGGACATATTAAACTATGGCTTGATGTAATCCACTTGAAGCTTTAAGAAGGGCATTTCACCACAGTTAAATATAAAAACTGACAGACTATGGGCATACATGGATGTATAATTGCTTACAATTAGCTTGTTGTTGTTTTTACCTTCTTCTATGCTGGGAAATCAAAAACAATTCATAAATCTATATATTTAAATTGCAGCCATATCCAGTCCTAAGAATTCAAAACTAGCTAAACACATGTGCTGCCTGGAAAAGTACAGTTATATCTTTGAGGTCACCTCATTTGGATTTTGTTTCAAAACTAATTTTGTTGTTACATTAGGGAATATTATGCTCCCAAACAAATGGCAAAGCAATAAATAAATAAATAAGCAAGCTACCTATTTTTAACTTTCTCTAGCAATACACTACATGAATATTACTTAAAAGTGAAAGCCATAGAGTACTTTGAGAATATTCCATCTGGAACAATTAGTGCCTCTTGTGCATAAGCAAAAGTGTTTCTCCACTGTTCAAATTTAATTTGACAACTTGCATTGCCTACCCATCCCTAGGAAAGTTGCTATCCAGATAAAGAGCATCCCATAAATGCCAGGGTTTGTGGTCATATGCCTTGGCAATTTTGACTTCCACCAATCCTATTATATGTAGAGTTTTCTTGGCAATATTTACTGGTAAGACATTTGCCATCACCCTCCTTTGATGCTGAGAGAGTGTGTGACTTGCCTCAGGTCACCCAGCAGGTTTCCATGGCTGAGCAGGTACTTGAACCTGTGTCTCCCACAGTTCCAGCCCAGCACTCTAATCACTGCATCATGCTGGACCCACCAAGGGTACTTCATATAAATAGTCAAACAGCAACATTCATTCACTTTAGTAATTAGCCTAAGTACTACCATTGATTTCCTATCCCTTAATTTGCAATCCTTTGTGTTGTTATTGCTGTGTGCTTTCTGACTTACAATGGCCCTAAGGCAAACCTATCATGGGATTTTCTTGGAAAGGGGGTTTGCCTTTGCCTTCCTCTGAGGCTAAGAGAGTGTGAATTGCTCAAGGTCACCTAGCAGGTTTCCATGGCTGAATCACTGGGATTCAAACCCTGATCCCTAGAGTCCTAGTTTAGCCTTCAAACCATTACACCACATTCACTCTTGACACAATCTTATGTGAGTGCTGTGAATAGATGGATAGCAGAGTAAGGAGCAAACAGACCACCCCTTTGCGCCAGCTTGGAGATGGTGTCAGAGCGCTGCATTTAGACACCACCCCCAAGCCAGCGTCACGCCACCCACCCGACCACACGGCAGGCAGCTTTGCAGCGCTCCTGTGGCATGGCGTTTATATGCTGCAGAAGCGCCATATAGCCACAGCAGAAAAGCTGGCTTTTTGCCAGCTCAAAAAGGAGCTGCATTTTGCTGCTTCTTTTTTGTGCTGGCAAAAAGCCAGGTCGGGGATGTGGTGTGTGGTTGCCATGGCTCCAACCCAGCATACAAAGGGGCAGCATCAAGTCACCCCTTCAGGGCTGTCTGTTTCGGCCCTATGTCATTCTGTCTTCAGATATACTGGGTTTTCCCTCCTCAATGAATCAGGTGTATCACTAGTCCTCTAAATGAATGGATTTAAATTAAGGAGTACATAGACTAGTTAATGAGAGTAAGCAATTATGTCCAAGAACATACTCTATTATTTCTCCCTTCAGACTATCAAGTACAAGTTTGGCTCTGACATTGTCTTTTCCAGAAATAGAAGGTACTGGATCTAACACACGAACAACTACATTCACATGAATTCAGATCCATCCCACAACAAGCAGAGACAAGCACAGGTGAACTGAAGGGAGGACTTGGGCAATTTAGACAAGGCAAAAACAACATGAAAAGGCAATATTTAAAACCCACCATCTTAATATTGCAGTAATAGCCATTTAAAAAAAATCACACTTCTACTATGTTCCTTCTCACAACCATTCTAAATTCCTCCTAGATGTTACCACACTGTCATTTTGGGAGAAAGTAGGTACAGATATTATGTGCTCATTTCAGTTATTTGTCCAACCTGGTAAGAGCTCACATCCCATGAGATCTTTATAAGATTCCCATTTTCTACTGTCTTTGGCAAACATGATTTTAGATCCCTCCCTCAGCCCACTGACATCTATCCAGTTTTGCTGACACCATGAAGCAAAGCTCCTTCCATTGCCACAAGAGGAAGTGAGTCAAAGACTGTAGGGAAGTTCTCTTTAGTTCAAATCAACACTAAAGAACATAATACAACATGATCCAAATGTTCCATATTTAGATATTTTTCGACCGTCCAATCCACAAAACAACTAAACAAAACTATTGAACAGGCCAGGAAAGGTGTAACTTAAAAGAGTGGTTTACACCCTTTACACAAATCTGGAATCCTCTGGGAATGAGAGCAGCTCTTGCTACTAGCTGCAGCCTCAGCTCCATCCCCAAGGTTGTTGGGGGAGAAATAAAGAGAAAGAGAGTAAACCATTATTGCCTTCCATTGACTACAGAAGATTATGCGGATACGTTCTTAGTCAGGAAGCACCACCATGAGGTTCAATTAAATCCCAGAGTAACAGCTGAATCAAGTGTATTGCAGCAGCAACCACTCAGAAAAGTAGTGGTACCTCAACTATTAATGCGTATATGGCACAAACATTTTCTGAAATGGAATACAGTTATAACGTATGAACAAAAGCACCTCTGATGCATCTGATGATGTGAGCTTATTCTACAAGTGCACATGCCACAATCAGACTTGAAGATATTACTGTCTGAATATTGTAACGGTACGCTCAAAGAAAAGGAGAAGTTGGGACATTGCATTTGACTACTTTCTCAAGAAATGAGCCAGCGTGGCACAGTGGTTTGAGCCTTGGACTAGGACTCTGGAGACCAGGATTTGAATCCCAGCTCTGCCATGGAAACTCACTGAAGTCCAAAACACACCGCAGAAATAATCCAGTCTGAGAGCACTTTAACTGCCCTGGCTGAATGTTAAGGGATCCTGGGAACTGTAATTTGTGAGACATTTAGCCTTCTCTGCCACAGAGCTCTGGGGCCACAACAAACTACAATTTCCAGGATTCCCCGTCACTGAACCAGGGCACTTAAAGTGGTATCAAACTGGATCATTTCTGCAGTGTGTTTAATGCCTGAGTGAACTTGGGCAAGCCACACTCTCTAAGCCTCAATGGGAGATAAAGGCAAACCTCCCTCCAAATAAGCATAGCCTTGAAACCCCTGTGATACCGTCACCATAAGTTAGGCAGGACCTGAAGGCCCACCACAACAACCTTCTTAAGAATAGGAGGCTTGAGTGGTGGGCATGTTCCCCAAAAGTCTGGGGAAAGGAAGTACCTGCAGTTGCTTACAGCAAATATTTTGTATTCCCAAATATACCAACCGCATTTCCAATGCCAATCTACTTCTGAGGCACTCAGTCTGTGAGCAAAATCACGAGGACCCTAAGTTTAAGAAATGAAATACATCTCCGCATCAAGGGATAAGGAGGGAAAAGCCACTCCTATTAACCCTTTGAGTACAGACAGGTGATTCAAAGAGCATGCAAGACACACATCCTTGAGGGCAGGGAGGCAGCCTTCGAGGCTCACAGTTCCCCAAAGTGGCACCACCCACACCAGCCCTTCAGAAGAGAAAGAACAACGCCTGGTGCCAGTCACAGCAAAGCTAACCCTGGATGCTGTCACTCAGAGCCAGCCTTGCCCTTTGGGTCAGAAAAGCTGGGGCTCAGCTGGCAGATTCTTTAGGGCAATTACAAAGCAACAAGTTATTGCTTTGTTTTTTCAATAAGCCCTTATGATCACATTTCTGGTTATGGGCACTAGGCACTGCCCTACCAGAAAAACCTGAGGTTCAGGTGGAAGGCGTTTCAGAGCAATTGAAAACAGCTTTTGGAAAATAGCCCTTATGATCACATGTATGTATAAATACACTGTATATATGTATACATAAATATAGTAACTATATTTATAATTATGGATATTATAAGTGGTTTGAGCATTGGACGATGACTCTGGAGACTGGGGTTCAAATCCCAGGTTAGCCATGTAAACCCACTGGGTGACCTTGGACAGGTCACACTCTCTCGGCCTCAGGGGAAGGCAAAGGCAAACCTTCTCTTAGGGTCGCCATAAGTCGGAAACGATTTAAAGGCACATAGCAATAAGTTTCAATTTATGACTTTGGCTACAGGAGCCCAAGGTGGCATAGAGGTTAAATGCCAGTACTGCAACCACTCACTTACAAACCACAAGGCTGTAAATTCAATCCCAGCCAGGGGCTCAGGGTCGACTCAGCCTGGCATTCTTCAGAGGTCACTAAAATGTGTACCCAGCTTGTTGGGGGCAATTAGCTTACATAGTTTTTTGTCCTTAGAGACTCCTTCGTGTGTACAAAGTAATATATAAATGAAGCTGCTATTGCTATAAGTGGCTCTGAATTCATGTGGTCCTCAATCTGGGGGTCACCTAAGACCATCAGAAAATACATATTTCCCATGGCCTTAGGAACCAAGACATCTAAGGCCTTGGGGGTCACCACAAAATGAGGAACTGTATTAAAGGGTTGCGGCATTAGGAAGGCTGAGAACCACTGGAAAGACTGCTCAGCGCAGTTATGAAGCGGTATATAAACGAAGCCGCTATTGCTGTCGATATACTGGGCAGAGCCTTAACAGAGAAGCTGAGGCTCCAGTGGCAGGGTTTTCAGGAGAGCTGTTGCTGCTGCACTGAAATAACTACGCCCTTATCATCCCAGGTGTGACTTTGAGCACTAGGCACCGCCCTGCAGGGAAATAAGATGGTGATATTAAATTAAATTAAGCACAATTAAGGGAATATATATATATATATATATATATATATATAATTTTATATTTATTTTATAATTTATTTTTATTTATTTAAATACTCATTTTAAAATAATAAATTAATAAAAATAATTAATAACGAAAAATACAAAATAATTAATTAAAAATAATTAATGATTTTAAAATGATTAAAAGAATAATTATTCTTATGACCTGGGGAAGTAGTAGCTATGTAAAAAACCCACCCCCTGGGTGACCTTGGGCAAGGCACACTCTCTCAGCCTCAGAGGACGGCCATGGCTAAAAGCCCTTAGGGTCGCCATTGGGCGAGAGCGAGGCCCGGAAGTGACGTAGGGAAAAGGGTCTCCCGCCCTCCTCCTCGCAGGAGAGGAGCGGAGTGGCGGAATGGCGGCGGCTACCTTGGCTCTCTGGTCCCAACTGTACTGCGGCTGCTGCTGCTGCTGCTTCTCCTTCTCCTCGCCCTCCTCCTGCTTCTCCTCCTGCGGGAAGGCGGTGCCGTCGGGCTCTCCGTCCTGGGCGCGGGGCTTGGGCTCCTTGGCCTGCTTCCTCCGCTTTCTGGAGAAGAAGCAGCCCATGGCCCCGCCAAGCGCCCAGACTCCCTCCGCGGCCGAGGCAGCAGCAGCAGCACAGAGCGCGCGCGCCAGACAACCGCCAACTGCCGCCCCACTAGGCCCCGCCCTCGCCTTTTAAGGGCACCGCTTCCGGCTTCTCCGGCCGCCCCCGTCTCCCAGGGCGACGGAGCACGCCCGCCCTCTTCCGGCAGCGCCCCACCAATCGCAAAGCCGTTCTTAGGATCATACCCGTCAATCAAGCTCTCCTGGCCAATATGGACACCTCTTCGCCACGCCCCTTTCCCTCAGTTCCTCAGGGAAGACAGTCACAGGGCCCACACTGCAGGAGCCTCACAGTTTGACATGGCTTTGGGGCTCCTTCCATCATCAGCATTGTTCTTGTTTGCCACAGAATAAAACATTTATACTTATATATATGTATATAAAACACACACACACATACAGTATATATAAATAATTGCACACACACATATACACACACACACACATATATTTATTATACATAAATAATGTACCTGGCATTTTATCCACTGAATAAAACATTTATCTCTATTTCAGTAATATAAAATATTAAAATACAATGAAATGAAAGAACCACACACAGACACAGAAAATGCAGAATAAAACAACATAGGCTGCATCCACACAGCACAAATACTCCAGTTTGACACCACTTTAACTGTCATGGCTCAGTACTCTGGCAGAGAAGGCTGAATGTCTCACAAAACTAGTGTCTAGGATTCCCTAGCACTGAGCCAGAGCAGTTAAAGTGGCATCAAACTGCATTATTTCTGCAGTGCAGATGCAGCCCTGCTCAGTACACAAAATCAATTACAGTAAAAATATAAGCATTACTCTGAAATTCCAAAAGTTTTAGAAAACAAAATAGTTTTCAATTTGGATTTAAAATTAGCAAGGAAAGGAGTCATTCACAGTTTTTCAGGGAGACAGTTCCTGGAATTGGGAGCATCAAGAGAAAAAGGAGGAAGCAGAGCCAAGGAAGAGGAAGCCCTTGGCTGGAACTGGACAGAACAGCTCTCTGACAAAGAAGGCTACATGTCTTACAAAACTACAGTTCCCAGAATTCCATAGCATTCAGCTATGGCAGTTAAAGTGCTGTGAAATTGGATTTTGTTTGCAGTGTGGATGCACCCCAGTCTATTTTAATTCCCTTCACCCTAAAACTGAGTCATGAAAGTGAATGTCTATGAACAATAACACTAAGGATTTAGCGCTAATCTGCTGAGAATGTGCAGATAATGGCAGGAAGGGTGAATTCTGTACATGCTCAGAAGCATGGCTGCCACATAAAACACAAAGAAGGATCAGCATTTACCACAGAAGGCAACTAAACCTATGAGGACACTTTCAAAAAACTAGTTCCTTTTCAGATTGAGTGCTTCAGAAGTGGATTGGTATTGGAGATACAGTTGTTATATCTGGGAGTTTAAATAATTTGTAAGCAACTATTTCCTTTACCTGGATTTTTGGGGAACTTGCTTACCACTTAAGTATTCTGTTCTTAAGATGGTTGTTGTTAAGACATTTTATAGCAATGTCTTACGATCTAATGAAGGGCAGTACTTTAAAATGCACTCATCTAGTGTTTGCTTTTCTACTAAGAGCAAGTTCTGAAAAGTTCTCTGCCAGATCAAGAAGGGAATGAGAGCCAATAAAACGCACATACTGTTCCATATATTCACCCCCAAATTCAATGTACTTGGCGCATCATTTCTCAAGTTTCTTTAAACCTTCAAAAAAAATCTGATGTCTGGTTGCTGAACTATTGCTCCACTGCTGCTATCACCTCTGAATCATTTGAAAATTTCCTTCCTTTCAAAACTTTTTTGGGGTTTGGAAACAGGAAATAGATGAGCAAGATCTGGTGAGCAAGGTGGATGGTCTATGCACTCATACTCCAAATTCATCAAAATATCCATCATCTTGCCAGCCTTGTGAGCAGACACATTGTCCTGCAAAAAGGGGACACATTTCCACAGCTTCCCTCCCCATTTTTCCTTCAGTGACCCCTTTAATTGACACAGCAAATGTAGAGTAATATTCTGCCCTTCTGAAGATAATCAGTCATCAAAATACCTTCCTAAAAACTGTGGCCATGACCTTTCCTTCTGATCTTTGAATTTTGAATTACTTCAGCCACGGAAAACCCACATGCTGCAAATGCAAGGACTATTACTTGGTCTCCAGATCATAGTGATGTACTAGATGTTTCATCAACTGTAACAAATCCTTCATAAAATTTTAACACAAAACCACGCAAAATGCTGCAAAATCAACTTGGAGATATCCAAGGTATCCACTCAATTTTGGCTAGCATTCAAACAGTTCGGCACCCATTCGACTGACACCTTCTGCATAGCCAACTGCTCATTAATTATAAACCCAATGCAGTCCTGGGATATCGCTAGTGTCTCAGCCATTGTTTTAGCTGAGACTGGCTAATTTGCCAAAATCAGGTCATGAACATGCTAAACAATTTTAGGACTTGACAGTGTTGAATGCCTCCCACATCTTGGTGTATCTTCAGTCTCAAAATCTCCACACCGAAAATTGGCATACCACTTCTTCACAGTTGAGTATGAGTGGACCTGCTGCTGACCCAGAGCAGGAGGATGTTCCAGAGCCACACCTCTCAGAGACAGACCAGAGTACAGTGCCAGCTCTGACAGAGAGTCCTGCCCATTCAGACACAGAAGACAACTTACTCATACCTACCTTCGCTGAATGGAGACAACAAAGGGAGAGCTTGAGGAGGTTGCAGAGGATTAATAGGATTGATCATTGAGCAGCTGATCTATAAATTTGCAGCTGTGCCCTCCAGGAGTTGTATTATATGACCTCCCTGGCTGCCTGTTGTGTTCCTGAACATTCTGCTTGACCTAGACTGTGTTGTTGATACCATTTACCTGACTTGGATATTGCTGAACTCTCTTGCCGGACCTGCCGCATATGACTGAACTCTGTCTGGCACTTAAGATTTTGCTTCCTAAGCAAAGTACAGTGGGCCCTTGATATCTGCTGGGGTTTGGTTCCAGTATCGCCCATGGATACCAAAATCTGTGGATGCTCAAGTACAATGAAATGCAATAGCATAGTGCAATGGTGTCCCTTATATAAAATGACAAAATCGAGGTTTGTTTTCTAGAATTTATATACACTGGTACCCCGGGATACGAATGCGCTGCCTTACGAAATTTCTGGGTTACGAAAAAAATCCATTCAAAAAAACTGTTCCGGGTTACGAAGGTTATTTCAGGTTACAAAAAATTTTTTGGTGCTTTTCGGCGCTATTTCACACGAAATCGCGGCTTTTCCCCATTAGCGCCTATGGCTTTTTCGCCTTACGAAGTATTCCGGGTTACGAAAGCGGCGGCGGAACGAATTAATTTCGTAACCCGGGGTACCCCTGTATTTTAAAAATATTTTCAATCCATAAATGGTTGAATCTATGAATAAAAAATCCATGGATATGGCGGCCGACTGTAAGTGCTGGACTGTAAGCTGTCCTGCTACTTTGCTTGCTCGCTAGCTGGTCCCATGTCTCTGCTATTAGCACCCAGCCTTTGGTTGCCTGGATGGTGTTTGGACAGACAGGCACTTGTCACTCAAGTGTTTCCATCAGACACGCATGGATTTCCTTTGGAGTTTTCTTCAAAAAGAACAGGAACTTCATGATAGCCCAGAGTTCAGCACATGAAAATTTCACACTGCCCATTGACATGGTTCTATCAATGACCTGGAAAAACTCAGAACTAGAATCCTGCAAATAGGCAACTGGCAATACAAAATAATATTCTTCCAAGCTACAGTGACAAAATTACACTCAAATTTTGAAAGAGTGTGTCAGGCCAATAACTTTTCAGCCCTCCCTCATATATAAAATGTATAGATTTTCTGTAAAGGGTTACCATGAAGATATACATGTAAAACTACACAGCAAATTTTCCTCAGGCTAGAGGAAGATATTAACGAAAACATTACGTGTGTAGTAACAGCTGCAGTACCACATTGAACTCAGTAAATTATAAATGTAAATTCAAACAGCATGACCTTAGTACATTTTAAATACAAATACATACACTGAACAAAGATAAAACTGCTATGTTGACTCACAGAAGTCTAGACTGAATTACTAAAATTTTACATTTATTCAATGTTAGTAATTCAGTCTAGACTTCTGTGATGCAGCATTATCTTTGTATTACAACAAAATGCTGTAATATAAATCAAAAGGCAGTCAGAATTAAAATATGGCATCTGCCTACCTAATAAAGACTACAAAAGCTTAAGGCAAATACAGATTATTCACTTTCAAAGTGCTTCAAGGCTTTGTTCTTTTGCTGTAGCAGATGAATGCAAAAATCCAAACCCATATGCCTAATAACTATGTGAAACCTTGAAATACATTTTGAACCATTATGTTAAAATTAGGTAGTTGGCAAGCATACAGTTTTGAAGAGCTACTGTAAATCCTTTAATGCATTTAAAAAGAAATATTATGAGAATTTCTATTCTATCCCTCTACTTTCTGCAGTA
Source organism: Sceloporus undulatus (assembly GCF_019175285.1). Taxonomy (NCBI): domain Eukaryota; kingdom Metazoa; phylum Chordata; class Lepidosauria; order Squamata; family Phrynosomatidae; genus Sceloporus; species Sceloporus undulatus. Next base: position 97,400,360 of record NC_056524.1, read on the forward strand.
TTAGTTACCACAATTAATTTGATTCTGACCCTCTGATTGTTGAAAAGCAAGTTATCACAAGGTGACACATATCATCCTAGGCCAGTAATGCCTGGGTATATTCTACATTGGACAAACAGGACAGTCTCTATGCAAGAGAACTGATGGATACAAATCTGATATTAGAAATGACATTCCAAAAAAACCTAGTTGCAGAACTTTTCAACCTCCCTGGACACACAGTGAGAGATTTTGAAATTGTGGTTCTTGGACAAGGAAGTTTGTCCAGGACAAACAAGACAAAGAAAGACTAGAAAGAGAAACAGCTGGAAGGAATCATATTCACCAATTCCAATCTATTAGCAGAGGAAGAAACAAAGACAATGGGTTTATGACTCTAGAGATAAATTAATGCAAGAGTCCTCACTATTGCACATATTGCACAGATTCTTTGAGATTGGGCGGGCTATAAATAAATAATTTATTATTATTATTATTATTATTATTATTATTATTATTATTATTATTATATGACAGAAGGCATCTTCTCAGGGAAGGTTTTGATTCCAGGGAAACCGACTACAGATTTATTGCTTTCACACATCAATACTAACTGACTACTCAATACTAACTGACTACTATAAAGATCTGAAACACCTGAACCACCACCCTTTGTACCAGGCCTTAATATCATTCTGTGCTTCATCTGAAGAGGTGGGTTTATTTTCATGAAAGCTCATGCTAAAATAAAATAGGTTAGAGCCTTATCTCATGACAAAACAAAGACCAAATCAAGAGAGAAGCGGCTTTGTCCTTGCCTCTCCACATACCATCAAAGCACTTCGATTCTCTTCCTGAGGAAGATGGTCATAAAAGCATTTTTTTTTTGTCACCATGAAAAATCCTTTTGACAAAAGGCATGTTTTTATGGCTTTAGGCAGGAGAATGGAAGTGCTACAACAGAATGTAGAGAGGCAAAGCAAAAGCCACTCCTTTCTTGGCTCTTTGCCTCTTGACTTTCTCTTTTCATGAGATAAGGCTCTTTCCCTCCCTCTGTACCACAAGATCCTGTGTGAGACAAGCAAGGTACAGCTAGGCAGCTCAGACCCATGAGAAGGAAGCAGAGGCCACCTTGCTTCAGCTCCGAGTACAATGTCAAGAGACTTATGACTGTAAAATTTCTCACTGTGCATTCTTTTCTTCTCTGCTGCTGAAGCAATAACTCAAATAGGGAGTGTTATTTGGGTACAAACAATGGGGTCAGTTCCCAGTGACTGTGATTGTCTTCCCCTTTTGCTAAATCTGGACACCCAAATCCCAATTCTGTGTTAAAGATAAGATGACATTACATCTGCTGGCTGAATTATCACCACTTTATATTTGGCTGACTGCTGGTTGGCAGTCCAGAAAAGTCTGGCTGAGGTTCCATTTTATATTTATTTATTATTGTTATTTATTTAGAGTATTTATATTTCTGTTCAGCCACAAAGGCTCCCAAAATAGGTTACTGATTGCTAATTGACAGTTCCTTGCCCTTGGCCTTACAATCGAAAAAGACATGTCACAAAAGGAGAACAGAATGGCAGTGGGGAAGAGGATCAAGTCCAGCAGATACTGCCAGTTCTTCTCTTCCTCCAAGGCCAGGGCAGTGGCAGTTGGAATGGAAGGAGGACCCTTCATCTGTCTCTGGGGCTAGGTTTTTCTTTCCCTCCAAGGCCAGGGTGGTAGTAGTTAAGATGGAGGGAGGGCCTTTCATCTGCCTCTGGGGCTAGGCATGGTGGAACTGTGCCTGCCTCTTCTTTATAACAAGAGATTTTTCCTGGTACCTGTTGAAACTTTGAGTTGATTGTAGAAAGCAATAACTCTTCGAGCTAAATGAAAAAGCAAAAGCAAAATAGCAGTAAATTGAACTAAAAGAGACAGAAAGATGGAAATATGGTGCAGATTGCATAAATGTACTACATGATTTCAGGTTATACGTGTCTGTTTATCTGTAATGTACTATTTCTCATTGATTTCGATATCCCTTCTAAACATGTTTCCATAAGATAAATGTTTCAAAACCAAAATCAACCAGTGCTCTCTCATTTAGAACAAATAGATCTTGTACTATTGTTTTTGCATCTTCTCAGGGAATTGGGGAACATGCAACAGTAGAAGCAACCTGTAAATGTGATCCAAGTATACGGTTTAAGGGACTTCAGTTACCTTTCGTACATAATATACAATCCTGTTATTATTTAATCCAAGCCCATCATGTTATAATTTCAGTGGACATACAACCCCATTTTGTGTGTATTCAGTGAGAAGTATTCCCTACAATGTTCACTACACATGGTGCATTATAAGTGCACTTATGTAGAAATAACATACTTAATTTTGCATACAATTGGACTACACACTTGCTTTATCCCTTTTGTCTAGACTCTGCACTAACTGGCATTTTCATAGCTTAACTTTGTATGTACACTCAAACATCAATTTAAAACCAAACACTGCCAGCTAACAAATGAATGATTTTCCTTAGTATGAATTTACTCAACAGAATACACAGTAAACATGACAATTCTCTTTGGGAAATGCAGGTAGAAGACTCCAAGGAACTAGTTACTCCAGTTGTTGATAGTAAAAAAATATCAAGGGAGAAGAGAGAGGAAAACAAATATGAGCAATTAATAATCTAAAACAACTGATTTAGGGTGCAATTTTATACCCAATAACCTGAGAATATGCTCCAATTAACTCAGTAGATAGGAGTATACTAGAAACTCTGACCAGAGCTCTGGAATTGCAGGTGGTGTTGGAAGCGATTTTGAATGAAGTCAAAGTTGATAAAAAAAACATTTAGGCCCCATACAGACAGGCCAAAATAAAGCTGCTTCAGGTCACTTTAGAGATATGCTGTTTAAATTATGCATGCATCCTAAGAGTCCGGAAGCCATGCCAAAGCCACAATCCAGTCCTAAAAACTGGACCAAAGCTTTGGCGCAGCTTCCGGACTCTTAGGACGCATGCATCATTTAAACAGCATATCTCTAAAGTGACCCGAAGCAGCTTTATTTTGGCAGTCTGTATGGGGCCATAGACTCTGGCTTCAGAATAAAAACGTATAATATTACATGCCTGGTCTGTTGCATATTTAGTTTCATGGCCATTTAGTAAAGTTTCTTGTTCAAAAATTGTAATTAATATATTTTATTTTCTATCCATCTAAGTAACCTGATTATTCACACAGTGGTGATGAAATGCCTTATGCTACAATTTTACTACTGTAAACTTGTTACTACCAATTTATATAAATTTGCCATTTATGAAGGAGTCAGAGCTGTACAGTAAAAAAAAAATACAAAAGATGAAGGTTTGATATAGCAGTTCTACACCCCTGACTGACAACTCTCATCAGTAACAGATACAGGGTCCTTCAGGGATGGCCCCAGAAATCTCTAGCTCCCTTCACAGAGAGTTATTTATTATAGTGGTGGGCAACTTTTGGGATGGGGGCAAATATGCTCACTACTGCCTTCTATTTTATTTATCTGTTGAATTTATATCCAGACTTTGTCCCAAGATGGTATTAAAAGCACTTCCACTAACAAAAATCTATTTCTGCTGGCATTATATCTACTATCACTACCACACTTACATACCAGCAGTTTTGCTAGGAAGTATGTCACATACATTATTTCCTAGCAGAATCAAAGTCCCAGCAACTCACTGGGAATCCCGTGCTTCTTGAAAGCAAGGCACGCAGCACACAAGCTCAGAAGGATTCCTAAGATTTTTGTCCCATTTTCCCCCTTTATCCTCAGCGCATTTCAATTTTTGCAAATTAACTTCAGTGCAGGAGTATTTTGCACTAAATAAACAGACTGGCCAAAATAAAGCTGCTTCAGGGACACTTTGGAGGTATGCTGTTTAAATGATTCATGTGTCCTAAGAGTTCGTAAGCTGCGCCAAAGGCACGATCCAGTCCTAAGGACTGAAGCGCAGCTTTGGCACAGAACATGTAGGTAATCTAGGCAATTGGGACGCAAAAGTAGGAAACGAGCAACAACCAAACACTGTAGAAGAATTTGGCCTAGGAGCAAAAAATGAAGCCTGAAAATGACTGAGTTTGTGAAACCAACAGTTTGTTAATCACAAAGATATTCTTCAAGCAACCAAAAAGACAATTATATACCTGGACATCACCTGATGGCCAATACAGAAATAAAATAGACGAATTGATAGCAGAAGATGGAGAAGCTATTTTCTCTCTGCAAAAACAAGACCAGGAACAGACTGTGGCACAGACTATGAACTGCTAATATAAAAAAAGAGAGTAAGGCTAAAGAGCACTAAATCAAGTATTGTGCCAAAGCACAACCTGAAGAACATTGCGGTATAATTTAAATATAATGTTAAAATCGATTTGCACTGTTAACTGGGGGCTAGCAAAATGCTCAACTGCAGCCAGGAGCACTGTAGGAGAAGAATGCACAAAGATACTATCTGCAGCAAAAAAGAAAGTGAAGCCTCACTGGATGACAAATGAAACTCTTCAAGCAGTCAAGGACAGATAGAATCATAGAATAATAGAATCATAGAGTTGGAAGAAACCGCAAGGGCCATCCAGTCCAACCCCATTCTGCCATGCAGGAACTCTCAAAGCATCCCCGACAGATGGCCATCCAGTCTGTGCTGGATGGGATAAGAAGCAAAAGGGAGGAAATGACAGAAATAGGGTTCAGTGACCTGTGCACAGAGACAAAGAGACCTACAGTGGTGCCTCGGGTTACGAAATTAATTTGTTCCGCCATTCCT
>NC_056524.1:97405241-97422991 GCF_019175285.1 Sceloporus undulatus
TACAGTGGTGCCTCGGGTTACGAAATTAATTTGTTCCGCCATTCCTTTCGTAACCCGAAAATTTCGTAACCCGAAACACTTTTCCGTTAGCACTGGAAAGCCTATAGCTGCCCTTTGCAGCATTTGAATTTCGCGCCGAAATGAATTTCGTAACCCGAAAAATATTTCGTAACCCGAAACAGTTTTTGCCAATCCAACTTTTTCGTATCCCGGAAATTTCGTAACCCGATCATTTCGTATCCCGAGGCACCACTGTACTACAACAATCAATGCAGAGAAATAGAAGATGACAACGAAAATAATAGAGATGTTTTAGAAAGTGAAATGGAAACTGAACTCAGAGCACTTGCGTCAAATAAATTACCAAGAACAGATGGCATATGAATAACCCTGTTTCAAGCTAAAAAGACAGAATCCACTCAAATTCTAACAGCTGTTATCAAATATGGAAAACAAAAGAGATAGCCCACAGATTGGAAATGCTTAATATACATTCCTGTCCCCAAGAAAAGGGACACCAGAAATTGCAGTAACCACAGGACCATTGCATTAATTTCCCACATAAACAAAGTGATGTTCAAAATTCTACAACAAAGATTTTCATCACATGAAGAACAAGAACTATCAGATGTCCAAGCTGGGTTCAGATAAGGAAGAATACTAGGGATCACATTGCAAATTTAAGTTGGGTAATAGAAAGAATTTTAGAAGAAAATCACGCTGTATTGTGTAGATTATGACAAAGCTTTTGGTTGTGTAGATCATGAAAAACCTATGGCTCTCTCCTAAAGAAATGGTTTGTCCCAACATTTGATTATCCTAATGCATAAAAACAAGCGATCATAATCAGGATATGGAGTAACAGAATGGTTTCACTTGGAAATGAGGTTAAATGAGGTCTGTTCAGCTTGTATACAGAATGCATCATACAGAGGAAGGAGGTGTGAAAAGTGGAGGAAGGAACATCAACAATATACGATATGCAGATGATATCATACTACTTGCAGAAAATAGCAAAGTACTCAAGAAAGTAAAGGGAGAAAGTGCAAAGGGAGGTTTACAGTTGAACATTAAGAAAACAAAAATAATGGCCATGGATGTGTAAAGATATATCAGTCAATACCAAGGTCAAGATTATCCTTGCCAATGTATTTCCAATTTCTATGTATGGCTGTGAAGGCTAAACAGTATGGCTAGAAAGTGAAGATAGCTGATAGGGAAAAGAACAACTACAGTCGTCCTTCCATTTGTGTGGGCTTCGAATCCATGTCCCCCGATTATGCACAAGGGGCAAATGGAGGGACATAAAATGGGGTGCAGGCCCATGGCGCGTACCTCAGGTGCCCACAGGGGTGCACCACCATTCAAGCCAATGGGGCCTGAATATTGGCGAATCTTCATTTTTATGGGGTGGGGTCCAGAACAGATCCCATGCGAAAATGGAGGAGCGATTGTAATTTGAAATGTAGTACTGACCAGAGTTCTGCAGATACCATGCCCTGACAAAAAGACAAATGACTAGGTCATAGAGCAGGTCACACTCTCTCAGCCTCAGAGGAGAGCAAACTCCCCTCTGAACAAATCTTGCCAAGAAAACCCGGTGAAAGGTTTGCCTTAGGGTCATCATGTACATTAGAAATGACTTGAAAGCACACAACAAAAAGCAAATGAAGCCTGAACTCTCCCTCACAGCCAAGATGATTTATCTGAGACTGTCATACTCTGGATGTAGCATGAGAAGACATGACTCACTAGAAAAGACTATAATGCTTGGCAAAGGAGAAGACAGTAGGAAAAAAGGAAGAACCTATTACAGATGGATAGACTGAATCATGGAAGCTGCATCCCTGAAGGTCACCATAAGTCGAAGGCCTTATCTGTACTGAAGAAATAATGCAGTTTGACACCACTTTAACTGTCATGCTCAATGCTACGGAGTTTGTAGTTTTGTAAAATATTTTTGTAAGAGCCAGTAGGGTGCAGTGGTTTTGGGTGTTGGACTAAGACTTGGGAGACCAGGGTTAGAATCCCAGCTCAGCCATAGAAACCCACTGGGTGACCTTGGACAAGCTATACTCTCTCAGCCTCAGAGGAAACCCCCTCTGAAAAAACCTGCCAAGAAAACCTGGTGATAGCCTTTAGGGTCACCATAAGTGGGAAACACTTGAAGGCACCCAACAACAACAAGATACTTCTTCGCCTTCTCTGTCAGAGAGCTCTGGAGCCACAACAAACTACAAATTCCAGTTTCCATAGTGTTGCTCCATGGCAGCTAAAGTGGTGTCAAACTGCACAAAGCCGACTTGACCACAGTATCCTGTAACCATCTTTGAGAAGGCGCTCTATTTGCTCCCGTTCCTCATTCAGGAAAGACTGCAGAATCAGGGTGATCAGGAGTCTTCCTTTTCCAATATGCATCCTCCAGTCCAGCCTCCTGTCCAGGAGGAATCCAAAAATGTCCTCCATTTGGAGCATGACATGAGAGGCATGACTTCATATTAAGTATGTTAAGCTTTTCTTTGGCCATGTCCTCCAAGTTTCTTGAAATAACCCACATTCAGAGTGACCAGAGGTCCTCCTTTTCCAGGACATGTCCTCCATTCCAACCTCCTGTCTAGGAGGGATTCCAAAATATCCTGCATTGGGAGCATGACTTGAGAGCCATGGCTTTATATGAAGTGGGTTTAGCTTTGCTTTGGCCGCATGCTCCTCATTTAGAGGTCCTCCTTTCAAACAGCTTTATTTATATACTGCTTCATACTGAACTAATAGGGTCTAAGCAGTTTACAACTGTAAGCTAATTGCCCCCAACAATCTGGGTACCCATTTTAGCGACCTTGGAAGGATGCAAGCCTGAGTCGAGCTTGAGCCCTTTCGCTGGTATTGAACTTGCAACCTTGTGGTTTTGAGTGAGCGGCTGCAGGACAGGCATTTAACCACTGCGCCACATTCTGTCTCGGTCTCTAGGAGGAATCCCAAAGTGTCTCCATCAGGACTGTCTCTTTCGCAGAAGGGCTAGCAGCTCCCCTTGCGCCAGGTCCTCCTTTTCCCCTGAGTCCAGCAGTGCCTTTGTCCTCCTCCTCCTCCTGCTGCTGGGGGTCACCCTGGGCAGAGTCCAAGGGGGGGGGGAGAAACTGGACTGTACCACTTCAGACTTTTAGAGGGGGAGAGGCAGGGCTAGCTTTCCAAAAAGCCTTCCTTACCTTGCCTAATCTCTTTCCAAAACAACAACAACAAAAGAACACCCAAAGGATGTCCAGTTCACACTGACCTCTAACGGGGGGAGACTTCTTTTGTTTAACTATGGGTGTGGGGGGGGGAGCCTAGAAGCACTGTGTGTCCCCCCAGAGCCTTGCCAGTGGGCCAGTCCAGGGCGGTGCAGCAGCCTCTGCCTCTCTTCAGTGCGGCGAGAGAGGAGGACGAGGAGGAGGGACTGAGCGCGTGGAGGAGCCCTGCGCTTGGAGAGGCAGGCGCGCGCGCAGCGGCGTGACTCGCAGGGCTTTGGCTGCAGGGGCGAGAGGGGCTTCGCGGAGCCTGCTGCCTCGGGGTGCAAGCATGCGCCAAGCAGGCGTCAGCATGGGGCAGCCCCCTTTGCGCCACCAGCAGCAGCTCCTGCTTCTTCTCCTGCTCCTCCTCTGGAGCCCTGGGTTGTGGGCAGGGGAGCCTAGTGGTCGCAGCACTAGCAGCGCCCTGGAGGAGCTGGCCACCGACCAGGAAGCCGAGGCCAGCCACCGCCAGGACAGCGCCAGCCTCCTGACCTTCATCCTCCTGCTCACCCTCACCATCCTCACCATCTGGCTCTTCAAGCACCGCAGGGTCCGCTTCCTCCACGAAACCGGCCTGGCCATGATTTACGGTGAGAAGGGGGTAGCAGAGGGACTCCGGGGGGGGGGGGGGTTAAGGCTGCATCCACACTGGAGGGATAACCCGGTTTGGCACCGCTTTAACTCTTTGTCTGGCTCAAGGGTTTGAAATTCTGGGAATTGGAGTTTGTTGTGAGCCCTGGATCCCTTTTGAGCCAGACAAAGAGTGAAGGCGCTGCCAAAGCGGCTTCCATCTGGCATCTTTCTTCCACCTTTCCTCCCCTCTTCCAGGGAGCCCTTTTCCCCACAGGAAAAAAACAGGGGCTTGCTTTCCCTTTATATGCACCCTCTTTTGGATGAGGAGATGCACCTGTGCCCCTCTCTGGACACATCCTCATCCCTCAGCTGCCTGGCATTGTTGTTGTTGTTTGTTTGTTTGTTTGTTTTAATTTGTGGAAATCTTGCCAAGGAAACCCAACACACACACAACACACACCCCTGAATGTCAGCCTGGTCCAGTGGTTTGAGCAGGGTTCAAATCAACTGCCAACGGAAACCCACTGGGTGACCTGGAGCAAGTCCCACTCTCTCAGCCTCAGAGGATGGCAGTGGCAAGCCCCCTCTGAGAAAACCCCATGGTTTGGCCCCACTTTAACTCTTTGTCTGGCTCAAGGCTATGGAATTCTGGGCCATAAGTCAGAAACAATGTGAAGGCGCACAGCAGCAGCAGCAATGAATGTCAAAGCTCATTTTGCTCACCCTTAGAATCGTAGAGTTGGAAGAGACCGCAAGGGCCATCCAGTGCAACCCCATTCTGCCATGCAGGAACTCTCAATCAAAGCATCCCTGTTGACAGATGGCCATTCAGCCTCTGCTTAAAGACCTCCAAGGAAGGAGACTCCACTACACTCCGAGGGAGTACATTCCACTAGCTTTGGTTTGTGTGGCAGTGGTGGGAGGGTTGCACTGTGGTTTGAAGCAGGAGGGAAGGCAAAAATGTTTTGGTTTGCGTGGGGGCCAATGGTGTCTGTGGAGAACTTACATTTTATTCCGAGGTAAGTAGTTGCCCCTCTTAGTTGTCCCTCTCCTGCCTCAGCATCCTTGCCTATCAGTGACACTTCTAATGCCAGTGCTGACGCTGTTGTCATTGTGTGATTTCACCTCATTTCCAATTAATGGCAGCCCTATCATGGGGTTTTCTTGGCAAGTTTCTTCAGAGGCGGGTTTGCCATTGCCATCCTCTGGGGCTGAGAGTGTGTGCCTTGTCCCAGGTCACCCAGTGGGTTTCCGTGGTTGAGCTGGGAATCGAACCCTGGTCTCCAGAGTCGTCATCCAACATTCAAAATCACTCTATATTTCTCTTCTTCAGGGAGCACAAGGTTGCTGCATGGTTGCTGCTTTCCCAAGGCCCACTGGCTCTTCACAGCCTTAATGTGTGCATTTGTGTTTGTGTGAGTAGTGAATTGTTGCCTTCTCCCCAAACCTGTTCTTTTTGTTTTGAAGAGGAAGGAGCATCCCCTGAACTTGTATGTACTCAGGCCTCTGATTCTCATTTGGTATTCCTGACAGACTCCTACTAAGAATGCAAAGGTCAAGTCACAGGGAGCATCCTTGCTTGTATTTTTGCAGATATGCTGTAAGAGGGCCCTTCCGAATTCATATTATATAATTTGCCTTCTGTGACACTGGCTTGGAGGCTTGTTTGGGGTCATGGTGGTGGTGGGGGGGGAGGGAGAGGAGGTGAATACCAGCTTTTGGTTACATAAGCAAAAATTAGAGGTATTAGAGGTCTTTCCCCATCACTATCATAACACAGCATTTTAATGACAATAACATTTTAAAATGTCCCCTGGTGAAATATGCAAGACTTATTATTACAGTGCTGCTCTGTCATTGAGCTAGTAATATAGAGAAAGGTGTCGAAATTGTACTCCGTAGGATAAGTTGCATGAAACATTTGAAATGTAGCCTGATGGTGGGATCCTGTCATGAGCTATTTTTGGATTGTCCCCTGTGCATTCCTTTTCTTTTCTTTCTGTTTACTAATGAGAGATCTTGCTTTCCTGCTCAGAAATATATCCTGAACTCTGTACACAGGATGAAAAGAAATGTCTTTAAACATTTATGCCCTCTGGCTGCTGACTGCTAACCAGCTGTATGTCCTTATTATTCCCCCCCCCCCCCCGTCTTATCCAGTTGGTGCCTCCTGGCTTCTATTGTAATGGAACAAGACACCAGGATAGGTTACACAATACACCTTAAGTCTATTGTGGCTGACTATGTGATGAAGTGGACAGAGCGTGCCCTGCAGAGGGTTTTCACAGAGCATGACCACAATAAAGTACGGTGATGCATTGATGCATTTGTTCTCGCTATCAGATGTGGCAAAGAACTCGGTACCCGCCAGATTTGATTCATGAGTGGTGCAGTGGACTGCATGTGATCTTACAATGACAGTGGATAACCTTGTGCTGGTTTCCTTTTTTAGCCTCAAAATAGCAAACCATTTTTACGCAGGCAATATTCACATTTCCACCATAGACATTACAGTCTTTTTAAGCTCTAGATCTGATTTACTATTGGCATATCTGTTTCCTTTCATCTGCTGCTGCTGTTTGGTAAAGTATTATAATTATCATCGTCGTCATAATCTGCTTAACATTCCATGTCTACTTAACATTTCATGGTGCAGATGTATTTTCTGGTAAGGAAGCATGGATGCAGGGCAAGAAAGTGATAGTTTTCTTTCTCTGGCAACTCAGTGGCTCCTTAAAAGTTAAATTCTGAAAAGCAGTGGAATTTTCCTCAGCTGTGGTTTTTCAGTCTCTGACAGACTACTTCGTCATTGCTTCCTGCTGCATTGCTTTGTGGTTGCCCCCCCCCCTTTTTTTTAAAACATCCTGTATCCAAGTACATGACAATCTTGAAAGATATGTGAATGTGTGCCATGATGTCCATCTGGGTAGGGACCAGTTTTCACTGTGGTATCCCCATCGCCAAAGTGACCCAACATCATTTTGGATTTCTGTTTGGGCTGATTTGAGGACATTAGATGGGGTTGGGAGGGTTCATGGTGGGGGTACTAGCCAAACTACTAAATTTGGAGACTTTCAAATAAACTCTTTCTGAAACACTTTGGGGGGAGATTTCAGAGGCTTTGGGGAGTATTCTGGAGGACTTGATGGTCTGCAAGCAAGGCAGGTGAGCCACATGCAACCCTGCATGTCTCCCACCTGTGTTTTATTTTTTTATTTCAAAGTGAGTACCACTGAGTTCAGTGACACTTAATTCCAGAAAAGTGTGCATAATGCGGTACCCTTGTAACAATTTTTTATTTGCGTTCATATTATGCAGAGTATACATCAGGAATATCAGTTTCCATAAATAATGTGGGATTGTGGGTAAGAAACATTTGCCATACCAATCCATTATATCAGTCTTCCTAAAATTGTTTCTGGGGACAGTTGCGTGTGTGTGTGTCAGTATTGTTGCGTGTATCAGTATTGTTAGGATCAGACGTCCTATGACAGCATTCTCCAACCTGCTGCCCTTGAGCAGGGCTAAATTCCCACCATCCCCAGCGAACATGGAATGTTTGAAAGGCTGTATCATACAGTGCGTGTCTGTACAGTTGTATTTGGAAGTAAGTCCTACAGAGATGACTAGCATAAGTCCTACTGAGTTGAAATATGTGGGTGTAGAATAGTACCCTTAAGGGATTGCCATTAAATTGAAAGAATACATAATAGGCTTTTATGTAGGCAACATCACTTACACTCTCATTAAAATACTGGAAGGCTTTTTTTTTCCCTTTTCTTTTTTGGTCCACAATTAAATACAAAAACTTTTTAAAAATATCATACTGGCTAAGATGATTTCTGTCCTAAGCAGTGCTGCAGTGTGTCATTTATAACTTTGATAGAACAGAAATGTTTTAAACTTTTTAAGAGGCAAATGTTTAATGCTTTGTTAAGGCAGAGCTATTGGGATACATGGCATTCTTTTATTTCATATAAACAATACACAGGAACTTTCTTTGAGTTTCTTCCAACACACATTTAATCTGAAGAAAATAAACAATGCAGGGGTGGAAAGCCCAGAGATTACCAGAAATGGAAGTGAACGTCTCTGAATACATATTAAACAAACTTAGCCATTTGTTAGCTGGCAGTGTTTTGTTCTAGATGGATGTTTACATTTATAGATATGAGTACAGTGGGAAGGAGAGAAAAATTTGTATGAGCAAAGCACTGATTGAACTCTTCTGATGGAAGATGAATGTATCTGCAAATCTGCTTTTCCTTTGCTCAGGTGCTCCTTTGCTCAAGAACTCTCCAAATTTGAAAAAAGACACTGAAAAGGAATACTGTAGAGATATGTTTCCATCATTCTTTCATAGCAATAAGAAAAAGGATTCTTTAGCTTTTCATTGATTATGATATCAAAAACTAGACTATCTAGCTTGTGTTGCAACAGAAGGTACTGCTGTTCTGATCTAAAACTCCCAGCAGACATGATGCTCCATTTATATGGGTTGTTTTCTGTGTGCCAACTGATAATTTAGAACCTTATGCTTTTATATGCAGTATTGTTGCATCACGGCCCTATCTCATGGATTCAGGCTTGCCCACTTTAGAGAAGGAGACAGGGTTTTATGGATGATGCTTTTTGAAGTGAATAGGACATATTCTAATACGGGTATTGAACTCCTGTGACCTACTATAAATCAAAGTACTATATGGAGGAAGGAGAGTTCCTTCTAATGTTGCTGTTTTTAAAGCCATGCTAGATCAGCTCCAAGAACTGTCTAGCCTAGCTGCTTGTTTCCCATAGTAACCTGTCAAATAGCCTTGGTACATGGTTGCGAGTTCAGTACCAGCCAGGGCCTCAGTCTCAATTCAGGCTTGCATCCTTCTGAGGTCACTAAAATGAGTACCCAGCTTGTTGAGGGCAATCAGCTTACAGTTGTAAACAGTTTAGGGACTGCTTAGGCAGTATGAAGCGGTATATAAACAAAGCTGCTATTGCTACATGGGGTCAGCAGCTCTCTTCATTCCTTTTCCTCTGAAGTATCCCTACCCTGGTTAGAATTCCTTTTGGGGAACATCTACACTGTAGAAATAAAGCAGTTTGACATCACTTTAATTGCCATGGCTCCATCTGACAGAATCCTAGGATTTGTAGTTTTGTGAGGCAGCAACACTGGCAGAGGAGTCTAATGGTCTGTAAAACTACAAATCCCAGGATTCCATAGGATGGAGCTACAGCACTTAAAGTGGGGTAAAACAGTACCTTTTTCTACAGTGTAGATGCTTCCTTGCTCTTTCTGCATCCACAGTCCATACATGCATTATGTAGCCAGTTGCTGGTTCAGGATAATACAGGGTCTTCCAGCTTTGAAGAATTGCTTCCTTGAAAGTGATCTTTAATTTACTGAAACACTTCACACACATACATATGACCCTTGTTTTCATAATTGGATTTAGAAAGTGCTTTGGGACTGGTTCCTACCCAGTGATTTCCACTTACAGGGGTGATTTCTTTATGGAAGAAGAGCAGATAGTGCTTCACTGAGTGAAAGAAATGCACACGTGTTGATAATAACTATGAATTTTTTATCAGTGTCTGCAGAGGTACATGAATTCTTGTCTCTTACAGTTACGTATTTTACTTAAATTTTGTTATTGCTACTGAGTAGGCTTCAGTGATTTATTTATCATATTTTATAGGTTGTGCATTCCCTGTGCAAGTGTATCTTTGTGCCTTAAAGTTCAGACTGACCATTTATGTAGAGTAAATGAGTAAAACACTGACAGAATTTCTTTCGTTACTCACACTGCAATTCTGTATATTCTTTTCTTTGGAGTTGTCCCCACTGAACTTTGTATGGCTTTCTTCTGAGTAGAAATATATAGGATTGCACTGTCAATCTCAAACTGTTCTCAAAACTGCCATGTTAAACCAGATATTGTGAAAACTGGAGGACATTGTCCAAGGCTGAAATCTTATGTACTCTGACATGGATTCAAGCCACATCAAATACTGTGTACACAATGGAAACATGTTTACCCAGAAGTAAGATTGTGCTGAAGCAAGGATTGGTTTTCTGCTTTTAAAGTAATCTTAAGTAGTACTAATTTCTTACAGCAGTTTGCCTTTGAGGTGAGGTGTTAGTATTTCCGTTGAAAACAAACCTTTCTGAAACTTTTGTAACTGAGTCAGCTACAAAAGCATTGTACTGAACTAGGCACTGTGATTTTGTACTAATTCTAAGAACTTGGCATGCTTTTTGAAGAAACTTTGTTCCTCATGAGGAAACCATTGCAATTAAAAGTTGGTATCAGATACCAGTGCAGCTGCACCCTAATTTTACCATAACTTCTCACTTGATAAGAAATTGCACTGCATTCATTATGTTTGTTTGTGTCCCTCATATGACTTAGGACAGCCACCTGGAGAACCGTCACTGATCTTCGCAACCTATTTTTTGTCAAATTGTAGGAAATAAATCCCCAAACCATGTTTGTTTCATCTTGTGAATAAAGGACAAGAAGAAAAAAGCATATAGTTTTACAGTGTTTTTCCTTTTGAAATGTATGTTTTGAATCCCTTCCCACCAAAATATTTAGTGTGAAGTCTAACTACTTTTAAGGTGACCAGATGATGTGGCAAAATCCATTTTTGACTTCTGGGCTACTGATTGCAAGTCATTGTGTAGATGGCTGGAGTATGTAAGTCAGCTACTACTAGGTTCAAGTAAGTGAACAGTTGGAGGAGATAAATCTGAATAGCTTCAGTTTGTTTCTTGAATGTGGCTACACCTACAATCCAGAATTAATACCACTTGACACCACTTTAAATGCCATGGCTGAGCGCTATGGAATTATGGGATATGTAGTTTGTGAAATATCTAGCCTTCTCTGTCAGAGAGCTTGGGTGCCACAACAAACTACAAATCCCAGGATTCCATAGGATGGAGCCTTGACAGCTAAAGCAGTGTCAGCCCGCATTAATTCTGCAATGGGGCAGCAACCTGTGTCTTGACATTTAAGAATGGCAATTGTCGCCTTTCAGATGACCAATTCTTCCTAACTAGTATAGCCAATGCTAAAAGAATATGTGAACTGCTGTCAAAACATATTTCGAAGTGTACAGAGGGCCTTGCTTGCTCTAGATGTAGATGCATAAGTCATCTTAACATACTTAAGGAGAGTTGTTCCTGAAAACTGAGGCTAATTGCTACAAATTGAAAAATATCCGCTGCCTCTCAAAATACAGCATCAATAAAGTGATAATTTTGAGGGTAGGTAGACAGGGAGGATTCCTGCAATAGCCTGTTTGGTTTTTGGCAAAGGGTTTTTTGCTTGCTTGCTTGTTTGTTTGTTTGTTTGTTTGGTCTAGGTTTGTTCTGATACTTTGTTTCAAACATCCCTGTCATACTGTCTAAAAAGTGGAAGTGAGAAAGACAGATAACTGCCCTCAGAAATCCCCATCTTGGGAGGAATCCCCATCTTCTGAGGAAGAAAGGTGATAGCTGTTGCTGAATGGCGGTTTGTTGTCCCACTTCACTGGAGGACACAATGTGGAGTGTTTGGTGCTTTTTCTCTGCTTACCAAGAAGAGATAAAATAGTATGATTGGATTGTTTGCTTTGACCCCTTCTATGTATATATGTGTGTGCGTGTGTATACACACACACACACACACACACACACACACACCATTCTCTTCATATTCCTGGCTTCTTGCAGTCAATCAACATTAGCTTTGCCCAGACGTTATTGCTGACACGTAGACCAATGTGTAAAACGTGATGTGTCAAAGAGCTCCAACCTGGGAGCTGACATGCCTTGACATTTGCTTAAACATTGTGATGGGACAAATATGTGCATGTCCAGGTATACGTATGGAGGCTTCCACATGGTCTGGAACCCCATTTAACTAAGGTAGTTAGTAACTAAGGCAGACCTTTGTGGTAGATGTAGAGATCCTTGGGGCTGGGGCTACTAGAACTGCAAAAGTCAGAGACTGTGTTAGTCAACATGTGCCTGCTCTTTCACTTGTCTGTCAATAGGTAATAACTTCCAGATGAGTTATAAGCATACTGTTGGCTTTTCTGACAATACTAACCTCTCTTCAAACATCCAGCCTGTTGAGTATCTATGTCAGAGTATACAAAAAGGAATGATGTGGCCATCTTTTGCTTTTGTACTTGAAGGAACTGCTGGAAAAATAATGTTGCATTCTTGTTTTACGGTGTGATACCTTGAGGCTGACTGGCATATTTTAGAAAAACTACATGGTACACCCTTCTGCCATTAAACCACTGGAGGAAGCAGTGAATATGTGTGTGATAAGATTAAAATTATACTTCAGTTAATGAAGTCAATGTATTTCTAGGCATTACGTCTTTAACAAAAAATTTGACACTAAAAGTAGAAATAACATGGAAAGGATAGGAAATGTTTCCTATAACATTAAAAAAAGAACAGCAGTTCAGCTTGTTTAAGTGAACATTTTATCCAAAACTAACAATATTACATGTGAAATAAAACAACCAGGTCTGGTGAGTCTTGCATAACTAATTAAAAACATCATGACTTTTTTGGAGACCACTTGAAGCCTCTTCTAAAATGCATCCAGGGATGATTTCTTTCACCAGCCTCTGCCTTTCTTATTATTTCCATTTTGGTAGCCAAACCTATAGATCTACTATTTTTCTACCAGTATGTTAGGGGTAGCTGGTGAGTAAGGTTTTTCTGCTTTCCTCCTTTTCCTCTATTTTGATGCTCATACATGCTCACTGAAGCATTCTCAGGCAGCCGCTATTTACCTTTCCTCTGGTAGACAGGCATATATGTCTACAGTAGAACTGTTAAATTAGAAATACATTTTGTCCCAGCTCAAGTTTCATTGCATTGTTTACTGCAGACATACTACTGCAAACCAACACCAAAGGTTTCTGTTTCTCCAGCTCTTTTTCACCATTCTCAGTGCTGATGCTGCTTTTTTTTTAATTGAGCTAGTCAGTGAATAAGGAGGAAAACAGGTGGGATTAAGTGGGAATAAAAAGACTTTGTTAAAAGAATCTTTTTTGTTAGAGATTTTGGTCAAAAACACAGTGCAGAAATAATCCCATTTAATACCACTTTAACTGCCCTGGTTCAGTGCTAGGAAATCCTGGGAATTGTAGTTTCTTGTGGCATCAGAGCTCTCTGACAGAGATATCTCACAAAATTACAGTTCCCAGCATTCCCTAGCATTGAGCCAGAACAGTTAAAGTGGTCTCAAACAGGACTGCAGTGTGTTTTGGACCTTTGTTAACTAATGCCTTGTCTGTGCTGGCTGGGACACTCCAGGCTGCCTGGAGTACCTGGTCCCACAGCTATCCCAATCTGTTACTTGCCCCTCTGTTTCCATGCCATGGTGGCTTCTACATGGGCATCTTGCTGGGCTGTCATTGTGGATCATTTGCTTCTGAGGTCAGAATGAGGCATCCAGCGATGGCCACATGGCTGGGTGCCGTTTTCTGATTTCAGAATGAGCAACCCACAACAGATGTACTGGGCGGCCCAGCAGGATGATCATACGGAAAGCGGACAGGAATGGAGGGCTCTGCATTTTCCTAGAAGATCCAGAGTAACAAGTATATTTTAAAATGTGTTTTAAAGCTGTTAAACCTTAGTTCTCATGCAGAACAGACATTGCCTGGACTGCTTGCAGCAGAACCAGAGTTTGGAACATGCATAATGAAACATAAAGACACCAGAACAAAAGGCAAACGGACCTTTTGACCCATGCTGACAAGGCTTGAGGCATGCCTGTATTTGGTGGATAAAACTAAGGCCTATTGACAAAAGCTAGATGATTTGGGAAGCCGTATTCAGTAGTGCTGCCTCATTTGGTCTGTGTGTCCACCTGCCGACTGCCTCCCACAGTTTGTTCTAAAGGACATATCACCACAATGGTAACTTCAGCTGATCGACTCCATTTCTCTTTTCCCTGCAGGTCCTAAGTATGCACTTAGCTGGTGATATCACACCCACAATAGACCAGTGCAGAAGCTTGCACACTTCATATAGGGGTTAGGTAAGTGTTAATCTTTTCGGCAATATTGTATTTTTTCATCTGTCTTAATATTCTTATTTTATACTTTGGCCTATAAAATAAGAATATATTTTTTTTAAAAAAAATGGAAAACATGCCATATTGAACAGCATCAAAGAAACCGACGTATTTCTCCATATGTGGGCTTCTTGTCCATTATTTGGAGGGTTGTGATGTCACCAGCACAGTGCATCCTGGGCTGGACTGGTCAGTCACCGGGTATCTGGAAGTTATGCCAGGCTCTCAGTTTTTGGTGATGTTAAGAGAAAGGCAATAAATGTTGGGCATGTGAAAAGGAAAGGTAAGTTGGGCTCATAAAATTACAGTCCTCGGTATCCCCCCTTTGCAGGATAGGATTCCGGATTACTTTCAAACCCTTTGCTGGTGTCGAGGAAGGCCTTTTTGTTTGCAAGATTGAATGTACACCCCTCAAATGTGACCAGGGGCAGATATTTGCAGACCCCATTTTTGAATCGTGTATATCACTGTGATCAAGCTCCAGACGTTCTCCATCCTATTGTATTGCTTTGTCCATTGTATATAATTCCAAAGGAAAAATTGTTAAGAAGGTTACACTATTGGAAATGAATATCTGTTTGGATGGGTTATCAGTGGAATACTTATTGGAAGATCGGAACCCACATACTACCAGGTTAATGGCCAATTTTCTGGTGGAGGCAACAGGATTAGGGCTTAAATTTTAATAATGATCCTGAAGTTTTATTGTAAATGCATTTTGTTTTTCTATGCCTAATAAAGATTGAGTGACTGACTGACTGATTGAAAGTTGAGCATCCAGTGGTATGCCTTTGTATTGCCAATATTTTATTTCTGTACACACTCTTCCTGTTTCAACCCAGTATATTATCCTACTTTAAAGAATTAAAATCTATTTAAGACACCTGGTGAAAAGTGCAGGCGTCTCAATCCTGTATGTACTTCTAATGTACAAAGCAGGAGCAGAGAACCATTTGCAAGGAAGATTTGCAAAGTATGGGAATGGGAGTGTTTAATGAATCTCTCACCTGCTGTCTTCCCTCTGCAAAGGTTTTTGAAAAGAATCTTCTCTGGATACTTTTTGCCCACTTTACTGAAAGCCATGGCAGAAGTTTTGATAGGCAGGGACATTTTAAAATAATTTTAAAAATTATTAGAAACCTCATACTAAAATAAAAATTACTCAGTCTTATTGGTTCTGATATTTTCTTCTTTTTCCCTCTCCCTTCTTCTTTTTATATTAGACTGTATTTATCACAAAATGAGGGCCAATTTGTTTCCTGTCCAAGGAATCCCAATAAACCTGCAGCCCCTAGAACACACGAATGATTTTGATCTTCCCACTATGCCTAATATATTTTCCTTTTACATCCTTTTCAAATTGATTTGTCTTCAGTTCCCCTGTTACTTCAACCATGACACAATTATCCCCTGAAATTTTGTTTAACATCAAACAGGTGTACATGATGTTTCTCCAAGAGATGATAATTCAGGAGGATTTTTACTATGAAATGAGATGGTCTGTATGTGATGGTTTCAGTTCCTGGTGGTGCTGATGCTTTTGTTTTTTATGTATGTAAACCAAATGCAAGCCTTCAGCTGAGCTACTGCTCTTGTTTCTATCCCCCTTGCACTCAGAACTGAGACAGCAAATACCCTTGGAAAGAGAAACAACAACAACGGTCCATGGGAATTTTGCACCAGGAAAAAAAATGCCTGCCCCAACACAGATTTCAGTATGGAGTGCATGGAGTGCAGAAATTGAACTGTCTACTTTCTTTGCTAAAATCAGAAATAGGGATCACATGTTCTATGGGCTACATGTGACAAAGGCCATTTGTGGCATGGCAGGGATACTCTAATTTATCCAGACCCTTAGGTTTTTTTCAGCTGAATAAGGAGAATGGTTGCTTTTGGAAGTCTTAGAGAATGGCAGATGATCTCTTCTAAAGTGTGGCATAGGAACTTACTGTAGATCTGGGAGTGGAGAGCATTCCCTGCCCCTTAGAGTTTCCAGTTTTATCTTGGTTTGCCAAAACCAAGATAATGTCCTCTGGGGAAGGAAGTACGTACAGCCAATGACTGTTTGCTCAGGAGCAAAATTGGTCCCTACTACGCTGGTTTAGATAGAGGTGCCTTTGCTATACTGCAGAGTGGCATCAGTGTTTGACTTTTCACTCTGTACTCCAGCCAAAAACCTAGGACTTAGGGTTGGGTTACTGTATTGGTACTTGAAATACTGCCATCCTGCTGCTGCTGTTTTGCACATCTGCAGCAGTTCAAGTCTGAGAGGTTCTGAGTTAGTTTTGGTCTCAGTCTCAGTCTAGTCAGAGCTGGGACTTGTGCAACCTTCTTTGATGATCAGGTTTTGAAGCCTCAAGGAGTTTTCACCATTAATTCATTTGCATATTCATTTCTATCCAGCCTCTTTCCTGGCACTGGATTGTGACATGCCATGGAGTAATATGCAGTTCAAAGAAGCAAGTTGAGAACCTGAATACGCCCCTGGCTTGGCAGATAAGAGCTTTGATTACAATTGTGAGGATCTCTTAGCCAGTACGGCTGGTGAAGATACTGTGTTGCTTCCATTAATTAATATTGTGTTGTATTTCCCAGGATTATGAACAATGTAATATACTGTACACAGAGCTGCTTTTGAAAGTATTTGGCAACATTAGCCATGCAGCTAAATTAATAAATGAGACTACTAATATATTTTCACCAACACTTAGAGCTTCACTAGTTCGCACGTTAGTTCAGGGTGTTGGTTTTGATATTATGAATGCTTTATTGACGTAAGAGCAAGACTAATTGGTGGGACAGACTTTTAAACAAAAATGAGAAAAATGAGTAGTTTTCACAGTGTTTCTAACTCTGTGTGACTGCAGGAGATCATGGGTGGAAGTTTTGCTGCAGACACATCTTCCTTCACAAATTAGGTGGAAGGTCTTTGATAGAGCTGGCTGTGAAATTCCCTTTGGGGGCATACTTTGCTTGGTGCTGACATCGGCTGCATCCTCATCGCAGAAATAATCCAGTTCCACACCATTCAAACTGCCATGCCTTAGTTCTGTGGAATTCTGCAAATTGTAGTTTGCTGTGACACCAAAGCTCTCTGACAGAGTAGATTAAAGTTTCATAAAACTACAATTCCCAGAGTTCCATAACATTGAGCCACTGGAGTTAAACTATGTTAAACTGGATTATTTTGGCAGTGAGGATGCAGCCATTATGATCTTTTGGGTGCCAGACTATATATAACATTGCTCTTCTCCAAACTTTAGGAAAGTAATAAGAACTGGCTGGTTGGTTTAATTCGTCTTGTTCTGTGTAGGTGGGAGATATTTTAGATGATATTGTTTTAAGTTGATTTTTGATGGATATTTTTGTCTTAATGTTGATTAATAAGGAATTAAATTTTACCTTGAAAACCAATTTTGGTTGAAAGAAGAAATATAAAAATTTCTTGACGTTAATCTTCATCACAAACAATTAATTTACAGCCAAAATAATGTATAATCAAAGAAGAAACCAGAAGGAGGGGAAAGAAAGATAAGAAATAGAGAAAAAAAGAAAGAGGCATTAAAAAAAAGACATGCAACTAATACACAGAAGAGCTTTGAAACCCTTCCGCAATCTTGGCTGTAATTAAAAAAAATAGAAAAAATATACTATTCTACCATTACAGATTCAACTACCATATTTTCCGGCGTATAAGACGACCCCAACTTTTCAGTCAAAATATAGAGTTTGGGATGTACTCACCGTATAAGACTACCCCTCTTCCAACTCATACCAAATAAAAATTTAAAAAACATCAGATTTGATTTCAATATGGTAATTT
>NC_056524.1:97432991-97545213 GCF_019175285.1 Sceloporus undulatus
TAGAATTGGAAGAGACCGCAAGGGCCATCCAGTCCAATCCCCTGCCATGCAGGAAATCTAAATCAAAGCATCCCCAACAGATGGCCATCTGGCCTCTGCTTAAAGACCTCTAAGGAAGGAGACTCCACTACACTCTGAGGGAGTATGTTCCACTGTCGAACAGCCCTTACTGTCAGGAAGTTCCTCCTAATGTTGAGGCGGAATCTCTTTTCCTGGAGCTTGCATCCATTGCTCCGGGTCCTAGTCCCTGGAGCAGCAGAGAACAAGCTTGCTCCCTCCTCAACATGACATCCCTTCAAGTATTTAAAAATGGCTATCATATCACCTCTTAACCTTCTCTTCTCCAGGCTAAACATCCCCAGCTCCCTAAGTCGTTCATCATAGGGCATGGTTTCCAGATCCTTCACCATTTTAGTCACCCTCCTTTGGACATGCTCCAGTTTCTCAATGTCTTTTTTAAACTGTGGTGCCCAGAACAGGACACGGTATTCCAGGTGGGGCCTGACCAGAGCAGAATAGAGTGGCACTATTACTTCCCTTGATCTAGACACTATACTTTTATTGATGCAGCCTTAAATCGCATTGGCCTTGTTAGCTGCCAAGGACTGGAGCACAGCTTTGGCACAGCTTCTGGCCTCTTAAGATGCGCATGTCATTTAAACAGCATACCTCCAAAGTAACCCGAAGCAGCTTTCTTTTGGCCTGTCTGTTCAGGCCCATAGTAACAGGAGAACTGGAAACTTTGGGGAACATAGGGGGGAAATGATTAAATATTTTCTTCCAGTCAGGTTGGGTTTTCCATAAAATGCTGCACCATCTTGATCTTCCTGTCAAGTAGCAAACTCTCTTAGCCCTCAACCTAACCTGTTGTGTTTTTATGTTAGCTATGATCCAGACCTTGAAACAGAGAATGAGTTTCCTATGACAACATTTGTCTAAAAACAATAAGGCATTAAGACAACGAGGAAGCTTGACTCTGTGCAGAAATCTTATGTAAACAAGTACACAAGGATTTCCTTGAAGACAAAAGACTATTCTAGTCCAGTATTCTGTCCTGAGCAATGGAGCCACCAAATTTCCTCTTGTGTGTTCTACAAAGCATAGCCTCTGCTTGATACAGTGTCCCATATTGAATGATATATGGATTTGTATTTGCTAAACATTTTTCTTTGCACCATTATTAGTAATTTAATATCTAACATGAAAACAGATCCCCACACAAAGCGTGTGCAAAGTTTGGGGGACATGATGTGCATGTCATGCTTCATGAGTTGTGTCCCAACACACTTACCAGCAAAAACTTTCAGGGAAGCCATCTGTATGTTATGAGCATTGCTTTTTTGCCAAGGGAAGTATTGTCGATACTGCCCTTAGTGATTCCTACTTTTTAGGGTCAAATAAGTCCCACCTGACTATTAGTTTTTAGTAAGTTGATACTGGAGAGCAAACTGTGAGTGTTCAGAAAACAATTCAAAGTACATGCCCACTGATGAAAGTCAACAAAGACTGTTAGGATTTTTTTCCCAATCAGAATGACCACTTATATTTCCTGTTAAATAAAATAAATGAAAGCTTATAGTGCAAAGGGGAAGCTGTGCACTGCATCCAAAGAGACAAAATTTGTGGCAGTTTAAAACATGGCGCATCTTACCATGACATACAGTTTTGTGGACAGCCTGTTGCGTAACTTTTTTGAAGGTCCTTTCGGTTGCACACCAACATAGAAGAGAGAAACATGACTAAGGCCCTATACAGACAGGCCAAAATAAAGCTGCTTCGAATCACTTTGGAGGTATGCTGTTTAAATGATGCATGCATCCTAAGAGTCCGGAAGCCGTGCCAAAGCCATGCTCCAATCCTAAGTACTGGAGCTTGGCTTTGGCACGGCTTTCAAACTCTTAGGATGCATGCATCACTTAAATAGCATACTGTACCTCCAAAGTGATTCGAAGCAGCTTTATTTTGGCCTGTTTGTATGGGTCCTAAGTAAATTTGCCCAAACTGCTAGTGGAGTCAAACAGAGATTGTACTGGTGTCATGGGGTACAACTTCTCAGTCCTGCATCTTATGTTTGCTGTGCAGACTTAAACAAATGGTTATTCTCTTACCCACAGCTTCTCTCCTCTGGTGAATTTTAGTTTCGTGCCATAATTTGAGAGCCTAGAAATATTTTGCCAAGTTACGTAAAACTTCTCATTTTTAATTTGGGGTAAACTGTAACAGTTAAGTCTATAAATTATCTAAAATGGTGTGTGTTCTTGAGTGGAACAAAAAGCTTTTATTTACTCTTGTTTTTCCAAAGTTAAACAAGGGACCCAATATCTCTCTGCTAACCCTGCTGTTTCATCATGTAGTTGTCTTTATTTTGTCTTTTCTCCTCCTCCCACCTGAGAAACATACAAACTGTTTAACTTGCAGATTGGGAGACTGCATGATGAACATAAGCAAACTTGCTGTATTGTATGAAAATGGTGGGAACAGATTTCTTCTCCCAGTGACATTTACTACTGACTGAGATGAGGAAGAAATCTGGCTCAGCTACCTGTAAATATTTTAAAATAACCATCAGTCCCAGCCATGGGATAGGGTTAGCCTCAAGATTTGAAAATACATTTTTCAACTTCTGTGAGGTCTCTAGGTTCGGTCTGCTATACTGTAACTTTGAAAATGTCTGTCCTCATTCAGAAGAGTTTGTTCTACTGTCGAACAGCCCTTACTATTAGGAGGAATTTCCTGACAGTAAGGGCTGTTCGACATTGGAACACACTCCCTCGGAGTGTAGTGGAGTCTCCTTCCTTAGAGTTCTTTAAACAGAGGCTGGATGGCCATCTGTCGGCAATGTTTTGATTGAGATTTCCTGCATGGCAGGGGGTTGGACTGGATGGCCCTTGCGGTCTCTTCTAACTCTATGAATCTAGGGCGTGTTACAGAGCGCCCAAGAAGGGTGCTCTGCCGCTGCCACCAGTTGCTGCGTCCGTGAACCGCAGCAGCCAAACTGCGCGGTTCCCGGATGCAGCCGAAAAGAAGTGCCGAAATGGCGCTTCTTTCTGTGCCCTGGAACTGGCGCCACGAGGCGCTAGTCACGCACTCACAACATCACTTCTGCTGCACGACATGTGGATGCAACATGTCCGCTATGTCAAAATGGCGGTCCCAATGTGGAACGGGAGCCGCCATTTTGTACGGACTTGGTCCGTACCAGGGTTAGGGGCGTCATGAAGTGACGCCCCTTTCTAACCCTAGTACGGACCCAGTCCGTACTATAGGCCTGTCTGTAACGGGCCTTAGATTCTGAGTCATACTGTGTTTTTCACTCTGCTAAGATCCTTGGCTTGAACATATTAGCTATAGTCATAAAAATGTTTCAGGAATCAGAATCAATCCTTTAAGGTTGCAAATGTCCACTTATGATTCCATTTCTCTTTTGGAAATAGAATTTCCTCCTAAAGGGTTCAGGAAAATATGCTCATAGCTAATTCTCCATCTGCTATCCAGCTTAGCATCATTAAGCTATTACCTGACTCTTACACCTGTGTATCACTTATTCTACATGGGCTTTATTTTTAGAGGCAGAGCTCTTCTGAGTTTATGGTTGCTACATGCCAGAAGTTTAGCTCGAAAGTAGAATATGATTAATGGCACAGTACATGCCTCCAGAAACATTTTGATTTGGCCATTTTATTACTTTGGATTTATTGTAGCATTTTAGGTTTGGCACGTGCACAAATTTTTTAACTCGTAAGGGAGATGCATTATTTTCAGTATAGGTCTTTGAATCTTTCTGGATGAATATGACAAATGGTCCCATTCTTACATTTCTATGAGATGGCATGTCCTCCTCCAGGTTCCTTAAAGCTAAAACATTCCTCCAGCTGCCTGAGACAAATTACTGAATTTGCTTTATCTTTTATTCTTTCATGCATCTGCCTTGAAAAATATGTTGACATTTCTCTACAATTTCAGTTTCTCATGTAGGCATGTTTCCTGACTCCAAGTTACTGGGACCCCAAATCACAGTAACACCATTGACAGACCTGTATGGAAGCTATTAATAATCTGATGTACCTCCTACATGTGTTGGAGTACAAATATAGATATACTCAGTTAACATAGTAGACTTTTCCTGAGTTTTAAATCTTTAACAGAAACTTTGGAACCAGAGGCAAAATCAGATATAGCTATAGCTATAGATATTATTTATGTATATAATTTGCATGTCACCTTTCTCCCAAAGTGAGACCCAAGGCTGCTCCTAAGGAAAGTCAATTTAAAAACCTTAACAATAACATTTTTGAAAACAATTAAAAACCCACACATTAAACAATATAAAATCATTTAAAATACAGAAGTTCAAGAATAAATAAACACACGTTCCAGTCAGAAGCTTTCCTGCTTACCTGTTAAAAGCCTGCTTAAACAAAAAAGGGGTTTGCCTGCTGGTGAAAGGAAAGCAGGGAGGGGGCCAGTATAGCCTCTTGTGAAAGTGAGATCCCAAGGGTGGGAGCAGCCACTGAGAAGGCATTCTCTCACGTCCTCCCCGGGTGCACTTGTGATGGTGGTGGGATTGAAAGAAAGCCTTCCTGAATATCTTAAAACCTGGGAACCTTCATATGGGGAGATATTGTCAAAGGTTCCCACACCACCAAAAAAATCTGAAGTGCAGTCCAACATGTTTCAGTACACTTTTTAATAAACACTAACAATATGCACACATAATATATGAAACACAGATCAGGTAAGCATTATGTAAGCAAACTAAAGCATTTTGAATCTTCTAGAGACCACTTGAAAGCTTCTTCCAAAATGCATCCTAGGATGACTTTTTCTCTTTCGCCAGTCTCCACTTCTCTGATAATTTTCATTTTGGTGGTGAAACTTATACAATGGGCCTTTGGTATCTGCTGGAGTTTGGTTCCAGGATCCCTGTGGATACACAGTTGCTGCTTTCTTGAGGTTTTCTCTTAAAAATATAAACATTTAGAAGTGAATACTCAGAAGGTGTACAGCACTGGACCTCTATCACCTCTGACCAGGTTATATGCAGAACAATGAATTTGTTGAGGGGAGGGATGCCAGTCATTTACATCTTTGGTTAAAATAACCAATACACTGGACAGGTTGTAAGAGAGAGAACAGAGTACTGGTTCAGGTATGGTTGGCAACAATGTCCGGGATCTGAACTGAGATAGTAAATCAAATGCCTTTGTATTTGAATAGAGAAGGGTTTAAAAAAAAAAACAGAAATTGATCAGCCAAGTAAGTTATTGTATCCTCTTTTGTCTTACCTTGGATCTTGAGAACTGAATTTGAATAAATTTGAGAGTGGACTTCTAACTGTGTTATGTTCATGACTGTTGGGGTGGGTAGAAGAATAAGAGAGACGTAAGAGTGAATGATACCACCTTTCAAAATGTGTGTTTTAGTTGTATATTGTGATCATCACTGTGGTCAGTGTATTAATGTTCCATGAGTCACACATGGACAGTGAGTGAAGAGCTCTCCTCAGTAACCTAAAGCACCAAGGTTTTCCCATTCTGCTGTTGTGATTTCTTTATACCCCCTTGCTGTACTTTATTTTTGTTCCACTTGTTTGTGCTTGTGCTTTTTGCTATTTCTGTTTTCCCCCAAGACCATGATTTCAGTTTCCATCTGTGATATACTGTATGTAGCTCACTGCTATTTTCTCTCAAAATGCTTCTTAGTGAAATAAGGTTGAACCCCTGTTCTTTTCTTTAAAAACAAGGTTGGGAGGGGGGTTGTTGAGCTATCACTGCATTTTGTGATTATTTTTGGTGGGATACAGTTCTGCTCAATGATAGTCTTTCTACTAAAAATTGCCATGATGAAAACATTTCATGGATGATCAGATCATCAGAATCTGCTGAATCACCTGAAGCAGAACAGATGTGGTGCTGATCTGTTCCCCAGATTTATTTCCTTTATATGCCATCTGGAACCCAAGGCAGCTCACAAAAGGAATCAATTAAAGCCTGAAAATACAGTACTATAAACAATTAAAACCACTGCATTAAGATGGAATAAAATTATTTTTAAAGTATATAAAGTTTTGTTAAATAAAGCACACATTCCAATCAGAAGTCTCCCTGTGAGCAATTACATATTAAGAGCACCTGCTGGCAAAATCAAAGCCAGAGGTTAGTCTAGTCTCTTCTCTGCAGATCTTAAGATTCTGGCAGGTTTATATGGGGAGATATCATCTTTCAGATGCAAGACCATTGAGACACCCATGTGAGAGGAGCATTTTAAAAAAAAAACCTTACAGAAGCAGCTCCTTCAGTTGCGTATGTGTGTACATTTTGTATAAGCAGAGCTTCCTGCTTTCCTACAAATGAATTTAAATGATAGATTGGCAAAGTACTAGGGTTTCTACCGGAATGCTGTGCTGTACACATTATTGATCTATCATTGTACATCTCAGAGCCAAGGCCAGCTTGAGTTCTGTCATTGACCATAAAGGATGTTGCATAGTGGAATGGTAATGGTAATGGAATGGTAAGAAAAGCAGGGAGTTCTGCTTATACAAAATGTACACATATACACAGCTGGAAGGTGCTGCTTCTGTTATCTTAGGAAAGCCCCAGAAATGGTGTCTGGAGTCTCTGATAGCAGCATAGGGAGAGACAGTGCTCAGGGATTCTAGGGTAGTTGCTTTTTGAGGGGATAGTAAGCTATATTGTTAGATTGTTTGCAGTAGGTCACATCAGAGAAGGTTTTGGGTCTTGCAGTGGTTTTTGAAAAGCTCCGCCCCACAAAAGACCATCTTCCACTCTAAGCTAAACCATTAGGAACCCTGGCTGGAGGATCCTGGATGGTCTATTCCAAAAAAAGTAGCTCGTGTGAGCTCTGTAGTACTGTATAACCATTCCTTAAGAAGGAGAATTTGTTCATGCCTAGTTGCCTGACTGCTTAGGAATGATAAAAATGCTAAGGATTTTCACATTTTGTCAGTTTATAGGAGATGCAACCATCTTTGGTAGGGGGAACCATGCTAAAAGATTATATGTGCTTTATAGGATGTAACTTACGAATGAATTCAAATCTGTATTTCAGGACTGATTGTTGGAGTGATCTTGAGATATGGCATACCTCCTACCAGTGGTCATGATAAGCCATTCAGCTGCTCCCAGGAGGATCGGGCTTTCACAACCCTGTTGGTCAACATCAGTGGGAAGTTCTTCGAGTACACTTTAAAAGGAGAAATAAGCCCTGGAAAAATACACAATGTGGAACAAAATGACATGTTGCGAAAAGTGAGGGCTACATTTTGCTAACTGTGGACCTTCTATTCAAACATTTGTTTTTCTGCTGTTCTCTTTCCATAGGTGTCTTTCAATGTGTCCCATTATGCATGTTGGTTATTATGTCTATGTTGCTGTTTCACAGCGAGTGTGTGTGTGTGTGCAATATGTAGTTTTTGTTGCTCTTAACATGATAGAATGAACACTTATTGAGTCTGTTATGGCAATTTCATAGCTCTAAAAGGGAGTCAACTGAGGGTTTCTTCTTTTGTCATAGATCCCTGACCTGCTGAGGTCAATATTTCAGCATTAGGACAATATATTAAAATCAGTCTCCCTCATTCTTCCTCACGACAAAATGAGGTAGATTGCTTCTGTTCTTGGTTTATAGACTGTGAAATAGATACAGAGAGTAGCTCCCCAAGGCTAACTACACAATCTACCAATTTAGGATATCAGAGACGTGATTCTGGATTGTCTCTGTTCAACTTGATTAGTTTGTGAATGGACACCCAGCTGTTAGCTGCTGAAGGAATCCATGCTAAATATAACCTTGGTTGGAAAAAGATGACTTGTAATGGGTCAGGTAGTTAACTTGGGCAGTGGAACACACTTGAAAATTATCTCTCCATGGGGAACTAAATGTATTTAGAGCTTGTTGCAGTTCCACATGTGTTCCCAAGGCACATTGATCTCT
The DNA here is from genome assembly GCF_019175285.1 of Sceloporus undulatus. Lineage (NCBI taxonomy): Eukaryota > Metazoa > Chordata > Lepidosauria > Squamata > Phrynosomatidae > Sceloporus > Sceloporus undulatus. The sequence continues at coordinate 97,440,948 of NC_056524.1, forward strand.
ATCCATTTTAATTGGAATAGATTGCCTTGAGAAAACTAAATGTAAACTGCACCTGGAAACTTTGTTTTATAGCAGTGTGTATATTTCTCTTTTTCTCTTTCTTAAAGGTTACCTTTGACCCAGAAGTATTTTTCAACATTCTTCTGCCTCCCATTATTTTCCATGCTGGTTATAGTCTGAAGAAGGTAATCCTGAAACATTTACCACTGGTTTTGCTGGTGCATATTTTGGTAATGTTGTGTTATTGATTCTCACTCTGTTATACTGTTACCCCCTTGAATGCAGCCATACCTTTAGAAGAGTTATTGTTACCACTCTTCCATTTTCAACTTCACATATGTTATAATATGTATTATATCTATTATATAGAGAATTTTACAGAGCAGGCTATTTCTTAGGATATTTGACATATTGGTCTGGCTTGGTTTTAAATTGTAATGTTTCCCCCCCTGCATGCATGCTTATTTATATATTTAGTTATTTATTTACCCCACCTTTCAGCTTCTGTTCAGCTTCTGTTACTTAAGGCAATATTATTTTAATGCATTTCACAGAACAAGATGAACAGAGGCAATGTAGCACTATGTGTTGCAAGGTTTCCACAGCTTGCTGTCCACACTGGCTCCAGCATTCCTCCATGGGGGTCCCTCTGAATATATATAATATAGCTGCAGAAGGGAAAATGTTAGTTCTCATCAAAGTAATTACTGTACTCTCCTGTATTTTGGATGAACTCCCTTAATCCAAATGGATGCAACCTCATCTTCCAAAAATTCAAATATGCCCATCATCATAAATTTTATTTCTTTGTTATAGCTTAAGTGACACACACACAAATCAACAAGCTTCTCAATAAAATCAGTAGCTGAAAACTATTAATTCTTTTGATATATTCACTAATTACGGTGTCTTACTGGATTATTTTCTCAGATTTTGGGATAGGTAATCTGGTGATTTTGTGGTTCCACTCCTATTTGCTGATTAGGTTTCTGGAAGTAACTTTGGGGTGGGCATGGGTTCTGCTGAGCACAACAACACTTTTGCTGTGTGTCCTGCAAGTTATCCAATGCCTCTGGGGGTCCGGGGGGGGGGGGGGGGTAATGTGGCCCTCAGCCTTCCACAAGCCTCCTCACCTTCCATAGTTGACCACAATAGGGAAGACTAGGCTAACCTTCTTTAGTGCATTGTCTGATTCACCGGCTGTAATTGTTCCTGGAGAGAGCTAGTCTGTCCACTGTGGCCCTTCCTTTGATAATCTCCTTCTCAGACTACTCTGCTCTGGCCCTTCCTTTTATAATCTCCTGCTCAGACATATGTGCATTGCACATATGACTGCTTTTGAAGATGAACTGGAAGCTTCAGATAGTGTGAGATGGGGCTGCTAGAATTTAAATAAGTACACTCGAATGGGATCATATTATGGCAGTTCAAAAAAAATTGCAGTGGTTGCATATTTGTTTCCAGGCCCAGTCCAAGATGGCTTGTGCTTAACTTTAAAGCAAGGATAAGGAACTGATGTGAGATATCAGACTGATTTCTTCTCCTCCCTCAAGAGTGGATTTATATCAGGGTTTGATTATGCCCTTGATGTCACTGGATTCTGGTGGGTGCTCCTAGCTGGTGCTGCAGCCTGGGATGCTCCTTTACCTCCTTTTTACCATCAGGGAGGGATGTTACAACTGAAGCCATGTTCACTTATCTAGTGCGTGGAGAGCCAGTTAGGTCCTGACCTTGGAAGCTGACTAGTTTCTGAAGGACTGGTTGTTAATGTATTTCATGCTGCTCTTGCATTTCCTGAGTGGGCAATCTAAACAGAAAGTGAAGCTATGTTCCTGGAAGTTCTAACTAAAAGCTGGAGAGGAATTCCCCCATCTCTGATTTCTGTTCAGAGGTCATGGAGACTTCCCTTCTGCTGTGTTAGCCAGGAATGTCTAGGGCAGCCATGGCACATGTGCCAGAACCGTCATGTGGAGCCCTCTCTGTGGGCACCCAAGCCTGTCGCCACTGGTGAGAGGAGGGAGGGAGGGAGAGTAGCCAGGAGGAGAAGGAAGTGGCAGTAGTGGCAGCAGTCCCATGCCACCTGTTGCCCGCCAGTGAGAGCTGGGAGGGAGGGAGGGAGAGGAAGAGGAAGCAGCGGCAGCCCATGCCTCTAGCCGCCAGTGAGAGGATTGAGGGAGATGAGGAGGGGGAAGAGGCAAGAGGAGGAGGAAGTGGCAGTGGCTTGGTGTTTTGTCAGAGGTGGGATTGCTATTGCTAGCCTGAGGCTGAGAGAGTGTGCCTTGGATATGAGTGTGTGTGTGGCAACCCAAAGATGAAACTACCATGGGGTTTTATTGGCAAGTTTCATCAGAAGGGGGGGTTGCTATTGCTAGCCTGAGGCTGAGAGAGTATGTCGTGTGTGTGTGTGTGTGTGCCTTCGAATCATTCCTGGCAACTCTAAGGTGAAACTATCATGGCATCCTTGAAGTCTGCCATCCTTGAAGTCTGCCCCTGCTCCCCACCCCACCCCCGGAAGTCCCACATCCCTGGAAGTCCCACTCCCCAGCACCAGTGACACTGGTGCAGGAATGCCACTGAGTTCGGGCACTTGGTCTCTAAAAGGTTCACCATCAGTAATCTAAGGTTTTGAAGGTGTATAGCATAGACCCATTGGGATCCGCTGCTTTGAAGCATGGATTGGCTTTAGTGCCAAATACCTCTTTGTATAACAGTTTGGCCATGTCCTCAGGTGTTCAGGCAAGCCATACCTATTGTTTATTATGTGACAATGAATGAAATAACTCTTTTTGTCAAACACATTGTCCCTACGGATATAACTTGTGCCATATTGGTAATTATTTCTATGTCAGGACAGAGTGTCTCTATTTGCCGGGGCATTTTGTGTTGGACATTCTGTTCTACTGTATTTTAATTATCTTTTACTCTTGTTATATGATTGAATTTAAAACTTTTTTTAGTTGTCTTTTTCTGTTTGCTTATATGATTGGCTACCTTGATACCTGTTGATGAAAAGCAGTTGATAAATAGCCTAACAAATGGAGCCTCATTTGGGCTGTTTAGACTCTTCTTTCTTGAAAAGTAGATTGTCCACAAAACCTTTGCTAAGACATTGTTTCTAATAGCATAATCATCTAGCTATGTGTGTATGATTCTTTAAGACATTGTGGTGTTGAATAGTCAAGATCTTTGGTTTCCTGGCCATCAGAGAGAGAGAGAGAGAGAGAGAGTGTGTGTGTGTGTGTGTGTATTAGGTCCTCGCTGATTGTGTTGAATCAGAAAATGATTCAGACATGACTGACATCAGTATTCTGACTGTTTTAGGATTGCATCAGTCAAGCAGAATATATCTTAAAGCTGAATGTGGCAACTCTCTTAATAAAACTATTACATCCTGTTTTGTAGTTGCAAGAAATTCTTAAAAACCTATATATCTATTCTTAACATATTTTTTCTTCTGTAGAGACACTTCTTCAGGAATTTGGGTTCTATTCTGACTTATGCCTTCCTGGGAACTGCAGTTTCTTGTTTCATTATTGGGTGAGTTGAGTTTTGTAACACATTGAGTCTTGTGGAACATCATGTTTGGCTCATTTATCATGTAAGTCAAATGGTTCAAGCATGAATAATTAGGCTAGTCTATCTTGCACACAAATGCCATGTAATAGTCTTGGCATAGCATCTCTCCCACTCCAGGTTTTTTCTTAGTCAAATATCTAAAGCTATAATCTTGCTTGAGAGTAATGTCTCATTTGACTCAGTGGTTCTTGCTTTCAGGTCATCATGCACACAGTGGGTTACACATCTACCAACAGTAAAATGGTTTGGAAGAGAAATGTACATAGGATAAGCTTTGACAAAATGGACAGTAGAATAAGTCCCAGAATCACCTGGTTTCAAGAAGTTCAAAAACATGTTTTGCTGCATCCTTTACCTTCTACCCCACAGGAATCTTATGTATGGTGTTGTAAAACTAATGAAGCTGGTGGGACAACTCTCAGATAAATTCTACTACACAGATTGTCTTTTCTTTGGAGCCATTATATCTGCTACTGATCCAGGTACAACCCCAGCTGTTTATCTAAAAAAGTAAACATGTTTTGCAGGGATCCTCTTAGTAATCCAGCTAAAAACCTTTCTTTTAAGACATATTGAAAAAAATAACATACTAGTGTCAGGCTAGTGCCTTCCTTCTTATTTAGCAACTAATTAATATTATTTTTAAGACATAATATTTATTATGGGATAATTATTCATTTGAAAGAGAGAGGGGTTCAGTTAAAAATGCATCTGTAAGAGAAGTAATTTTCTTCATGTATCGAAGTGTGGCTGCTGGAAGAATTTTGAAATGCCACATGAATTCAGAGTCGCTTACAGCAATAGCTGCTTCATTTATATACTGCTTCATACCACACTAAGCAGTCTCCAAGCAGTTTACAAAGTGTAAGCTAACTACCTCCAACAAGCTGGGTATTCGTTTTAATGACCTTGAAAGGATGCCAGGCTGAGTTGACCCTGAGCCCCTGGCTGGGATTGAATTTACAACCTTGTGATTTGTGAGTGAGTGGCCGCAGTACTGGCATTTAACCATTGTGCTACCAGGGCTTCTTTTCTGTAAAGTAGATGTAACATGGGTACTATAGCATTGGTGTGGCATGTTAAGTGATCAACATTTCCAGTGGAGACAACAGTTTATTATAATGTCTGAAACAAGTGGCTGCTCAGAGCTAGTAGAACTAGATACCTCTGATTCCAAAAAAGGGAGAGGAGTCTTGCTGTTGTAGTGACGTAGGAATTTTTCTCACCTCCTACCATCCTTTATGCAGGCCTTATACCCCCTTCTGAGGTATTTCTTACAATGTGGGAGGTGCTAGGTAGGTCTGTACTGCCTTGTCAAGAAAGCATCAGAAGATGCAGGAAGAATTCTTACTGAGCCAGGTTTAACCTTACACATAGCTTGGAAACAATAATTTGCGGAGTGAAGGCAACAATTACCAGAATCTCCTAGCTAACCCAGGCCAATGATATTGCTCTTTAGTTGGTTTTGATTTCTAATAGATATTTGAGTGGCATGCATATCAGTTTTGCTCAGATCTTTTGTTAGTAATTTAAGCTTGGTCCCCATGTCTGTCATCAGTGAATTAAAAGGCCTCATAAATGGCTGATACAGAAAATAGATGTGGAATTTAAGGCACAACTGGTAAAGTAAGATGGAAAATCTTCCAATGTATAATTTTCTCACAAAATTCTCCACTTTTAAAAGTAATTGTTTTATCAAATTCTATTAGTTAACATGAAATGGATGATACCAATAAAACACAGTTGGCCCTCAACTTTAGCAGATATAATTTCTGCAGATTCTATTATTCACAAGTTTGCCAGGGGTGATGTTAAGATCAGTCCACCAGGTGCACATTCGTCATGCTCTCCCATCTCTGGGGGACCTGCCAGCCACTCACTCCACAAGCTTGAAGAATGTGTGCCTGGCAGCTGGGCCTTGCCACTGCCTCTTCTGCTGCCCTGGGACCACTTTTCATCCTGGTTGGAATAAATCTCAGGATTTTTTAAAAAAATTAATAATAGACAATATAGACTTGAGTTTGGGGAGCCTAGAGATGCTCATGTTTTTTCCATTTTCATGGGGATCCTGTTCCCCTAACCCCTGCAGATGTGGAGGGGCTGACTGTATTAGGCTAGTGAGTCTGCAGTTATTCCACATTGGCAGTGAAAGTAAAAATGGAGGTGCCGTAGTTATCTCAATGGAAGAAAGATACACTGTGTTAGTAATAGGTGCCTGGACAACCCTGACATATCATGCACACTTAGTTATGTGTGCCAAAGTTAGTGTCAACAATTCTCAATGCCTCTTCCCCCACCAACATAAGTTTAATCAAACAGTGTAAGAAAAATAGATGTAGTCGGCATTTAAAGGTATGTCAGTTAGACTACGTTGTATTTAAGGCACTGAAAAAAATTCCCAGACTACTCGATTATCATTTTCTGGAAAAACCCACAGACCTGAGCCAAACATATAAGTTCATTTTTCTCTGGCCTCAGGATAGCCCAGATCATAACCTGAGCTGTCTTTTTTGTTGCTGAGGTATTTGCCATGTGAGGGAGACAGAATACAATGAGATCTTCTCAGGAGCATTCATGCTAAAAAATTAATGTTCATCATATGAAACTGCCAAAGGGCCAGCTACCTTGTGATATCCTGAACCCATCCAAAATTACTGTGTGGAAAGAGCCTTGGGGAAGACTTTTCACCAACCCCCTACCCAGATTAACATTTTTGCTATTGAGAATATTCTCTGTATAGGAAATATAGAGAACAGGTTCTCCTTTTCTTAGAAAACCTACATAAGAGCAATTTTAAATTTCTTGTTTTCTATTCTCAATTGCAGTCACTGTTCTTGCAATATTTAACGATCTTCATGCTGATGTCGATCTCTATGCTCTGTTGTTTGGGGAGAGTGTTTTGAATGATGCCGTTGCTATTGTACTGTCTTCGTAAGTAAATTACTTGTGCTTTTGTGTACTATTTGTAAGTTGAGTTCATAGTAAATGGATATTTTTGTCAGTTTTATGAATTAGATTTGGTGAGACCATTGTGTTTATATTTGCCTAGATGTATCTGGGCAGATGCAGGGTGAGGGGAAATACTCCTACTATATTTGTTAATAGATCATCTGGTATAGGTATTTTGCTCACTTCTACTATATTTCCTTCTCTTGCAGTTCCATTGTAGCATATCAGCCCACAGGAGAAAATATCCATGCATTTGATGCAGCAGCGTTTTTTAAATCTGTTGGTGTCTTCCTTGGTATCTTCAGCGGCTCTTTCATGATGGGAGTGGTGACAGGGATTGTGACGGCGCTGATATCCTTCTGTAAAACACCTTCAGACTATTGATGGTTGCAGACCAGTTACTGATTTCCTTCTAGAAGCAGCATTTCTTTTTATGTTTCCCTTACATTTTTTCTCTATAGGCCAGTTGTGGTCAGATGATACATTTGGCTTGATAGGAAGATCTATGAGTGATTTTAAATAGAAGTACAAGGGTTTACAGCTCCTAGTTACTTGGATAAAAGAGCAACAAAATTACTAACCCCTTCCCATGTGTCAATTTATGCTGATGAAATGAAGAAAACTGATAGCCTGGGGATAGCTTTTTATGTACAAACAGTGTACATAATGTAACAAGGAGTAACTTCTTATATACAAGCTTTGCTACCTCCATTCAATGTTCATACACAAAACAAATTCCAATTATTTTTAATTACACATGTATTTCTTTAGAACACGAGTGGGAATCATACGTATGCTACTCTAGATGTTGTTGTGCTGCAGTTTCCAGTATTCCTGGTTACTGATGGGAGTTGTAGTCCTGCAACATTTGAAGGGCTGAATGATTCCCACTGTTGCTTTAGAACTAGGTTCCAGCTGATGGATCTTAAGAATTTTAAGAACACAGATGGGATCCCACAAGTCTAAGGGGCACCCACCAAATGCGTAGAGTTGTGGTGGGAATGGTCGGAATCATAATCATCTTTTAAAACAGTGTTTCCCAAACTTTGGTCCTCTAGATGTATTGGATTTCACCTCCCAGAAGTCACAGAAGCATGATCAATAGTCAGGAAATGTGAGGAATGAAGTCCCAAACATCTAGAGAACCAAAGTTTGGGAAAGACTGTTTTAAAACTATGAAGAAACTTTGTTCCATTCATGGGGCAGTATCAAGGCATAGTGAGTTGCAGGCCAGGTTTGAATTAAACCTGAAGGATGCAATACATAATGAGGTACACAAGGAGACTGAGAAGGAAACAGAGACCAGAAGATGGACTGACAAGCATGTGTTCCTAGAGGGTTAGGAAGACAAATAGATGTTGTGTAGTGAAAGACCAGGGCTGATGAAAGCAGTTTTAATGTAGCCAGTTCAGGAGTTGAGGAGAGCATATGTATCTCTCTCTCTCTCCTGAAGTTCATACCTCTTGAGCTAAGTCTCAATAGCTTTATAATATACAGAGTGCTTTTTGTGATTCCTTAACAAAATACTTTACGTAACAAAGTTTACAAAACTTCATTGCTTTCCTTTGCTGGAGACGGCTCTCTTTTTCCTAATGTCTTGGAGTACATTCTTATTGGCTGAAGCATGTGGTTTTACAGGTAAAATGCTTTGGTAGATGAGCAAGAGTTTAATTCTCAAAAGAAAGAGTTTGGTTCTGACATAGCGACTGTGTACTATTGTTAAAACAGTTCAAATGCTGATTTTGTCATTGATGAAAACACTTGTGCCTATTTAGTCAAGAATACCGTACATATCTGAAGGGTGATTGATTGCTAAAATGTATAATCTACCTGCTGGTTTAATTCCTTGGACACGTATGTTCTGAAATAAAATAAGTGATAAATACAACAATATACACTTTCCACCCTTAAAATTAGTGTTGTGCCTTGCCAACTTCAAAACATATAGAAGATATGCATATTTCTCTACTAAGCTGCCTTAAATCCTGTTTGTTTGAGGAACTGCTTTAACTCATTTTAGAACCTGAGCCAAAGATTCATCTTATTTTTCTAATTTTTCAATTTTCTAATAGATCAATACAGAGCAAACTGGTGACTGGGTGGGTAGAGTGACTTTAATTCTAGAAAATGTATGCCAAAATTTAAAGAACTGTGGTGGGTGTATCTTACACACAGCTGCTGGGACATTTTACTCTATACATCAAATCCCATTTGCATTTCATAATCTGCTTTTGAAAGTCCTCTTGCTTTAAAAGGAGGACTGTGATGCTGTGTGATGTAGGCAACTGAGTGGATTTGCTACTTCAGAAAGATAATTTGAAACCTCGTTGGTTATAAGAAATAGTAACATGGTTCTTTGGCTCAGGTGTAGGCTGTGTTCTTGACTGCACTGATAATAGAGAGAATTGTTCACCATAAATGTAAGCAGAAACTTACAGAAAATGTGTCTTAGGCGCAAAACAGACCAGCATAATATGCCAGTTTGGGGGCACAGAGTGGTGGTATGGCATTTAGATGACATATGCCCCCATGACAGTGTCATGCCACCCACCCAACCAGAAGATGGGCAGCTTTTTGGCACATAAGTGACATGGCATTCTTAAGCCGCATGCCACAGTAGCATAGAAAAGTTGTGGCAGCGGCAGAAAGGATGCCCTTTTGCCAGCTCAAAAAGGAGAGGCATTTTGCTGCCCCTCTTTGAACTGGCAAATAGCCAGATTGGGGCCATGGCATGTGGTTGCTGTGACCCTAATCTGGCATTCAAAGGGGCGGCATCAAGGTGTCCCTCCAGGGCTGTCTGTACTGGCCCTTAGTTTTCATAAGTATTGAAAATATAGTTCTGAGAGGTTCCCTTAATTTAGCAGGAAAAAGAAACTGTCTCTTTATGATGAAGTAACGTGGATAAGTGACATCTTACCAGGGACTAAAATATAATATTAAATAAATATTGGTATTTAAATAGAGTTGATGTACTGATTCATGCTAAGTAAGTACTGTACTGATTCAAATACATATAAATACATATATGCTAACCAGTTGTCATTTTCCTCTGTACTGAACGACTCCACAGAATGATTAGATGTATTTTTTATTTTATTTTTTGTAATTTGGGTTGAACTCACAATACATGAAGGTGCTAAGCTTTATTTTATAAGTCTTGGAAACACTTAAAAGGATTGGGGATTAATTTGTGTGAGGGCTCAACTGTGGAATCTGTTTAGAGTGGGACTAAGTTATGGAATGTATATTCAGTGGGCCCTTGGTATCTGCTGGGGTTTGGTTGCAGGATCCTCCATGGATGCCAAAATGGCAACATCAAGATTTACCTTTTGGAAGATATATATATATTCAAGCTGTGGATGGTGGAATCCTTAGATGTAGTATCTGTGAATAAGGAGGGCTGACTGTATAATTAAGTGCCTTAGAGAATGTGCAGAGTGTGTCCCTGCTTCATATTTACAACAACTGTTTTCTACCCACGTGAAAAGATAACAGTTGGGTTTCCAACTAGATACTTTTGCTTTAAGGCTGGTTAAGCACCATAATTATTCTCATAAGAATGTTCAGAAGACACATAATTATAAATGGCTAAAGGCCTGTGTGCAAAGAACCACAGTTAAAGAAGATTGATAGGAAATCTTAAATATAAAAAAAGCCAAAGAAGACAGATGATCTACATGTACATAATGCCTCTTGATATGCTGTTTTTTTCTTATCAGGTGTGGTGTCTGTCCTGTTCTGTGGAATCACGCAAGCTCACTACACGTACAATAATCTGTCAGTTGAGTCAAGAAGCCGAACCAAGCAGGTGAAAGAAAATCTTCTCAGTTTTGTTTCTTAAATAGTGATTCATATGGCTTTATTCATTACACCAGGCTACTCATCCTGAGAAAGAAATTGTATCTAGTACAGAAAACAATATGGTTGATAGGGACTGGGAGAGTTAGCATGCTATAGCAGTTTAAGTACTGCACTAAGAATTCTGGAGACATTCGCACTCCACAATTATAGCGTCATTTATTCTACTTTTAACTGCTATGGTTCCATCATGTGGAATCCTGGCATTTGTAGTTTGTTCTGAGGCACTGAAATTTTCTGGCTGAGACTTCTAAATGCTTCTCCTTAATCTGCCAATCATAGGTTTTCATAGCAGTTAAAGCTGGACAGTTGCATTATGATTACATAATGTGATCCATCCCTAGGGTTCAATTCCTCACTCAACCATGGAAAGCCACTGGTGAGCTTGGGCAAGTCATACTCTCTCAGCTTCAGAGGAAGACAATGACAAACCTCCTCTGAATAAATCTTGGCAAGAAAACCTGCTGAGAGAGTCACCCTTAGTGAGAATAAATTTGAAGGCACATAACAACAACAACAGACTTCTGATCAGCTGAAGTGAACATTGGGAGAAGCGTATGGTGCAGTCTTCACTGGATTGTATCCATGAGACTGTATGGGCAAGGTTGTGTATTTGAATGCTCTATTTTTTTTAAAGAAACACCAACAGTTCCTAAAGGTCTAAGAGTAGAGTTCTAGATTAGCTCTCAAGCATACGGCTTTCTGCCCGCAATGGATTCTGTTATTTTTGTATCTATCAGTTGCTTTTATGTCTCACTTTTTCTCTAATGGGCTCCAAGATGGTATATGTAATTCTTGTCCTCCCCATTGGACCTCATAATAATCCTGTGATGTAGAAAGAGTGTTTTCCCAAGATCACCCCGTGAGTTGTATGACTCGTTGAAGATTTAAACCTGGATTTCCGAATTCTGCCTGTTTTATGCTCTGAAAGATGAGTCAGCATCAGTATATAATAGAATTTGACAAAAATCTATAAAGATAGAAACAATTGCTGGGAATAAAAATCTTGGTTTTGTTCCAAAACCACAAAGCCACCCCCACACACATAGTTTCAAATATTTTGGCTTTATTCATATAGAATGGGCTACTTTAAATGTAATTGTGTTACTCTTTATAAGAAGTATGAACTGTTTTGAATTTAACTGACAAACATTCTTCAATTTCATTCCCAGCTCTTTGAAGTTCTGCACTTCCTAGCTGAGAACTTCATATTTTCTTATATGGGCTTAGCTCTGTTTACTTTCCAGAAGCATGTATTCAGCCCTATATTTGTCATTGGAGCTTTTGTATCCTTTTATGCCCCCCCCCGAACTGTAATACATTTCTTAGCTACATTTCAAAGTTGTACAGAAATATTTCAATATCTCTCTCAGCCTCAGTGTATTTCAAATAAGTGCGTTTCTATGTATTTGTTTAGAATTAACCTTCATTACATTGAACAGAATCTACTCTAAGGTAAAATGCTATAAGTGTAAATAGCATTTCTACTTCAGAGTGTATTTTTCTATATTCTTTATAGGCTGCAATGCATGGCCTTTCCTTCTTAGCTTTGGGAGTGGCGGAAGGGATGGAGAAATAAACCTTTGAAGTTTGCAGTAGTTCCATTTACAAAATCAGATAACTTATGTTGTCTGTTACTGTAGTCAAGACAAGACAGATAGTGGGATTCTTAAACCACATTCTTATAGATTAGATATTAGTAGAAAACTGTATCTCTGATCTTAATCCAAAGCATTGTTTGTGAGACATCTATGTGTATGATGAGGCTTTTTCAGCCTTTACTTCTGACAATCATTTTGTCCCCATTTCAAGATTGACTTGTCAGAAGTACAGGCTGAAAAAGCCTCATCATACTCATAGATGTCTCACAAACCAATCTTGAAATGGGGAGCGGGGCAGTTGAAGTCAGATGAGACCTTGGTAGTCCTCAAAATACATGAGCAACTCCAGAAGAAATCAAAGGAAAAAGTATTTAAGTCTTCTCATGTACCTGACACTTCTGTCCTATGAGTGCCATTGATGGATAATTACTCCCTCAACTAGACTGAAAGCTGGTCTACTTTTGGTTTTTTGGGGAGAGATGAGGTGTGACATTTTCTAAGAAAATTAACAAAAGCAATAAGTACTTCCTCTACTAATACCGTTCCATTAGTTCCTCCCCTACTTCCGCACAGTCTCTCTAAGGAGTAAACAAACATTCCCCAAGGCCAAATAGTGGCTTGTAACCAGTGGAACTGATACTTTCTTCTCCTGCCCTTCTCCTGTCCAGTCCTTTGTGGCTTCAAATAACTGCTCCAAAAAACCTAATTTTGCTGCTACAGATGGATTTGAAAATTTTATTGGTTGTGTTTTACTTAGCCACCAATATCTTGATAAAATGCAGGCCTGTGACTAGCATCATCAATATTTTTCTTCCTGTATTAAACTTCATAAATAGCTAACTCTTCTTTTAAAAAGCACATTTAAGTGGCCCTTTTTTCCAACCTTACAAGGTAACTCTCCCACCCTAAATTTCATATTGTGAAACTGTATATGATAAAGAGACTTGCTATATTAAAAGGTGGACATGAAAGTAGGTTTTGTCTAGCAAAATGAACACCCATATGGAACAGCCCCTGCTGAAGGGTTTTAACTGCCTCAGTTTGTTTGAATTAGCACCAAGATAAGGCAGTCAAGAGATAAAACAGAGTAATAGATTGTTAAAGTAGCCATAGTCACATGGACTAAGATCAGAACAGGGCTTAGTCCACATGACTATGGCTACTTTAACAATCTTTTACTCAAACAGATTTTTACCCTTTTTGGTCAGAGACATTCTTTTCTTTTCACACTAAGCAGTTAAAGCACTCTGATTCCCCTTTGACTTTCATGGGTGAACCTTACTAAACTTTGGGGTAGTTTGGGGAGGCACTAAAACTCCCTGGCAAAAAAATTCTGAATACTCCTCCTTAAACTGCAAATCCCAGGATTCCACAGGGTGTTTATGTGGCTGTTAAAGTGGAATCATAGTTAGAAATGTATAGTGTCAAAGAATCCATGATTCTTTCAAACACCTGTATGTCTAGTAGAAAGCAATAAGTGCAGATTCTTCAAGTACATATATAAATTGTGGGTACTTTCAGATTGACAGCTCCTGGTTCTTAAGAGTCAAAGACTCTGATAAAGACTTTGTGCACCTTTCTTTATCACTTTGTTAATTTTTATGTGATAAACAAACAGAAAATGGTGTCATCTGGAAACCCACTCCTCATACCATGATGTGAATTAAACAAGGCACTTAACCAGTTAAAACCATGGAAAGCATTCCAAGGAACTGTATGGCAAGGAAATTTCAAAGGACCAGAGGCCCTTCAAAGGAATAATAAGAGCCGTATCTAAAGAATGCCTGTTTAAAAGTGGAGCATTAGGCTGAATTAAACTTCACTTCTTTCTTTTTTGTTGTTTAAATCTTTAAAGAAGCTCATTACAGCAAAGAATATTCCAGAAAAGAGCTTAACCCATCCCTTTATAGAAAAATAGACAAAACACTAGATCCATTTATGAACTATCTTTCTCAGCATGTTCATCAGTCTAAATAAAACATTGTTCAATCTGTATGTTCCATTTTTAGAATTGTTGACCTTTATATTGTTTAGAAGAGACAGAAGGAGTTTAAAATGAAAACACTGTTTTAGATTGTTGCAATTTATGTTTGAATATCTGAATATGTTGAATGAAACTTTTTATTCATATTGTGACATGCTTGAATCCTTAACAAAATGGTGTGGTTAGATAGCTGTTTTCCTGGGAAGAGCGGCACACATCTATCCACTCTCTTTCTTCTTGAACTTGGGCAGAAGGCACAAGATCAGCTGGAATTTCCAGCACATGATGATGTTTGCAGGTAAAGCAAATAGCTGAGACTAGCAACTTGCCTTTATGACAAAAGAAAAGACAAATGTTCCCAACTGCATATAAAATACATCATTTCAAGGCATAAGTTGGGCAAGAGGGAAGGGTTTCCTTTCGTGCCGAGTCAGCAATTAAATCTTTCTCTCTCTGTCATTTTCTCTCCCTCTCTACATCTCCTCCTTGGTGCTTTGACTACTTTGATCTTTCTCTGTTTGCAAAGAAAATTCTCTTACTCAGGCTTACCTCCCACACTACATAGTAATAATAATTCCTGAAGACAATGTAATAAAAATGAAGAAATAAGGCTCTTTCACCAGGCTAATATTGCAATATCCCTGTCATGTGAGCCTGAGTTATTCACTTTGGTATGGTTAACACAAGCTCATCTGTTTTTCAAAGTGAACATGATGCCCTCTGTGGTAAGCCACTGTGTTCTGTTATCAGGCAGTTGTTTGGAATGAAGCTACAACAAAGGTGCACTTGGAGCTAAGGCACAAATTGGCTTGGGAACAACACCACTATGTCACTGTGCAACACTGCCTTTATTATTCATGCCCTGGGGATAGTGGACCCAAAATGTGGCACTAGTATGGGTCTATGGCTCAAGAATATATGACACACCAGCCTTAATAGTCTACCTTTTAAACTTCTCAAAGGTAACATTTTTTAAAATGAAGGTATAGAAGAAGGTATGCAAACTACAGCCTGCAGACTTTATGTGGCTCCCTAAGGTCATTTTTCCTGACTTCACATATCAAATTACTGCAGTGTGCCACACTGTGGGGAAAAATCATCCTTCCCAAACTTTGTCTTGCTTGTGGAGGCCTCCAGAGAAGTGGCTTTTACATATTAAAGGTCCCAGCCCCACTCCAACCACTACCCACTTCCAGTTTTGATCATTAACTATCCCCCATCTCCCATATGACCAAGCCTGCTAGTGGGTGCTAGGGAGAAAAGCTGGCCATCCTGCCCACCAAGGTAGAATAACTTCCTAGTGTAGAATACCTTCCATGTTTCATATAATTGCATCCAGTTTTGTGCATATGCATGTTCTTAACTTGTTTTAATGTGTTAAATTGCTTAAAGTGTTTTCACTTTGCTTAAATTATCTTTAATTGTTTTAATTTGATTTTATTTGTAAATCACACTGGAATTCTTATGATCTGCCATAAATAAATGAATAAAATCTTTAAAATAATGCTAGAATGAAAACGGTCCTAGGATTTATTTAAGCCAACAATAGGTCAAGCTTCTTAGCCCCTGCAATTATGGCGAAGCAATTGGAATGCCATAAGTATCCTAAGGTTGCAAAACAAAAACAAAGTAGGCCTTGAATAAGTCTTTTAGCAGTCAAAGAACCTTCAGTATTTATCAGTGTTGTGGCTACAGTAACCCTTTCCCATCTGCTGGATATGTCCTCATTTTTCACATGTTTGGATCTTATTTGTTTATTATTTAATTTATATCCCACCTTTTTCCCTTATGGGATCCCAAGTGGATTACACTATATGCTAAAACAATACAGCTATCCTGAATACAAAAACTTAAATAGCATTAAATACAATCCTCTTAAATAAATCATTAATTTAAAACAATTAAAAGCATACCCACAACTTTTCAAGTGGCCAAATGTTAACCATTTTATCTGTGTTGAGGGAAGCACTGTACAAAATGTTTGCTGTATTGTACTTCATTTTATTTCTGTTGTATGGGAGGAATGGGTGAATCTTGTCATTTTCTGTGTTCGTTTTTCCCGGTCTCAAATCCATTCTTTCTGATTTTGCTTATCTTCAGGAATATTTGTTTTGCCCTGATGCACTTTCTTCCCATATGCACATTTTAATGCAGTTTTGGCCTAACAGATGCATTTTTGCAAGAAATGTCCCAATAAACAAACATATTTTTATACAGTACTGTTACTGATATATGCATTTGGGAGAAAGTAACCATTAACATACTCAATTAACATGCACAGAGGGCTGTAAATATAGAGAAGTACAAATACTGTAGGATAATGGTTTTTCACTTTATGCATTAACTGAAGAAGTACAAATTAATTACACTATTATTAAAATGTAGCTCAAGCCAGTTTCTCCCACATCCCTAACTGTAAAATTTCTGTTCCTCTCTGCTGTTACCCACAGGTCTTAGAGGAGCCATGGCATTTGCTCTAGCCATAAGAGACACAGCGACTTACGCTCATCAAATGATGTTCTCCACAACACTCCTTATTGTCTTCTTTACTGTTTGGATTGTTGGGGGAGGCACAACTCCCATGCTTTCATGGCTAAATATAAGGTACGGTATTTGTCTGACTATCAAAATGTATTTCTCGTTTACATTTTAAACAGCCTACGATACTTTGATGACAAAAGAAATGTGACTAATATTTACTATTTTGTTTTATAGGAAAAATCTTTACCCACAACAGTTTATGTCTGCAAACTGTTATTCCTTGGGAAGGCAATTATTTTGCCTTTTTAAAAAACAAAGTAGCTTTGAAAGTATGCATGTGCTGCTTTAGGGTAGACAGTCAAGATCAAGCTAGCCCATGCTAGTTGGCCACATTTAAATAACAGGGCCTTCCATGTAGTTTTTTTCTCTTTCTTTTTCTGCCTATTCCGCTCATCATGGGCAAGGACAAGGACACAGTAAGAAAACAATCCTGTGGGTTTTATGATCTGGTAAACAGAGATAAAATTGCATCCAAAAGCCTCTTCCTGCAGACTTTTTTCTAGTACTGCATTCATTGCTGGGGTAGACGAGGGCACACCTTTGTATGTCTATATATCAGAAGTGTTATTGTGGACAGATGAGCAGTTCAAATCCCTTCCATGTCAAATGAGATCTAAGGATTGCTAGGCTGGTAGAAGAAAACCCTCCACCCTTTTAGAGATCTCTGCTGCTACTAGATATCTAGGCCACAATCTCACCAGGGATTGGGAAAGTCTTTGGCTACAACCTCAGTGGGGCTGCTGTTGTGGAATAACATTTTCCATAACTCTCCTGCCCTGCTAGGTTTCAAAGAAAAGTGGGGGCCAAAAGTGGCCAATTGACCCAATACATTCCTTGAGACAAAGGTCAGGTCCCTGTGATCTATGGACTGATGCATAGACTGAGAGCTGTAAACATCCCCTGTTGTGCCATGGGCATAGAAGTATTCTTCAGTATGGAACATGCATTCAGGGGACCCTTACGCATTGCACAGTTATACCACTGTGATTCCACTTTAACTACCATGGCTTCTTCCTATGCAATCCTGGGATTTGCATTAGGAAAAGGCATTTAGAATTTACAGCCAGAGAGTTCTATTGCGCAAATGACAGGTTTCAGGATTCCACAGGGAGCTGTGGCAGTAATACTGGGACCATAGTAATGTGTTTTCCTATGCTGAAATGGACTATGTTTTCCAAATATGGTCCAAGTGTATTATTTCTTCCTTGTCATTAGCTTTGAGTGCTTCTTCACAAATTCCAATCATAAAATGTAGGTAACTAAGGTTGTAGAAGCTGCATGAGATGCTACCCTTAATCCAGGAGATGGCAGTCATGTTCAATGCCAATTGGTTTTTCGGAAAGGGTCATTCCTTTAGGTACTGCAGTGAAAATTAAAATAGAAAATATTTCCCTTTGGTTGCATAAATAATCCAGGTTGACACTACTTAAACTGCCATTGCTCCATGCTGTGGAATCCTTGGATTTGTTGTTTTTTGTGGCACCAGAGCTCTCTGACAGAGAAAGCTAAACAAAACTACAAACCCCAGAATTCTGTGGCATTGAGTCATAGCAGTTAAAGTGGTGTCAACTTATTTCTGCAGTGCAGATCAGCCTATGTTAGCCTTCCCCTAGTAGACCAGTACACCTAGAGGGCACTAAATTGGAGAGGGCTCCTTTATGTAGTTGGATAATGCTGAATGCTTGTTGAAGATTGAGAACCAGCTCATGAGAGTAACATCATACATAAAAGTTCATCATCTTGCTTTCCTGTCAATGTACTCATGTTTTTGTAGTAATTTTGTATAATAGGAACACTAGTCAGGGAATTAAGCAACAATGTATATTTCAAAATACTTCTAGTGACAGCTAGCATGGAAAAGGTAGAATATTGGTAGTGCTTCTTATAAAAGACAAATTTAATGCTGCAGTCTCAGAGTCTGAAAAAAATTACTTACCTCCCAGCCATGTTGGCTAAGGGGGTTCTCAGAAGTGTAGTACAAAAAAATTTCTAAGCTCTAACCAGTGCACTCTGAGAATTTACTCTTAGGCTGCATCTGCACTGCGGAAATAATCAAGATTGACACCACTTTAACTGCCATGGCTCAATGTGATGGAATTCTGGCAACTGTAGTTTGTTGTGGCATCAAAGCGCTCTCATGGAAAAGGCTAAATGTTTCACAGAACTATAATTCCAGAATTCCATAGCATTGAGCCATGGCAGTTAAAGTGGTGTCAACCCGGAATATTTCTGCAGTACAGTTACAGCCTTAGTGGAACTGATTTTTCAGTATACCTGCATAAAATTATGCCTTTCTAAGAAGGTTAGTGGCGAAGACATGGCATCTGTGTAACAACCAGTTATTGTCTGAAGTATATTGTGTTGTCATTCTTACACCTAAATAATCGAACTGTCCCAGCTTTATTGCTTTTTCTCCATAAATTTCTTTCACTGGTTTTACTCAGTAACTGCTTGAAATATTTTTATCAGTCTGATTGTTGTGGAGAGAGGACTGCAGTTACACTAACATAATGTATAAATATGTACTTAGAATCTAATCTTCCTTCAGATCTTATACAGATGAATAGTATTCAGAGAAGAAGATATTTGACTCAGGAAACCATAAACCGCTGACAGTTTTCTTATCCAGAGAACAGCTGACATAAGCTAGTTTGCTGGTGGTTCTAATAGAGAAAAGAAACCAAATTGTCCCTAAAATTTTGTGTTGATTAGCAACATCAAACTGAAGGACTATGAACTTGTACATTTTAAAGCCAGGAGCTTTAAGCAACAATTACAGATCTTTTTGTTTTATTGTTATGTGAGACCCTAAAATGGTGCATAGTTGCATGTGTTATAAGAGGCAGAGAATGGTATCCCAAACAGACAATAGAGCCTCAGCTTTATTAGAAGACCATATCAGAGCATTACTGCAATTTTATTAAAGTATCTGCCTCCACTGAACTTTGTGTGGAGATTTATGTTGTTGTTTTTTCTTTCTTTGCAACTGAAAATGCACATAATCAGTGATTATAATTTTTAAAAATGAGTTCAGCTGAGTTTACGTATTCCAGTTCTCCTCCATCTCTTCAGTGAGGGGGCTTTAGTTTAAAATACTGGGTAGGAACCTGAGTTGTGTGAATGAAAAGCTGCCTATAAGCAGGCTTTCCCACTTTCTTCTCACTACCTCAATCCCCTGTTGTTGTCCTCCTTGCCACCTAGAAAGTCTCTTCAGAGGATCATGGCCCTTGAATAGTCTAGGATATGGTACAAGGAACTGTATTGTAATATTGGTTGTGTTACTGTTAAAATAGAGTTCTTATGTTAGACTACATTAGAACAGAATATGTTTAATAAATTTAGAAATAGAATGTATGAGAATACAGTTAGGGATTGCATGTAACATTCCTTCAGCAATCTGAGTTGAATCTCTTTTCCCCAGGAAGTTGTTATTTTTGAATGGAAAGGACCTTGGAATTTCTGTTGATTATAAGCTGAACATGAGCCACTAGTGTGGTACTGCAGCAAAGAAGGGGAATGCTATTTTAGCTTGCATAGAAGCATAGCTTCCAAGTCAAAGGAAATTCCCACTATATTCTGTGTTGGTCAGGCCTCATCCGGAGTACTGCATTCAGGTCTGGGGGACTCTTTTAAGAAGGGTATAGACAAGTTGAAGCAGGTGCAGAGAAGGGCAATGAGGATGATAAAGGGGTATGGAGAATAACACATATGAGGAAAGGTTAAAAGAACTAGATATGCAACTGGGTGAAGAGAAGACTGAGGTATGATATAATTATGCTGTTTAAATATCTGGCACAGAGAGGAAGGGGGCAGATCTGATCTCTGTTGCCCCAGAAGATAGGACCAGGTCTTAACAGTTTGAAGTTACAGGAGAGTAGAATTTGATTGAACATTAGAAGGAACTTGTTGATAGCAAGAGCGGTTCAGTAATGGAATCAATTGCATAAAGAGGGCCTGAGATCCTCCCATCTGGGATTCTTTAGAAAGAAGCTGGGCAGCTACTTACAGGGATATTTTAGGAAGATCCTGCATTGAGCAGTGAGTTGGACTTGATGACCCTGAGGCCCCTTGCATATCTATGATTTTGTGACTGTATTACTCTATCAGTACATATATTGCATTTTTTTCAGTTTACTGTTTGGTTTTATTATATATTGGTCATTGAGACATAGTGCTGAGCTGTAAGGGGAAAGTTAAAGTTGGGCAGCCAGAATTAAGGGTGCTGAAGGAAATAAGCAGGCTGCATAAACAAAAGGAGTTTTTGAGGAACAGGCAGTGGGCAAACAAAGGAAGGGGAGATAAAACATATTTAAGAGAGGATGGACAGAGGAAGCAGAAGGGTTCAGATAAGGAGATTACTGCCAGAAGAAAAATGCAGCCTACAAAAGGAGATTTCACAGTATTTTACAGAAATGAGAAAGCTCATGGGGAAACAGTACAAAATGTGCTTCTGACAATGGAGAAATGTTAAAAAGAGTCAAACAGAGTGTAGGAAGTAGAGAACCAGGCTACAACTGCAGTCTTAGGTTTCTGACTCATTATGCCTTTGTTTCTGACTCATAATATCTTTGTTACTTTCAGATAGTTCAACACTTTTTAAAAGCTTGGGTTTTTTATTTTTTAAAAAAGATGTTATTTTTGCATAACTTTAGTCCCTAGGGTCATGGTCATTTAAAATCTCTCATGCGTTTTCTCCCACATCCTCATGTTATCTACATTTCATCTGAAGTGTGATGGGTGCAATGAGAGGTTGCATCACAGTTCAACAATGCTCCTCATGGAAGTGTGCCTGGTGTCAACTAGATTCTCAGTTCATTCTTAATTTCTGATGATATTGCATTTTATGGTCTTCTTACCTGCTATTCTTTTCATAGTTTGACATTTAGGTTGTTAATATCTTTTTTTAACTGATTGCATTAGTTTTATATATTGGTTGCCCTTATTTTTTTTTTTTTAACATTTGTGTTCTGTTTTTTTATATATATATATTTGTATGAAACAGACCTGAGTATTTTTAAGGGAGGCATAAAAATCTATAAATAAATAAACTCCATTCTTATGCCTGTATTAGAGTTGGCGAACATGTTCCATCGGTGGAGGAGATGAATGAAAGCCGCTGGCTGTACTTCAGGTGACAGAATAATTCAGTTGGTAATGAGCTTTACCTGACGCTTGGCTTTCTTCATCTTTCTGACCTCAAGTGTGTTCACTCTCTGTTTGCTGCTGCATGTCTTTCTCTTAATGCTGCAGACTATTTTACAGCATTCGTGATTCTTCCTGCAGATTTTGAAAAGATAGTATTCTCCCTGATGTTTTACCTAGGAACTGAAAGAACTGGGGGAGGGGGGGACTACAACAACCATATGTGCTCTTGGGAAATCTTGCAAATCAGACCGAATTTGTTATTTTGTGCTAAAGCACACTTTCACCCAAGTAGCATTTCCTCCTGTGATATTTGACCTTTTTTTGACGGTCACTATAAAGTTCCATGCATTTCATTCTTTATTATGGTATTGAGAATATTTTTGAAAAACAAATTAGTACCGAGTTAATTTGGTAGTGAAAGTGAACATTAAGCAGAATGTATGTAAAAATGAACATATGGTGCAATCCTCTGCAGTTCTACTCAGATAGAAGTCCTGTTGTGTTCATTGGGACATAATCCTTTGCATTTGTGTATGGGCTTACAACTAGTTAATTGTTAACTGCCTAGTATTTGCCATATGGTACATCCAAGCAATAACTTATTTTATTTTGTGGTAAGAAGCTGAGGGTAGATTTGATATGGGTAGTATACTGAGCTGCAGCTGTTATTTTGACTCAAAGCAGTGATAAAGTATCTGGATAGGATTTGAGTATGCAAACAACATTTATATGGAACAATCAGTGTATTTGTGGAATGAATGTTGCAGTAGATTGTTCTTGTTCCCTTTAATATATGATACCAATGTCAAACAACCCAAAAACTTTATCCAAGAGGTAATTCTTAGGATAAATGCATTAGGACAACATTATTAAAAGAAAACTGAATATCTAGTTAGGTAATTTGTTATGTTTCTGTCCCACACTCTTAGATAACCTAAATACAGCATCCTTATTATGCATAAAAAGTTAGGAAAATGGTGTGAGGATGAGACTGGAAGAGAATATTGCCACAGTTTTCTTTTTCACCAGATTGCATTCTTGATACTTAATAGAAAAATACTAGGTAAAGTTTTTTTTAAAAAAAACACAAACAGGTAGATACTAGTTAATAAAGTTGACATGTAGCTGCTTGAACAACTTGACAGTTTTCAGCGGTCATATCAAGTCAGTAACAGGATGTAGTGACTGTGCAAAGATATCTTGCTTTGTGTGGTACCTGTGGGAGCAGTACTGTGTATGGAGGCATGTGAGGGGAATAACATTGTTCTGGATATGTCTTGAATTGTGTGTGTACTGAAATCTTTGGGTATGGGACAGAATACTAATAGTCTAATAAATACAAAAATATTTTAAATCATTCTGTAAAAACACATTTAAAACAAATTTAAAATTGTGGAAGGAACTCCACAATTAGGATAGTGTTAAAGAGAAAGCAGTGTCTGTTAATGCACTGGTCTAGGCTTTTGGGGTGACGGGTTTCACAACATATTTGTTGGAGATCTCAAATTCCAGATAAGCTTCTATGGGAGGATATCCTGGCCCCAGGATTTCATTAGACACATTTAAGTACAAAATTATTAAAATTTCTGTGAGCCTAGTATAACAGTTATGGGGACTTTAATCCTTTTTCTCCCTTATGATTGAATCCACATTGAGGATCTGTGCCATTCATTTCATTGAAGCTGTTACTTTCAGTGGTATCTTTTTTGGAGACCCAAATTGTGTGGCTACTAAGAGCTTAGCTCCAATTACCCTTCAATGCTAGGCCCCAGATTCTATCCAGTTTTTTTTCCTGGCAATTTCATCTAAAAATCTTGCACCTAAAGGCAGAAGTACATAGCGTCGCATCTCTAGTTTGCTCCTCAGTGATCTGGTTGCATGGAAGTAGCATGATGGAAAGATATTGAAAACTAAGTCAAGAACAATCTTTTAGGCAACAAAAATTATGGGAGATGGAAGTAGAATAAATTTGTTGAAGAGAGCTCTGTAAAATAAAGATTCTTTGTTTTGGACTGTAACTGATACAGGAAGAAAAAGAAAGAGGTGCAACAGCAAGTACTTTGTTTGATATAATGGGTTGGAAACACTAAGATAAACTCTATTGTAAGGGGTCTTGCCACCTTCAGCATCCTTTCCCTGAATGCCTTATGGCAGCAGTGTAAAACCTGTACGCTTCTTGATGCCTTAAATGTGGGCCCCATGAGTGTCATGACTCCATCACTACTGCTACTATGTGCCCACTGATTTCTCATTGATTCATATTGATTACTTTTTTCTTACAGACTGCTAGTAGCAAGGGAAGCGCAGTCTATATAGAATAGTACAAGGAAGGCTCCTCATTCCCTCACTGAGAGATCCTCTTACAGATCTCTCTTTCAGTGAAGAAAGTGTGATCTGCCTGAAGGCATCTGGGGAATAGATATTTTTCACTTCCCTGAAGATGGCATATATAAGTGGCTCTTTCCACACTTAAGATCTTGGGTATATGCATATGTTTGACACCGTCTCATGTTGGAGGCTGTAAACATATGCATACAGCCAAGATCCTAGGTTCATCATGCAGCTTTTAGGAGCAAAAAGGTTCTGCACCCCTTCTCAATGGGATCTCCAAGGCAGAGTAACCAGCACTCTGGTAAACTTTCAGACTGGCCCACTATTCAGTTCTCTCAACCCTGGCATGCAAGTAACGACTCTTTTGCAGTCCTGCTGCTTGAGGACCTTCAAATGGAGATGCTAGGAAAGGTATCTGTCCCATTTACCTCAAGTTTGGGGGGGGGGATCCAATTCCTCCTTTAACACAAAACTGAAGTTTGGTGTTGGTTTAACATACCCAATCAAGAATTTTGCTGTATTGGGTTTATCAGCTGGGTTCGGCTTTATTGCTGACAGATTTTGCTGCTTTGAGTGGCTTTCCTTTTTCAAGCTTTGAAGTGTGTATTACCTTGAAAAGCAGCTTGCTCATGGTCTGTCCTGCAGTCTCCACTGAACTGATTTGCTACTAGCTTTCTGTGCAACTGTACCATAACAACTGTGCTGCTGTTCTGTAGTTCCTTTCACCTGAAATATCTTAACTACCAAAATTGTTATTAGCCAATATCAAGCTGATCCATTGAAACAGAGCTTTCCTATGGATCTGTCATCATTTCAGAATGTATTTTAAACCATGAAGTAAAGGGAAGCCATACCAATGTTTCACTATCTCCTTGGCCAAAGAGCTGATGGCATAAACTCATACCCATAATGCTGCTGTATGCCTTCAAGTCATTTCTGACTTACAGCAACTCTAAGGCAAACCTATGATGGGGTTTTCTTAGCAATATTTGTTCAGAGGGGCTTTGCCTTTCTCTTTTCTTTTTAAGGCTGAAATAGTGTGACTTGCCCAAGGTCACTCTTTGGGTTTCCATGTTCAGGCATAGATTCAAACCCTGGTTTTCAGAGTTATAGCCCAGTACTCAAAACACTACACCACACCGGCTCTCAACCATAATGTTACACAAATAAAACTTATAATGCAGTTATGCTGTGGTATTAAAAATAGCAATCAGTGTTTTATTTCTGCCCCCAACTATCTGCACATTTATCACATGATTTTTTTTCCCTTAAGATTTTAAGGTATTGAAATAGGTGTTTAACCTGAAATAGCCTTGGAATGGGAGCATGGTGTGTCTTAATCAGACAATTATGTGATATTGAAAGGCATAAAAACTGGCATACTAGACACTTCTTAACATTTCATGAACCATAAACAAATGCCCATGGTTTCTTCCTGCTGTGTTCAGCCACCTTTTACAATGGCACTAAGCCCAGTCTAAAGGGCATTTGAAGTTCAGCTAAATTCACAGTATTCTGTTTTATTTCTTGATGTTTGTATAGAGTTGGAGTTGACCCAGATCAAGACCCACCACCCACTAATGACAGCTTCCAAGTCTTACAAGGAGTAAGTAGTTAACTTTCTTAAGTCAATGACTCTCAGATGCTGTTTATGTGGATTTATTGTATAGTTGTGCAAAAATGTTCTGAGAAATAATTGCATACAAGAGTCCAAAAGCCACAGGGTCACTTAAATATGAAAAGCAGAGCTGATGTCATGGGAAACTATTTCTGTAGCTCTTAGAACCAAATTCTTCTTGACTGCTGAAAAATTAGAGTGAGTGCATATAGAAGATAAAATGATTCGAACTTAAAATGTCATGTGAAGGCATCAGTGTTACCTTTACTATTGTCTTCAGGGCAAAGATTTTGGATAACATGGGGGAAAAACAGATATAGAAAAAGCCAGCATAATAAGGGGCTGATACTTTGCCTTGTGTGTACACTGTCTATGTCTTTCTTTCTTTAAAACAACACGATAATTTTTTTGTGTGTTTTTCGGACTATGTGGCCATGTTCTAGAAGAGTTTATTTTTGACTTTTTACCAGCATCTGTGGCTGGCATCATTCTTAATTGAAAATTTTTGTAAATTTGCAACCCAGTTTTTTCAGAGGCCATTTTGAGGGATGTGAAAGAGAGATTTTGCACATTGCTATGTATACTGTAATCTTTGTCCTCAACTAGTCTTCTACTATGTACTTGTCCATCCCTTCACATCCTATACATGCCTGATATATTAACATTACAAGTGCCTCTCTAAGAACCTTCCCACCACTGTTTCTATTTTTGTTAAACTGACATGGTTCCATTCTATAGAAACCTGGGAATTATAATTTGTTTTGGCATCAGAGATCTCTGACAGAGAAGGCTAAATGTCTCACAAAACTACAATCCCCAGAATTCCATAGCATTCATCCATGACAGTTAAAGTAGTATTAAACTGGATTATTTCTGCAGTATGGGTGTAGCCCAAGGCAACATGCTTGTTAAAAGAAAAAACAAGACTTTCCATAAATGGAGCTGCTGGTAGAAGTACTTGCACAAAGCAAAAGAGTCTATTTTATTTTCCCAAGAGACATTTAACAAATGGGAAAACAACCTAATCTGTATCCAGATTCTTCTTTCACTCTGACTTGGTTCAGCAGGCTTTCAGCTAAAGAAAAAAGCAGCACCTAAAATCAGAACTAAAATCAAATAACAGCTGGAAGACAGGTGGCCTAACACTTTGTGGTTCTGCTATTGCATTAAAAGGATTATGTTTACATGTTAGCACTACTGAAGCTTAGTCTGGTCTGGCATTTCTTATGTCCTTCATTACCTTCAACAAGACAAGCATACAGATCTAACTTTACAAATTTTGAGAAAGAAGTAATATTTTTTCCTAACAACTTTAAAGCGGTGTTAACATCATCAGCATGTATGTGTATGTGTTGCCTACTCCTGTTTCTCATATGAAATTAGAGGTTTACAGCTCATATTAAATGGAAGCATCCGACACTTTAAAAAATAGACAAATTCAGAGATACTAAAAAATTTTCAATAGCAAAATACTATCAAACCAGCTTATCTGTTTGGAAAACGGTGTGAGTTACTGTCAAAACATGATGAGGTATATAGTAGAAAGGCGGAATACAAATAAATGTTTTATTTATTATTATTATTGTATTAGATGCATTTAATCTCCTTTAGGCTGATTGTGGACAATCCCTTTGACAAAGTGGAGAACCAAATTCAGTTTTAAATAGGCTCTTAGGGGCCCATATTTCAATGATGTTTGCAGATAAATGCAAAACTTAGAACCAAAAAGCATGGCCCTCAGAAGAAGGCAGGAGGACCAGGAGAAAGCCAAATTTATTCCTCCATGAGGTGTTCTTTACTATTCCTTCCATAACTGGGTTCATTAAATAAGTCTTTTATTACATTTTGTTTAAAGGAAGCATGACCCCTATTGAGTGTGTAACCCAGTAGCTGGACAGAAAATCCAGGGCTCCTTAAGTAAACTGGAGAGTTGGAGTCAACCATTTCAACTTCCAATGGTTTCCAGGGCAGAAGAAAAGAAATGAAAAAATAATCAGCTGTGAGAAATTGGAAAATCCTGGGTGGAGCCTATGTTCCCTCCATGCTGCAAATGTTTTAGGACCCAGAGAAATTTTATAATATGACCATATTAATTGCATTTTGTTATGTATTTCTGATTCACTTTATAGCTGAAGATAGAAACTAAATGTAAGGTGATTCCTCCCAGTTCCCATGTGTCAAAGTAAAGAGAGCTTGTGTTGAAACATGGCATTACCTCCTCCTCATATAACCTTTGAGGAATCCTTCCTTTTGCTTGCAATTACCTAACTGAATCATCTAAGCTTCTTCCAACTATTCACAAAACCTCTCTGCTCAATTCCATCTCAGGAAAGAAATTCAATCATACATATTGCAGATCTATAATCATCTTAG
The DNA here is from genome assembly GCF_019175285.1 of Sceloporus undulatus. Lineage (NCBI taxonomy): Eukaryota > Metazoa > Chordata > Lepidosauria > Squamata > Phrynosomatidae > Sceloporus > Sceloporus undulatus. The sequence continues at coordinate 97,468,924 of NC_056524.1, forward strand.
ACAATCAGAACTGCATATTTGATTCCCACTTTTTTTCTTAGTGGAAAAAAAACCCTCTAGAGAGATGTCTGAATTGCATAGGAGGCAGAATTCTAGCTTGATACCTATGTCACAGATTGTTGTAACATACGTGCAAATACTTCCTCCACTTGCATTGATTGACATATATGATATTTGATAGAAGAGCAGATGTTTATCCTTTGTAAAGGCCATTGTTGTGATATCTTGCTGCCAAAAAGATTGAGGACTATAATCTGAAATGTCTCCAGTTTGAATTTGCTATTACCAAATGGTTGCATAATTCAGTAGTACTATGCAAAGCCCAAGACCCTGCTTCACCAGAAGACAATTGTTCACCTCTTTCTTGTTTGTTTGTTTGTGTGTGTGTGGTTCCCCCCCGGTACATCTCAGGATGGTCCAGATGCTGAAAGAAGGAACCGCACAAAGAAGGAAAGTGTCTGGATCTTCAGGCTGTGGTATAGTTTTGACCACAAGTATCCTTTCCAAGATGATACAGTTTTGTGCAAGAGCTAATTGCCAAAGAGGAGTTGCCAACTCTTTCACTGTTTTTGTTTTGTTTTTTGGATAAAAGTGTGCAACCAAAACATTCTGCAAAAGCAATAACCAGATGAAATCAGTATTTATAGTCTTAGCTCACAACTGGCCAATCTAGTGTCAGTATGCTAAAATGGCCATTTAACTACCCTGGCTCAGTAATAGTGAACCTCGGGAATTGTAGTTTGTTGTGGCACCAGAGCTCTCTCTGACAGAGAAGGCTGAATGCCTCACAGAACTACAGTTCCCAGGATTCCTTAACTGCCAGGGCAGTTAAAGTGGCCTCAAAACTAGATTATTTCTGCAATGTGTTTTGGACCTGACTACACAACCCACGCTCTGCTGATCCTAGCCAGTCTTTTTTGTTTTTGCTATGCAAATTAAATTTATGTTGTTGTTGCAATCCTATATGTAAACATTTCCAACTTTGAGAAATCCTAAGAAAATTCTACTGGAAAATTGACAAAACTCAGCATTAAGAAAAGAGATTGATTTCTTTTGACATCATATGACTTTCCAAATTCTACTTGAAATACTTTGGACTTCAGGGAAGGTGATGACAAATAGTGTAGATGTTCTTAAATATGTTTTTAAAAATATCTGTCACTTTGATTGGTCAAACAGGCAAGACTTAACATTATAGCAGACTATTGGCCCTGTAGCTTCTGAGATTTTTTTCATACCCTTTTTATTTGATATTAATATTTCTTTATTATAAAATTCAAAACTTATTGGTTAGGTTCTCTCATTTGGACTTGCTGCCTCAGAAAATGATGTTTGACTACTCTCCTCCTGTTGTGTATAACTTTCTTTCAGTGACTACTAAATATCCAATATTCTCAGATTTTTTGGCGACCTCTAGATATTTCACAAAATCAGCTTTAAAAGATCAAGTTTTGTCAAACTAAATTGCAACATCTGATTCATCTCTTGTAGTTCTCTGCCTAACTATGTAATGCTCTAAAAATGTTCAACTAGGCACCTCTATCCTGAATTATTGACTTTCTCATGTCTTAATTATTAATCTTTTAATGTTTAACTTCACTTAATTTTGATCACACATGCCTGCTGTGACTTTATTATTAATTGTACTGTATATGTATTCTAAGATCTTGAGTGCAGGCTGTCAAGCCACACTAATTGGACTGTATCCACTTGTTAATAATTGTGTCACTGGGAGAGTATAGAAACAAAATAGTCCTTTGCAACTAACTGGTATAGGCATATGGATAGAAGGAGTCCCTTTTCATGCAAGATACTGGTAAAATATTTGTGTTGCAACAGCTGAGATACGTAATCCACTGTTTCTGTTTCTCTCCCCCCCCCTTACCCTCCCTGTTTTCTTTAAGTATCCTCGCTGTCCCTTCTCAGATAGATCTTGTTGATATTTAGAATGCCGAAAATGGAGATGTGGAGAAAGTATTGCAGGGCTGATTTCCAGCTATTTTCTGTATGGAGATGCAGATTGGTTTAAAGCCCCTAAAAATACTGCACAAGAATTTTGCGGAGGTTTAAAGCAATTACATTTCACTGCTCAATTTTTTTCCTTAATGGTATGGTAAAGCTACCTCAAGCCTATTCTCACACACAGTGGTCCTCCACTAACTACAACTCTCCCCAGTTGGTGTGGATTAATAGCACGTTGCTTGACTACTCCCCAGGTTTATGAGGTAAGTGTACTTTTGCTGCCTATGAAACTCTTACATTAACACTGAGATTTTCCTTGGCATGAAGAATGTGTGTAAGAATGAAGAATGGTTAATATCCCAGTTACATTGCAGTTGTAACTGTATTGTGCAAATAACATCTTCTGAAGTTTAAGTAGGAAGCATATTTCAAGACTGAGTGCAGTTGTGAATAGGAACAGCTATTCCCTCTTCCTAAACTACAGATTCATCAGTGGTCCATATTAAGAGTCATAGGATTGTGAGTTCGATCCCAGGGGCTCCAAAGTCCACTCAACTTTGCATCCTTCTGTAGTACACTAAAATGAGTACCCAGCTTTTTGGGGCAATTAGCTTACGCATTGTAAACAGCTTAGGGAGTGCTTAGTTCACTGATAAGCAGTATAGAAATGTACTTGCTATTGCTTTTTCTATCTTCAGGAGATACTTTTGAATATTGTATGTGATAGCACAGAATGAGACATTAGGAAATGGTTACAAAAAGCAGCTCTAAAGGATCCCTCTGATAACAAAGTCACAATTATGTTTTATATTTTCAAAATAGTGACTTCATAGAAATGATGTTGGGAAAATGTTTAGGACATCCACAAATGCACCTGGAATGCACATGGATTATGAGAATACCTAATATGCATGAGTTTCTTATTACATCTGGAAACGATATGCATGAATTTAACATCCTGTTAAGTACAAGATTTTTAGCACTTGATTGTACTGCAGCTCTTTCTTATTTTGAGGAATTTCAGTATTAAAACAAATTATTGGTATCTTCAGTGCCAGTTCTGATATGACACTGCTAATTTAATAAGGGTATATATAATAACAGACTAGCCATGAATAATATTCTTTGATTATTAACCCTTTCAAATGTAACACTGTTTATTCATGAAAGAAGGGATGACAGCAGGATAAGCTTCTTGGTGAGTGAGGTATCTTGCACAATATTGTTTTCCTTGTTCAATTACTTTTTTTAACACAGAAATTCCCAGTACATGAAATCTCATCTCCTGGGCCTCTTTCACACCATACAGTTAGAGCACTATGATTTCACTTTAACTGTCGTAGTTATATCCAGTGAAATCCTGGAGTTTGTAATTTGGTGAGGCACCAGAGAAGCTCTCTGGCTGAGAGTTTTATGTACCCCTCCCTCAGCTACAAACCCCAGGATTCCATAGTATTTTACCATAGCAGTTCAAAGCACTGTTATTGTGTGGTTGAATGGAAGTTGCAAGAATGAAAAATGGAAACAGCTCCTGTACATTTAACAATTATGTAAAAGAGAGTATTTCAGCAAGTATTGCTTGTCATGCAAGAAGGTAACAAGCAACACCCTCATCAATACAATTAAAGGTTCAGGAGCACTCCAGTTTTTACTCTGGCAACTAGAAGTGTGAAAAGGCCCCTGGACATTAATTTAACCAGACTTCTCTTAACTCACTCACTTGGCCCAAATAAAAGGCATCTTAATACCTTGCAGGCACCAGATCCTGTCTGAATGTGCAAACTAAGTAGTCAGCCCTGGTTAGTACTTAGATGAGAGACCGTCAATGAATAGAGATGTTGTAAGCTACATTACAGAGGAAGGAACTGCCAAAAACACCTCTGAATATTCCTTGCCAGAAGAAACACTACGATATTAATGGGGTCAGCATAGGTCAACAGGTGACTTGGAGCCTCATGCACATCTACACACAGAGGAATTAGTGCAGACAAACACAAATATACATACACAAACCTAGACCTGTTAACTTCTTTCTGAACATTGTTCCCTCCAGCAAGAGTGACTTTTTTTCCACGTAAACAGCTTTGCCCAGATTGGCTAAACCCTGCTGAAGTTAATGGATTTTAAGAGGTCTAGTTCTGTACCAGATTCCAGTCATTATGCTGTATACTGTTGTCTGTATAACATTCTGTAGCATGTTTGGTTTTATCTTTTAAGTAATTTCACTTTGAATAAGAATAACCATTTCAGTAAATATTTGACATCTCTCTTGTTAAAAAAATACCTTGAACATTTTTCAGAACCAGGAGCAGCTTAGAGACGAAGATTCTGACTTTATCCTGAATGACAGTGACCTGACACTGACATATGGAGACACGACAATAACTGCTAATGGATCGTCTGGCTCACACACTGCTATTACCAGCCTTGATGGCAGGAAAACAAAAAGTAACTCAGAAGAGGCTTTGGAGCGTGATCTGGGAACAGAAGCACCTGAGGTGATGAGCAGAGGCACTCGGCTAGTATTTCCACTGGATGCATGATGACTTGCTTGATAAAAATGTAGCAATAGGCCCACTGCCCAAGTAGCCAAGACATTTACTGGCCTTACTGTCAGTGAAGGAGGTCGACAAGTCGATTTAACATCTCTTGTACAGGTGGTTTTATTAAGTCTGAAGATGCCCTCCCCTCATCCCAATCTCTTTTTCTTTTTTTAAAAAATGCTCAAGATGCTGGCAGTGTCTAAGCCAAACAAGCAAAAAAATGGTCAGGCTCTTGCTTAAAAAACAAATTACCTACTTGAAATTAAAAGCAGCATGTTATAATCATTTTGTTCTGCTGCTCCACTCAGCTGATGAGATGTATGGGGATATTAATGATAATTAATGGCTGGAATTATTAGCTGAAGTGGCTAAGGTAATTCAGAACCAGCAAAAGCCTGGAAACATGGGAGAATTCTGCAGTTGATGTTAGACATCAGTGATAAAGGTGCAATGTTTGACATATACTTGAAAAATGCAGATGCAAAAGAGGACATTATATATAGTGGCCACATTATCAGAAACATTTTTGGGGACTTGTTATTGAAAGCCCTCCACCATGCTCCATGTAATTCCAAGGCGATATAAAAAGAAATATATTAGCAAAGTTTTGTATTTATGTGTCTAAAAGGGGAAAGAAAGGACAACCTCTGGACAATTTATTCAGAATTTCTGTGTCTTAAAACTGTATCTCAAAGTCCATCTGTGTGCTGTCCAAAATTTACCTTTTCAGCCTCATGCCCCTAATAAATTTGAGTCTGATAGTTAAACTCTTAAAATTACCTAGAGGAAATCGTTAGTCATCCTGTCACAGTTTTCGAATGACCTTCCTTTCCTCGCCTACAGTTGCGAAGACAGTATTGAGTGATTGCAATGCAGTTGCTGACTTATCAGTTGCACAAGAGGTATTGGTGGAATCTGCTTCAGGTTCCTGTAGTGTGTTTGGACTTAAACTGTTACCTTTAATTCCAGAGGACGAGTTTATGATAAATGTAATGCTTAATTGGATGCTTGTATCAGAACAACAAAAAATGTTTTTCTTTCTGTTAGAAAGTCTGTGTGTACGTGTGTGTATGTGTGTTAGTGGAATATTGCACTATGATCCTGATGTTTAAAAATGGTGCGGTGCCTTTTCTGTAATAAAGGAGTACCATGCTATAATCTGAAAAGGGAAGATTTTTCCTAGGGCAGAGCTGGGAAATCTGTGGTCCTCCAGATACTGTTGGGACTCTTTTAAGTCCCAGCAATCTGTTCATTGGTGAGGGATGATGAGAGTAGTGGTTCCTCAACCTCTGGAGAGGCACGGCTTCCCCACTCATGGTCTAGGCATCAGGGATGCTTAGTTACAAACATGCCACATGCAGCCCTAATTGTGGATGACTGATTTTCCATGATGCAATCAGGTAGCTTTCTACTGCTTTTCTCATCAACTATTTGGGCTGCTGAAAGCAGGTTTATAAACAATGTAATGTTTTGTCTTTTAATGGGTCATTCTTTTTAAACTAACTGCCCTGTAATTTAAATATGACAGAGATGCTTAGAAAAAATAAAAAAATGTTCTTTCTCATACTTTCCTTCATTCCATGACACCATTTTTAAACTTTATTTTAATCTTGTCTGTGAAGAAGAAAAAAACTTGAACCAACCTATGTAATAAAGTTCATCATTTCCTCTTCTGTTTTTTTTTAAATTTGTGTTTATCCTTACTGATGTTCAATTGACAAAAGTGGTCACAAATATTTTTAAAAGAACATTAAAAGCACAGCTTACTCACTTCACCTCAGCTTGCTCTGTTATAACCAAAGCTTGCGCAATTCTTCACTATTGGCTCGGCTGATGGGACTTGTACTCCACCATCAGGATGGCTGCAAGTCCCATCAGGAGGAGCACATGCAACACATGTTCTGCAGGATAACAGGAATACATTTTAATAGTCAAACACCTCATCAGGGATGTCAGTTCATCATATCAGCATGGATAGTTTATTCATGTTTTTACCCAAAAAAAAAGGTAGTCCATCTTACTAATTTTTGTGGGCTTTCTGCTATACTTTTTGAAAGCCTGATACCAGCTATCCCTTAAATGGGAATGATGTCTTAGAAGCTTTTGGTCAGTACTCTACTAGTCTGATTAATTGTATATTTTGTCCCTCACAGGTTGCAGTTAAGTAAGGCAAAGATTTTAATGGTTTAATAGATCCTCTGTTGCTGACAATGCAAGATGAATACTGTAATTGTTACACTGGCTTTTTTTTTTATACATTAGAAGCCAGAGTTCATAAAATGGGACAATTTTATGAACTTTAAATACTAATATGCACAATTGTAGCTACTTTCAGTTTGACTAATCCTAAAAATAGTAATAGATCATCAAGAATTATATTCACACATCAAGACAACAGATCCTCTTAAAGTCTGCCTTATCACACTGTACATATTTAAACCATTGAAAAATGTTCTGACCACAACAAAACAGCAATTTGCAAAGGCCAGACTGCATCAAACCTATCTTCTATTGTCTGTTCAAAAGCCCACTTTTAATATTCAGCCTGTTTTTCTCACATCTGAAAAGTTTCCTGCAAACTTTTTCTATTTTTGCATCCACATGCATCCTTGAGGTTTTTTCTTTAAGCAGTACAATTACACTAAGCTTTGCATGAATCTTGTCTGTATGAAAACCCCTGAATGACTCCCTCCTCCTTTGTGTTTCAATTTGAAAGGGAGTTGAACCAAATTCTCCTCTCCACGAGATGATACTGGTATAGGAGCTTTTATGTTGGTTAAGATTTGAAGATTTAAAATCTATGTATGTTAGGAAATTTTGAAAAGTTAACAGCTAACTAGTGTTAACTCATGAAGGTCAAAGTAGACATTCTAATGACAGAAACATCAGTCATACATCAAACTTTTCTCCTACTACTCTGTTAGATAGCAATGGAAGAATGTGTATGATTTATTACCATTTTAGCCTGCCTTATCCATGGCTTTTCTCCTTGTTCTGTTTTTATTCCAATAATCCTCTTGGGATTGGTTAAATTCATCACCCCCAACCTGTGGTTACTAGCAAGCTTCATTACTGGAGTTTTGAACTTACATTTCCATGGTTCTCCTTTGACAGTTTGACCAATGTACCTACTATGTGGCCTACCAGAGAAACCAGCTACAGCAGAGAGGTATACTCTCTAATGCTGAAGACTATAAGCACACGAAGAAAAATCTCTAATTCACTATGAAGATGAAAGCTTAGTATGTTGAGAATGTGTTCAGAAACTCTTATGTGACTCAGGACAGCAATAAGATACTACAGTGTTCTGATTTTTAAAATGTATATTTAGCTGGTGAGCTTGGTGTTCACTGAGCATTAGAACAGGCACTCCTTCATCCAGTCTTATCAAATGGATTAAAGGTCCCTCTTTTTTTAATTACAGAAATAAAGGCTTACTTCATATCCATCACACATGAAGAAAAGCAAGTAAGGATTGCAATCCTAAGCACACTTGCTTTTTAAGGTCTATTGAACAAAGTTGTTCTTCATCAATATTCACGAAATGGTGCTGTAACTCAAGTTCCATCTCTCTCTCTGTGTCCTGTGCCTCTCATAACAGAGGAATAGCTTGACTTGTGTTTACCACAGCAATAATATTGGACTTTAAAAACAGTGGCAACTAGCAGCTTTTCAGTGTGCTGAGAATCAAGGGAAAGGCTAGAGCCACAGTTAGGTGTCTAGATGCCGCTCACCTGATATGCCCTAGACTAATCTGCTTGGTAAATCTTGTCTCATCACTCTTGCAATAAAATATAACTGGATAAAGTGTGAAGACACATCCACCCCTCTGTAGCAGAGGTTACTTTTTTTTACCCTGGAAACCCATAGCATGCAAAACTATTGGCAAAGATCCTAAAGACATTTAGCAAAGTATATAAATATATGCCAGTGTTGTTAAACTGTGTCCAGCTATGAATGGTTACACTTTCTCAATTATGGAACCCGTGAGAAAGCACAATTGCTTGTGCAACTGTTTTTATGCTAGCATATAATAATTAGCCTGCTGTAATGTCCCAATAGGATTCCAGCCAATGTATTAACATATTTTTTCTTACATAATGCACATAATTTACAATATTAGTTTCTATAAATAAATTTCAAGTTCTAAAAAAATTGCTAAAAAATAAAACCCTGCTCCGCAGATTGGCAGAATGAGGAATGGCACAACAATAGTCTTGTCCTCTAGATTTGCACGATTGTCTTTCTAACTTCAGTATGTCTGTTAGTCTAGATATGTAAAAGTTAACATGGTTCATTCATGATTATTTTAAACATAATTAATCCCCCCTGCTGTCCATTCCTGTACAATACTAATGACATTCTTTTACATATATGATCCTAGAACAATCACTATAATGTCTGAATTCTTAGCACCAATAGTCACTTTATTTTTTAAGGTCAAATATAAATTTCATGAGAAATGAAATTCTGTTTTGGCAGTTCAGTCACAGTCTAAATGTTTATTTTGAAAAGAGCCCATAGAAAACAATAAAAATCTGTGTCTTGCTTTCAAATCATCATTGTTCTTCACTTATTGGTTCCCATTAGTGGTATCCATTTTCTTTTTTGCTTGTAAACTTATTAGAAAAAGGAGAAAATCAAAGGAAAGGAAAAAATGAAGGACAAACTTTTAAAAAAGTAAAACGATGTGAAGTTGGAATGACTTAAAAGCTACTGTCATTTCAATACCTTCTCTAGGCGGAATGCTGGATCTCAATCTAGATACTCTGTTGAAATCTTCTATGAGATGTACATAAAAAATAAGTCTGCTCAGAAGCACCAGTAATTAAAACTGACCATACACTGGCAAAATGAAGCTGGGAGATAAAGCATATCACTGGTGGGTCCCCACTGTTACAATTTATCATGTGCATTTGGGGAAGTAATTTTTACAGTGAAATCCATTTCCTTAAAGCTAGTCAGTATTCATTCTGCCGTGCAGAACCTACAGTAGACGTTGCAATTCACTGATGGTTCCAGTGTCTGTGGAATGCATAGTTCCTCTTCCATTTTCTCTGTCACACGTTAGCTGCTTGCCAATTAACCTGTAAAAGTAAGGAGAAAAGGATTAGACTTTAGACTTCAACTAGGTGAATGAATTTATTTTGCCAATAAAGGAGCATTATATTAACAAGGAGCCAGTATGGTGTAGTGGGTTGAGCTTTGGACTATGAATCTGGAGATCAGGGTTTGATTCCCCACTCAGCTATGGAAACCCACTGGGCTGGTCATGGGTGAGTCACACACTTGCAGCCCCAGAAAACCCCATGACGGAGTCACCTTAGGGCTGCTGTAAGTCAGAAATTACTTGAAGGAACACAACTGCAACAACAAGATAAAAAAGCTCCTTTAGTCAGCCATCTTGTTCTCTTATGACTAAACTGCATTACATCTCAATAGGCAAATGAATTTTACATTATAAGCAGAAACATAGTTTGAACAAAAGGAAATAGCTGCTGTAGTTCTTTCTCCCCCTTCCCCCACCACTTTTTTTTGGTAGGCCCAGAATGGATATTTCTTTTGCAGCATATTTGTTTCTTGTTTCCCATTTTATCACAAATACCACTAATAACTGTTTTGTTGTTGTTAACTGCCTTCACATAAATCTCAACTCATGGCAACCCTGCTGATGAGACACCTCCAAGATCCCTGTCCTCTACTGCTCTGCCCAACTTCTGCAAACTCATACTCATGATCTCTTTATTAAAAAGCCACACACTCTTTAGTTCATCAATCTATCATGTAGCCTTCGTCTCTTTCCACTCTTTCAACAGGTGCCCTGGTGCACAGTGCTTAAATGCCTGTACTGCAGCCACTCACTCACAAACCATAAGCCTTTACATAAATGATGTACTTTCACATTTTATAATTCCCTTTTTCTTGAAGCAAACATAGTTAGAAAGTGAAACAAAAATAGTATCTGCTGTTGTATCAGCAAGAAAACTAATTGCCATTGTGGCCCATTTTGGAAGCCCTGATGGGCAAATACTGCAAACCACAGAATTGTGTAATAGAGCCCCTGAGCAATGCCTCTCACCAATTTTATTCTAGGGCCTCCCCATATTGTATAAGAATAATTATGATAATATCATGGGGAAACACCCCCAAGAAATCCTTTATCCAAATGCAATGATAAAAAAACCCTCCCCACATTACTGTATATATCATAAGTGTTGTGTAAATGCCGACATAAGACTTTGCCATCTGAGAATTTGCCTCCCCCCCCCCCCCCTTGGTAATTTAAAAGTTCTTCAGTGAAAAAAGGCTAGTGGTCATAAAAAAGAAGGCCACAAAGAAGTCAGAGTAATCTAATTTTCTGTATCTGCTCTTTTCCTAAACCATGGGGAAAAAGAAAGACTTATCCTACAGGAACACAGATTCAGCTTTATCCTAACATAGCCTAGTCCTTAGCTGACCCCAACTATGAGATGTCCTAGTCTCTAATATTGGATTAATCTGTAGCCTTCCAGATGTCTGTTGGACTTATATCTGAGGAGCCATATGTTTTCCAACCTTTTTACAGTGGAAGATGTGACTGGGACAAAATTCCTCCACACAACAGGCAGCTAAAATAAAGCAAAAACTAACTTAACTTATGAAAGAGGCCTAACACTGGTCAACAAAAGAAACTTGTTTCCAACAAGCAACATTTTGTTAAGCTTTCCTAATAAATTAGCTTGAACAGCTACTATTTTCTCTTTGATCACAACTGCTTGAGATAAAGTACCTTTAATTTTTATTACACTGTTAAAGTTAGGAAGGCTAACTTAAACTGTCTAACACTGGTCTAGAAACACGACTAGAAAGATTTCAACTGAGTAGGACGTATTAAAACAAGTTTACATCTTTAACCAAGAAGCATTTCCGAACAGCGTGACTGCCTTTTTACCTCTGTTCACTAATGTTGGATCACTCCTTTCTATATAGTTCCTGTCTTTAAGCAAGCTGATCACTGCCTCCTACAAAGGTTTCATGCTTCCTACAATGAAATGGGGTAAGACAAGGGCCTGTGCACACTTATCTTGTTATCTGAGAAACGGGCATTAAGAAAAGTTCTTAATTAAATGCAACGGTTTTCTTAGCCTTCCGTTTCATGAAATTCTGTACTGTGAAAACAAATATTAAGGAAATAACATAGAACAGTAGGTAATTTAACACTAAAGATTTAAATATTTGACTTAGGCCTGTTACAGACTGCCAAAATAAAGCTGCTTCGGGTCTCTTTGGAGGTATGCTATTTAAATGATGTATGGGTCTTAAGAGTCCGGAGGTTGCGCCAAAGCCACACTCCATTCCTAAGCACTGGAGTGCAGCTTTGGTGCAGCTTCTGGATTCTTAGGACCCATGCATCATTTAAATAGCATGCCTCCAAAGAGACCCGAAGCAGCTTTATTTTGGCAGTCTGTAACAGGCCTTAGTTTGATCAATAGTGAAAAGGGTGATACTTAAATTTAGTTCAGTGAAACTATTTCAGATGGAAACCATACTTCAGGAAAACATGTCTGATTCTAGTCTATGGTTATTGAGGCACAAATAAATTCTTTAAATTATGCATTACAGGTAAGCCTTCTTCATTTTTTCCAGGTCACACACTACATTAAAGGCAAAATGCTTTTAAAAATTTATTTCATAGCAGTTATGTTGGGTACTGTATTTCACATTAATCTTGCAAAGCATATGTAGATAGCTCTGTCAGTTTCCAATAAAGAAATGGGTTCACATAAGTTCATCTTGAACAGGAGCAAGAAGAGGAAGGTGTGAAGAAACATTAGAGAACAATACTATTAGAGAACATTAGGAAATTGCCTTATATTGAGTCAGACCATTGGCTCATCTAGCCCAGTGTGGTTGACAATGACTAACAGTCACTAGTTCCAAACTGGTCACCCTTCCCTGGACATTGCAGGGATGTCCATCTGCATACAGAGTAGGCCACTGAGTGACTGCCTGTCTTTGGATCTCAGTTACATCCCACTTGGACTACTGTAACACACCCTACTTGGGGCTGCCTTTGAAGAGTGTTTGCAAACTTCAGCTGGCCCAAAGAGCTGCAGCCAAACATTTAACTGGGGCAGATTACAGAGACCATATTATGCCCCTGTTAAAGCAGCTCCACTCTGTCAATTTGAAAAGCTTCATATTGGATTGGAATGAAGGTAGGACTTCCTTTTGCAATGAGACAGCAGGGGCAAACATTTCTTTGCATTATTTATAATAGAATCAAAATAAACAGGAATTTATGTATACATGGAAGAGAAGAGGTTATCTTCCACCAAAGACACTGTCATCTCAAGAATGGATCTGTAGCCAAATATTTCACTGGCTGCTTTCAGCTTTGTTTTCCAGTGCTATTCTCCACACATCTCCTGAAAGCCCTTGTGAATTCAATAGGACTTAGTCCCAGATAAATGGCTAACAGCCACACACACTAATGTTTATTTATATGCATGGCGATCAGACAATCAGCTTTCAGATGGAGGCCAATAATCGTACTGATTGTAGTGGTGGAAACAACACAATAGAAGTCTGCACAGGTGTGTGGCAGAGACAGGATGTTTAATGTATTTTTAGCTACACAACCAGTGAAATGTACACTCTCAGTTCTGTTGGGCGGTAATCTAGGTCACTGTCAGAGCTTAATGCTCCAGTGCTTTCCTTGTGCTAAATACCTTTGCTAGCCTTTCTCATTGACAAGAGGTTAATCAGACTAATGTGTTGTGAAGACAAGGTCACAAGACACAGCACATTTCTTTCAGATCAGCAAAGAGACTGTGTCAAATGCACATTTATATGATACAGGATGATAAATATGAATCTTTTGGCACTCATGTCCAATTCTTATCCACTTTAGCTCACTAGGTTTTCCATGGTAATAAATATTCAGAAAGGGGTTTACCATGCCTCCCTCTATACTTTGCTACCAAGCTTTAGCTATAGTACCACTGCCAATGTCTCAGACAGATGTTCTGTCAATTTCACTCTTCATTGCCCAGTATCTGTTTGGCATATTTAGTCTGTTTTCTCAACAAAAGCCTTTATGAGAAAGACTCAGCACCCAGGACATGCATCTGTGGACAAGTCTACATAGGGACCACCAAACGCAGTGTGCAAACAAGAATCAAGGAACACGAGAGGCACTGCAGACTGGGCCAGCCAAAATAATCAGCAGTAGCAGAACATGCCACAAACCATCCTGGGCATAAAATACTGTTTGAAAATATTGAAGTTCTGGACCATGCCAACTACTACCATGTCGGGATGCACAGGGAAGCCATTGAAATCCACAAACACCTGGACAATTTCAACAGAAAAAAGGAAACCCTTAAACCAGTCCTGAGGAATAGCAAAATAAGGACTCAGCAAATGCAAATGGGAAACCATTCAGAGTCAGGGGCTTTCCCAGCAGATAATGATCACCAATTAGCAGACATTAATCCGCTTTTGCATTAGCCTCCCAGCCTGAGGACTGCCATCAGCACAGAACAATACACATGCAAATCACTCCTGCATTCCCAGGCTCACACAGTATATATACACCCAACTTTTTCCAGGCAAAGCATTCTCTGAAGATGCCAGCCACAGAAACTGGCGAAACGTCAGAAAGAAACTCTGCTACAACATGGTCACATAGCCCGAAAAACCCACAAAAAACTATGGATGCCGGCCATGAAAGCCTTCGACTTTACATGCTTTTAAATTATTTCCCAATGAACTGGCTATTTTTCATTGTGTTTTCAATGTATCAAAAGTATTACATGCTACATTACCAAATGCAGATTCCAGAATTGAATGATGAAGAAGTGCTCAAGACTAGTCTCATTTCAATAAAAACCTGTTCAAGGTGAAGTTCTACTAAGCTCACTGCAACTACAGATGATAAATTATTCCCTGGATTGCATCATAATGAATAGCTACTCCGGAGACTAGGGTTCGAATCCCCACTCAGCCACAGAAACCCACTGGGTGACCTTGGGCGAGGCACACTCTCTCAGCGTCAGAAAGCCATGTGATGGGTTTGACTTAGGGTCACCATAGGTCAGAAACGACTTGAAGGCACACAACAACAGCACAACAAAGATATTTTCACTTACTTCATATGTACTCACTGTGTCAAGTCTTTGCTCTTAGAAAAGAGACATACAGTAAAGATTCCACCAAAACCCATGGCAAGTAGCATTTGGCCAACACACTGAACATTGGAGTATGCATGCCAGCTTCCCCAAATCATTTCCATTAGGAAAACTGTATGTCAGCTTTCAAGGCTTGTATTTCTATGTTGCAATTCAATGAACTCCCAAGTGGCTTTTAAAATATCAAACAGCCATTTCTTTATACTTGAAGAATGCAATGATAATGGCAAAAAGCTGCTACACAACTGCCAGATACTTTGTGTGTTAAATACATAGTAAAACTAAATATGCTGGTCATTTCTCCCAGAAAGGAATTCTCCCCTACTACAGTATTCATGCTTTGCTAACATTCAGCCTGGCATGATACATAGGGCTGTCTTTGCTCAAAAACATAATCTCATGCAGAACACAGCTGCCAAGTTAACTGGAATCGCCCATCAGGAATATATTACTACAGTAATTAAAGCTCTCTGCTGGCTTCCAGTTTGTTGGCAGGCAGAAGACAAAGCACTAGTTTCACTCTTTGAAGCAATGAACAACCTGGGATCTACATATCCAAATTAGTCTGTTTTCCACTATAAACCAGCACCAGTTTAGATCTTCACTGGAGGCCCATTTTGGGATTCAGTTGAGCCTGGCTTCCCAATCAAAACAAAAGGAGTACATACCAGCAAACTAAGGAACATGTGAAGTCATTGGTCTCCCCATTCTTCATGCAGCCTGACCACTTATTTTGCTTATTTTGGGAAGAGCCACATGAAAGTTAATTTGTTCTTCCCCCCATTTTTTTTATTTTATTTAAGAAGGTGCTAAACCACTTCAGCTATTGGTGGTGCCAATCAACACCAGGCATTTCAAAGACAACTGGATTGGGGATTTTGTTTTGGCTTCTTGGTTATGGATTTCAGAGATCCAGCTGGTGTGATTTCAGAACAGTTCCACCACTTTACAAATATTGCACAAATGGTCAGGATGCAGCAACAGAGCTAATGTATCCTCTACATCTTTACCTCTATGATTCCAGCAGCAATCAGTAATGCAATGGTTTAAGACAGTGTGACTTACAACTGCATAGACATGTATAGACAGCATGGTGTAGTGGTTTAAGTGTTGATCTTGGACACAGACCAGGCTTCGAATCCCTGCTCCACCATGCAAACCCATTGAGTGACCTTGGGCAAGTCATCCTCTCTCAGCCGTAGAGAGAGGCAAAGGGAACCCCCCTGTGACAAATCTTGCCAAGAAACCCCCATGATAGGTTTGCCTTAGAGTGGCCATAAGTCAGAAGGCACAGAAAAACAATAACATGTATGGGACTGTGCCATCAGGAACTCTCATTCCCGTTAATATTTTCATGCATTATTTGCCAAGAATGATGTTGTTACTCATCAGTGAATGTGGATATGATGATGAACTTTAGAGATTGTCATCATGCAACTGTTGCTACATGTGAATCTACATAGGTATAAGAACTGCACTCCTGCAAGTAGCATCAGTAATGTCAAAAGCAGCACATTCTGCTAATGCTGGTATCACCAGTATTGTACCTATTATTTCCATTTTGCTGTCTTAGGAAATGTTCTATAACCTTTCCAGTGTGTCTTTTGTTAGACTTATTATCAACTATCACCATCATCATTGTATTAAACCTGGAAGACAGCATGTTGCAAAGTAAAGAACTGGACTTTGGGGCTATATTTATTTTTAAAATAAAAATAAAATTTAAAAAGTGCAAATATGCCCACTGCCCAAGTTGGGATCCCAGTACTAATGTATCCTGCTGTTTCAACTCTGAAAACCAGATTCGCTGTTTAACTCTGAAAACCAGATTCTCCCCATACTGGCATGTCTGAAGATGGTTTGAATTGCTCTTGTTTTCAAAATGTTTCTTTTGCTGGTGGTTACTTCAAAACATTTCAGGCAATGAAAACATACTGGACAAAATTTCACACTGAGCAGTAAAAAAAAAGCCCTACTTTTGGCGCCTATCTAGACTTCTAAGACTCTGGAGTGTTGACACTTGTGTACAGAAATATCATTTGCCTTGCAATCCTTTTATCTCAACAAGGAAAGACTTTGCAGGTCCAAGTCTTTCGGATGTTATGAAATTTCCCTGTAGCTGTTCTTAAAATGTTCCTCTTTCCCCTTGTAGGGGGCTGGTTCTGCTTAAACTCTGGGGTCATTAGAAGTTCTAACTGCAAATGTATTCTTAGCCCCTGACATCACCCTGTAAGACACCACCTAACAGTCTCTTGGCACCACATTGCCATTCTAGGCACTTGAAAAAAGGAGTTGGCTCTCCAAGCAAACAAGGCATGTTGCAAATAAACAAGAAAATTCTTGATGGCACAATGCCCTTATGTGGAAAAACTGAGACCATTCATTTCCTGTCACCACTGAATGCCTGGAGAATTTGAGCTTCTCAGGTTCTTATGTCAGTGCGGAGGCTGCATGTGAACCATTCTATTTTGCTTTTTTTTTTTTTGGGGGGGGGGGGGACCTACCAAATTCCAATACAGGAACACTGTTGGCTTGGGCATCCGTGGTATTGTGACAATCTTGCAAGCTTTCTCTTTCTCAGCACACCAGAATTATCACTTGAATGATTTACAGTGCATTTATTGTTTCAAGCAGATAAATAGGGTCCTTTCAGCTACTTGCCATAATCCCCCTTCAGTAATTGCTTTTCCCAAAAGCTCCTTCTTACCCTTTGTATAATTGCAAGTTTATAAATGGGCTTCTCCTTAAAAAAGAGGAAGAGGAAGAAGAAGAAGGAAAGAAAATCAAAATCTTCCTGCTGAAGGATGATAAAAGTGGCCACTACTAATACCCAATTCTTCCAGATATTACTTATGGCTACTGTATACAAATATAGTAGTGTCACAAGGAAGGGGAAACTAAAAGGTACAAATTCAAAATGTTATTATAATATAAAAAGGAAGGAAGGAAAGGTTCCTCCCACCTCCATCAATGGCAGTTTTCCAAAGTAGTCTTTTGATCAGCAGTAGGCCAATGTTTTGACTGACCACGATTGCCTTTAAACTAAATAGATGTTCATTTGCCCACAGCCACTCTAAGGCATATTAAAACTGTTGTTGTAGTTGGGTGCCTTCAAGTCATTTCCAATTTATGGCAAGGCTATCACAGGGCTTTCTTGGCAAGATTTGTTCAGAGGAGGAGCTTTGCCACTGGCTTCCCCTAAGGCTGAGAGCATGAGACTTGCCAAAGGTCACCCAGTGGGTTTCATGGCCCAGCTGAGAATTGAATCCTGGTCTCCAGAGTCATAGTCCAACTCTCAAAGTGCAAAATTGAATCTGCCACCAGGGTTTCAGAAAGTACTGCAGCTGTGGATTAACAACCCACAGGTATGGATTAAAGAAAAGGAAGAAAGTAGGCCAAAAGGCTGCCAAGTACTGTATCTCTTTGCAAATGTTCAAGAAGATGTAGCCTCAGGGCAGAATTCTACATCTGCCTGTAACTCACACCATTTCGGTAACTGCAAGTGATTTGTGTAGATGAGAAGAGATGCACATTTTCCAAAAGGATGTGAACAGCCCAAAAGACCTGGAAAGAGTTAAGATACTTCTCAATATCTGTCAGACAAGGGTTCTGTAGAAAAGGGATATGCCCACGCATGCATTTGTGAAAAGATAGATGAGAGCTGTCAGTGAAATAGCAGAATTTTTAAAAAGAAGGAACACATCTTCCAAGCTAGTCCCTATCGCTTGAAATTTTTTAATATCAGTAATAAAAATAGTTAGCATTTTTAAAACCAGCTGCCTACTAAGCACAGCTCATCTTTTTAAGTGATCATAAATTTAATAGAGTTATATGAGTAATTATATCTGCATTCCTAGGCATATCTACACAGAATTAAAGCACAGTGAGTTCATAGAATCATAGAGTTGGAAGAGACCACTAGGGCCATCCAGTCCAACCTCCTGCCATGCAGGAAATCCAAATCCAGCCTCCGTTTAAAGACCTCCAAGGAAGGAGACTCTATCACCCTCCGAGGGAGTGCATTCCACTGTCGAACAGCCCTTACTGTCAGGAAGTTCCTCCTAATGTTCAGGTGGAATCTCTTTTCCTGTAGCTTGCATCCATTGTTCCGGGTCCTGTTCTCTGGAGCAGCAGAAAACAAGCTAGCTCCCTCCTCAATATGACATCCTTTCAAATATTTAAACAGGGCTATCATATCACCTCTTAACCTTCTTTTCAATAAGGTTCAATAAGGTTTATTTCAGTACAGAGATATCTCAGTTAACTGAGCCTCTAAAGCTCCTTTTTATGTCTTGACCCCCTTTTCCTCCCTCTCATCTGTCTTGCTGGAAGCTTTTAGCAGCATCAGCATTGGGAAGATGGCAAAAGAGGGTGGAGAAACAAAGTTTCAGTGTCAGGTTGCAGCAGCATTTCTGTATTCCATTTTTCAATACAGCTTATGCTGAGAAACAGAAAGATTCTATTCTAGATAATTCTACTATACCTTTGTGTACAATAAGCAAGGCAAACACAGCAACAGCCTTCAAAATCCCTCAGTGAGTATGCGTGAGTAGCAAAATAGAGAAAAAGTGAGCCTACTTCACTAGCTATCCCCAGCATGGCTAAAAAGCATAGATTTGTAAGTCTGGAAACCAAAATGAAAATCATATGAAAAGTGGAGGCTGTTAAAAGAAAAATTAATCTCTGGATGCATTTTGAAGTAAGCCTTTTAGTCATCTCTACAAGGGACAAAATGTTTTTGTTTACTTAGGCAAAGCTTACCTGACCTGGTTGTTTCATTTCACTTGTGCATATTGTTAGTTTTGGATAAAAAGTCTGCTGAAACATATTGAATTGTTCTTCTTTTTAGTATAGGAACTAATTCCTATCCTTTCCATGTCAATGCTGCCTCTGTAACCCAATGTTCTGTTAAAGAAGTAATGCCCATGAACACATCTATTTCATTTACAGAGATGTACCTGTTCATGGGTATATAATTACCACCTGAGGCTTACTTCTGAGCAAATACACATTGATGTGTATTATAAATGCAAGCTTTACTGAA
This sequence comes from Sceloporus undulatus, assembly GCF_019175285.1. Classification (NCBI taxonomy): domain Eukaryota; kingdom Metazoa; phylum Chordata; class Lepidosauria; order Squamata; family Phrynosomatidae; genus Sceloporus; species Sceloporus undulatus. The sequence goes on from NC_056524.1 coordinate 97,488,645, forward strand.
ATCATTCTTTGAACATATTAACTATGGAGCAAGCTGTCTTGATCAAGGCATATGTGATCTGACCTCACTATACATGTCTATAATCAAAAACAGGCCCCACTGAGCTCATGTTCAAGTGTATATATAGCTCCAGATTACTGGGCAAACATGTATAGAATTGGGCTGTGAAAGTCTCTGCGTTGTAACATAATACAGTATAAAATTAATAACCAAAAACATTTGTGAGATTCCAAAACTCATTTCTACAGCAGTGATAGTAATAATAACATTCTCTCAACTGCCTTTTGCCCTAATGGTTTTAAAATATAGGCTCATTCTTGATCCCAGATAATCCCTGATTTTAGGTTCATGCTCTGGTTTCTCTAGCATCCATACAACTGGGATTGTAACCTTGAATATCCTCCTGCAGGCTTACTAAAATGTCCAAACTAAACTTTTGAAATCCATTACAAAAGCTCCAGCAGTTCAAATGTTGCCTGTAACAGTTCAAATAAGAAAGGCTTATCCACAAGCTGGCCAAGGTTAATTTGAAACTGTCCGGAAACAGTTGGGTTTGTTTGTATGCCAGCCAGCCAGGCATGGACCATCCACCCCTCTTCGAAGAAAATAAGCCAATCACCGCCACATATTTCAATAACCAACAAGATCAGCCTAACTCTCAAATCTTCATGTTCTTCAAAGTGCTTTCAACTTCTTCAGAAGCATATTACTTCTTTATTTAATGAAGACTCTTGATACAACAGAGTAATTCACATGACATAATAAGCCAAGTAATGGTGGAAATCTTTGTTTTGGATATAGTTGTGTGTTCCTGCATACTAATTTGATTCCTTCCACTTGCACTGGAAGCAGATAATGTAACTATGGTTTATCATGTCGTCCAAATGCTTTCTGTTCTGGATTCTTTATTTTCTCAAAAAAGAAACGCCATTCCCCAAAAAGCAACCCTTGATGCATTCTCCAGTCATTGGAAAAAAGGAGAAAGCATCTGCCTTCAAGTGACATGATAAACAAATTACAGAACTTTGCTCCATGCTATGTTTAGGTACTCCTGCAGCATTGCCCATAAGCAACAAGCTAGGGTTGTCTTGGTTTCTCGGTTCATCATATTGTGCAGTTGTACAAATGAATGAAACATTTCCAAGCCTCTATTTCTTTTCCTCTCTCCTCCCCCCTATATATATATCATGTACATGTGTTCATGTGCAAGCCATTCTATTAAATTCAAACTTCATTGTAGCCACATGTTTCTAGAGGGTTTACCATACGAATTCATCCATGCACAAGGGAAAGCTTTCTGTCTGCACCCAGTAAATCCATACACATTTATAAAGAGTATAAAGAGAGTGCCACAGCTAAATGAACACCTGTACAAGTGCATCTCCAGATAAACCTTAGTGGTATTTTTCCCCATTATCATAAAACATTCAGGATCACTAATTCTGGTTTGTCAGTGGAGGCTGGTCCATTAAGGCAAATATGTGTTAATGTGGCAGCCTCTGCTCATGGGAAAGCAGACAGCTGAGCTGCCAAAAGTGACAGAACCAGGCTAACCATGTGTCCATTTCATTCTTCTAAATTCATTCAAGCACCACATCTCATTTACTAGAAACATGCTTATCCAAGCATCAGAGGACCTTGCTTCAGGAGAAAGATCTGGCTACCATATCCCTCTCATCAAACAAGTAACTTTTGGAAGCACCAAAGCAAGAATGTCTTATTTTCTATCAAAACAGGAAAGCAGGGTTTTTTTTTCTCAGATGTGATTTACAGGCAGAGTGAGTAAAAAGTTTACTTTTGAAATGCCGGTGCCTAGGACACCTCCACTGCCACGACCATCATGGCCACACTGGTGAGAATTTGTAATGCAAAATGAGATTTTTCCAAAGACATCGGAGACGTGGCTGTGTTAGTCTGGAAAATCAGGATGGAAAGGCATCTTATACCATCTTTGAAGCTAACTGAAAGAAAGAAGCAGGTAGCATGAGCTTTCATAGACTAGAGTCTCCATGTTAAGAAAGCAAACAGGAAGGGAATTAATTCATTTGAGATGTGGTGCTGAAGAAAAGTGCTGAGACAGCCAAGAAGTCAGAGAAATGGGTCCTAGAGCAGATCAAACCAGAAATCTCCCTGGAAGCCTAGATGACTAGACTGAGGCTGTCATACTTTGGCCACATCATGAGGGGGCATAACTCACTGGAAAAAACAATAATGCTGGGAAAGGTAGAGGAAAGCAGAAAGAGAGGAAGGCCACCTGCTAGATGACTCTATTAAAGAGGTCATGGGTATGAATTTGCAGGACCTGAGCAGAGCAGTGGAGCATAGGGAGTTCTGGAGATGTCTCATCTACAGGGTCACCATGGGTCGATATCGACTCAAGGGTGGATTACAACAACAAAAGACCTGGGGGACTAAGGGAAAGAAAGCAGCTGGTACCATGAGCCTACTCCCTCAGGATGCATGGGAGACTCAAGTCTAGGAAAGCTGACACTCTTTCTTTCTTTCTCAGAGGTGCTCCAAGATCCCTTTGCATAGGATTTCCTGAAGAAAGTAGGCAGTGGGATCTTGTAGCACTTGGGAGACTAAGCTCCAAGATCCCTTTCCACACTGATTCTTGTCCTCCCTCCCTTCCCCTTTGCTATTCCAAAGCAAACTGACTGGTTGCTCTCCTCCCCCCCCCTCCCCCCCCAGACCTCTAGATCTCTCTCTCTCTGTCCGAAAGATCGCTGGTGACATGAGACTTGAGCCTACTTCCTCAGATGCATGGAGACTTGTGCCCAGGGAAGCTCCTGCTCCCGGCTTCTTCCTTTCCCTCAGCCTCAGAGGGGCTACGAGGCTCCTTCGCCTGCAGCTCTGCCCCAGCACTGAGCAGCCAGGGAGCTTCAAGCGGGGCCTGGCTGGAGCATCATTCCTGCAGAGGTCTAGGCAAGTGTTCCTAGCATCCTAGGAGGGACCCTCTCGCTGCGGCCCAGGGCTTTCTTCCGTCGAGTCTCAGCCCTGACTCTGGAGACTAACGCGGCTGGGCCTTTGAATGGAAGAGGGCCCTCCGGCCTCTGCTTAAAGACCTGCAAGGGAGGAGACTCCGGGCGGCTGGAGAGAGGACCAAATGGGCCGACGGGAGCCGTGGGGCTGCCTACCTGGGTCGGGTGCGGGTGCGTCGGGGCTGGTGCTGAGGGGGTAGCGGAGGATGCGCATGGGCCCCAGGCAGTCCCTCTCGACCTGCTGGACCTGGGCCCGGCTGAGGCGCTCCCTCCAGGCGTGGAGGCCTTGCCTGGCGTCGCGGGGGGAGAGCAGGAAGGGCTTGGGGGCGGCCTCGGAAGACTGGGCTCCCCCTTCCCCTCGGGCCATGTGGAGGGCGAAGTCCTGGAGGGCCTCGGGGGCCTGCAGCCCGGCGAAGGCCATCAGCCTGCGGGCCTGCCCTCGGGGGTCCCGCACCAGGTCCTCGTAGCGGAGCTGGGTGTAGCGGCGCCGGAGCCACGGGGGCCCTCCCCGCCGGGCCAGGAGCAGGTCCCGCAGCCAGCCTTGGCAGATCACCTCCAGGGCCGAGCCCAGGAAGACCTCCGCCCGAGGGGGCTGCGGCTGGGGATGATGATGGGGAAGAGGAGGCTGCGGGAGCCGTCGGGGCCGGTCTTTGCTGCGCAGGACCTGGATGCTCTCCCGCAGCAGCGCCTGCTTGGCCTTGAGGCGGGAGTTGTGGACGGCGCGGGGGTCGCGGAAGAGCTGGACCACGCGGAGGTCGAGGGCCGGGTCGCGGAGGAGGGGGGCCAGGGCGGCCAGCTGCAGGAGGCGGACGTCCTTGATGACCACCACGGGGGCCTTGCGGCACTCGGCCTCCAGCTCCTCCAGGGCCCTCGGGGGGCAGCTCCGCTCGCAGGCCGCGCCCTCCACCAAGGCCACCCGGCTGCGGGAGAAGGGCGAGTCCCGGCAGAGAGGGGCCGAGCAGATGACCTTGTTGGTCCGCCACCCGAAGAGGCTCCGGGTGGTCAGGTTGGGCGCCCTCCAGAGCGGGGATCCCGGCTCCTCCTCGGGGCCCTGCGGGGCGGAGGAGTAGAGGGCCAGGACGGAGAAGTCGCAGCGGAAGAGCGAGCGCAGCATGTCCCGGAGGGCGCCCTGCAGGCTGAGGGCATCGCCTGGATAGAGGGCCTGCCAGAGGTGCCACATGGGCTCGTAGAGGTAGAAGACCTCCGGGTGCTGCTGGAAGAGCTCCCCGACGAAGGAGGAGCCCGTCCGCCAGCTGGCGTGCAGGTAGATCTGCCTCCGGCGCCGCTTCCTTCCCTCGTCCCCCCAGCGCTCTCCCTCAGCCCCAGCCTCCTCTTCCCAGCCCCAGGGGCCCAGGCCCTCCGGGAGGAGCAGGAGGCCCCTGCTGCTGCTGGGGCACGGTGCCCTTTCCCCCGCCCGCCCCTTCGGGGAGCCTAGCAGCCCCAGCAGCCCCAGCCCCAGCAGCCCCCAGCAGAGCAGCAGCGCCAGGCAGCGGAGGAGCAGCGGAGGAGCAGGAGAGGGAGGAAGAAGATGAAGAAGGGCCCGACCAGGCCAGCGGACACGCTTCATCCTGGACCCTCCAGAAAGGCCTCCAGGGGCCACAGGCAGCCGAGGGGGACCCCGGGCCCAGCACAGCCTGGCCGCTGCTGCCGAGCCTGAGGAGGCTGCTTCGGATTCTCTCGCTCTCTCTCTCTCTCTCTCGCCGCCTTGAATCCCGGCCCACAAACACGCCCCTCGCCGGCCAAAGGCAGCCAGCCCAAAGGAGCCCCAGCACGCCTTTGGAAACGTATACATATATATGTCCTTTTCTTTTATGTTATGTTATTTTATTTATCTTTACCCCGCCTTTCTCCCAAAGTCGGGACCCAAGGCGGCGCACAATCATTGTAAGCCGCTCTGGGAGCCTTTAGGGCTGAAGGGCGGGATATAAATACAGATGATAATAATAATATATATATCTAGATCTATCCTGTCTTTTCCCCAAGTTGGCACCCAGCATGGCTCTCTCGCTCTCTCTCTCTCTCATTTTATCTTATTCTTATCCCGGCCTTCTCCCACGTTAGGACCATATATACATACATACAGTGAGCTGTCCTGGGTCCCAACTTGGGGGATATCCATCTATCTATCTATCTATCTATCTTGTGAGCCGCCTTGGGTCCCAACCTGGGAGAAAGGCGGGATATATATATATATATATATATACACACACACACACACACACACATATATATATATATACACATATATACCCATCCTTCCTGCCCGTGGTGAACATTAAAGCAGGACCCAACCAGCTTTGCCTTTGTTTTCCCACAGCAGCTCCCTTATGAAGAGCTTGGCAGATGCCAAGAGCCTCCTCCTCGCCTCCTGGAAAGAGACCAACAGGAAGCCTCTTATTTCCAGAGCCAGGTAACAGCCACTGTTTGGGGAGAGAAGAAATGTTTGGCCTCCTTGGTCTGAAGCCCTGAAGCTTTCTGGTTCCTTTTCAGATGCTCTGTTTGTAATGCCTTCATTTCTTCCCATGCTCTGCCAGTTTCATCCCCAGCCCTTGGACCTCTGGGACTCTTGTCTCTTCCACTTCTTCCAGCTTCCCTTCAGTTTTTCTTAAACTGGAGCAGAATGACACGCATTAAGACAGTGTTGAAAATAGAAATCCTCCTTCATTCCTGTATTTAGAAGAAGTTGTTAGCATAATCAGCGACAATAGTCACAACAACAACAACAACAACAATTAAAATCCAAATCTAAATCATGAAGAATTCCAGACAGATCAAAAGAGGGATTCATGGCGACTGAGGTGTGTGTTTGTGTATGAAATTGTATGTGAAATAACATATCTTTGTAAACAATAAACGTCACCACTTTGTTTCTGGATGTTTGTATGCCTGTGTCGTTCTTGTTGTTTTGCTAATGGATCGTTCAGTAATTTCAGTATGACTGAAATGTTGTGTTTGTTTCCCCCTTTTTTTGCTGTAACTTGGGATTCTTCTATTAACATAAACATTAATTATTTTTATAGAGATAACTTCAGTTTGGACACTTAAATACTTAGGTGTTGATCTATTTAGGGCTTTGTACACTAAAACTAACAATCTGAATTAGGCCCAATGGTTCACCTGTAGCCAATGCAGAGATGTCATAACATGTAAGATACTAGCACTTTGAACAACTGAGTGCCAGCCTTGTGATGCAGCAGAAAGATACATGTCCAGCTTGATTAGATACTATACGTCTTCTGTCCTTCAGCATTGTGAAAAATGAAAGAGTAGAGAATAAACCTGGCATCATGGCATTAGCAGTATCAGGATGTTTGTTTGCAATTGTTATTGTTTCAGAAAATGAGAACTTAATCGTTGTTATTGCCCTTTGTATTTCTTCATACTGATATAGTTAACTTTTTTGTTTCATCACAGCATGTAGACACTTCCTTTCATATTTAGACTTTATGCCAGGACAGTGTTGTCAGTGTTTTCTCTAAAGAATCGTAGAGTTGGAAGAGACCTCAAGGGCCCTGATCCAGTCCAGCCCCATTCTGCCATGCAGGAACTCTCAGTCAAAGCATCCCCGACAGATGGCCATCTAGCCTCTGCTTGAAGACCTCCAAGGAAGGAATTCCACCACTCTCTGAGGGAGTTTGACCGCATCTTCCACTGTCGAACAGCCCTAACTGTCAGGAAGTTCCTCCTAATGTTGAGGTGGAATCTTTTTTCCTGAAGCTTGCATCCATTGCTCCGGGTCCTGTTCTCTGGAGCAGCAGAAAACAAGCTTGCTGCCTCCTCAATATGACATCCCTTCAAGTATTTAAACAGGGCTATCATATCACTTCTTAATCTTCTCTTCTCCAGGCTGAACATCCCCAGCTCCCTAAGTGTCTCCCCATAAGGCATGGTTTCCAGACCCTTCACTATTTTAGTCACCTTCCTTGGGAAATGGTCCAGTTTCTCAATTTCCTTTTTGAACTGTGGTGCCCAGAACTGGACACAATATTCCAGGTGGGGCCTGACCAAAGCAGAATAGAGTGGCACTGTTACTTCCCTTGATCTAGATGCTGTACTTCTATTTATGCAGCCTAGAAATGCATAGGTTTTTTAAGCCAATGGGCATCACACTGTTGACTCGTGTTCAACTTGTAGTCTACTAGGACTCCTAGATCCCTTTCACAAATAGTCTTGTTAAGCCAGGTATACCCCATCCTTTATCTATGCATTTAATTTTTTCTGCCTAAGTGCAGTACCTTACATTTCTCCCTGCTGAAATTTATTTTGCTAGTTTTGGCCCAGCTTTCTAATCCCGAAGAGAGTTGCTGCTGTTTTTTTCTTAGGGAAATACCAAGAAGTTGCCAGCACACCAACTCCTCAGAAAGAAGCAGTGCTTACCCTGCTGTTCCTGCGGAAGGTTGGATAGCTGTGATATACACCCACCATAAAAAAGAAAAGGTCCCTGTGTCTTTCTGGGCCTGACACCATCACACCACTCTGACCTTGCGTCAGGGCATCAGGAGCAGTGTAGGCAATTTAAACAGATGGTGAACAGGGTTTATTTCTTTGTTTTAATTGCTATTGCTTCAGCCAGTACTGTCATAAAGTTAAGGGTGCAGAAGGGTGGTGCTGATGCTACTGGTATTGTGCGGAAAAGATTGTGTGGGGCAGAGACAATGTTTGTTGTGTGCCTTCAAGTCATTTCCGACTTATGGCAACCGTAAGGGGTTTTCTTGGCAATTCTTTAATTCTATTCTTTTAATTCTCTTTAGGGACCTCTGGTACAAGGTTGGTAATCAAGAAACTACATCCTCGACAGATGTTTCCACCACTGTTTCTCCGTTTACTTCACTCTCTGTATTCTCTTGCTGAATATTGAACACAGCACATTAAGAAATCAGTTTTATCAACAGGAACCCATCTTGTCTATTCTCTTTCCTTCCATTGTCAAAGCAGTTTCTTCTGACTCGTAGCGGTTCAATCAAAGCAAACAATATAGCTACAAAATCCCCACATAATGGAGATAAGAAAACAAGGCATGGTTAAGTTATGGTTTGACAATCTGCCATTGTATGAACTGGCATAATTTTTCACCATAGTAACTCACATCCCAATAATATCAGATTGAGTAAAAGCAGGGCAGATGAAACCTGATGTAGAGAAACACCTAGATGTGCTTAATTTGAGTTTGGTCTCAAGAGGACTGAGCTTTTGGTCCTTACTGTACAATATTTTTAACATAGTTTTTATATCACTTTAACTATTTTGGATGGTTTTCCTCAAAGAATCATGGAATCTGTATTGGTCTCGTTCTGATCATTTTGTTAAATGACCAAGCTCCTGTCACAGAATTCCAGTCCTTACCACTCCCAAGAAAAAGCTAGTAAGTTAGTTAAGGCTCCAATACTATACTGCACACATTTTCCTGAGAATCAGTTTCAATTGAGTTTGGTGGAATGTGCTGCTGAATAAATGTGCATAGGACTGGGATACATTTCTCCCATGTGGATGTGCACTTATAGTCATACTATAAAGGGCCATCTCTGAAACATGTTCTGTCATACTATATGAAGGCTATCACGCCTACTGTGTTTGGATAATGGTGATGTGCTTTACGTGGAGTAGCTCTTACAGATGTTCCAGATGTTGTTCTCCATAACTTGCCTATAAATTAGAATGACTCACAGCAACACTGTTGCACTTATTCTTGCTTATTAGAACTGGGTTTTAGTCTCCTTGTGAGTAAAATTAAAACTGATGATTTGATTGCATGTTAAATGCCCTGGCCCACTTGTTTCTGAGGTCCAAAACACACCACAGAAATAATCTAGTTTCAGACCACTTTAACTGCCCTGGTTCAATGCTAGCCAATTCTGGGAGCTGTAGTTTTGAGAAACATTTAGCCTTCTCTATCAAAGAGCTCTGATGCCACAATAAACTACAATTCCCAGGATTTCCAGACCTTCAGTCTAAACAGTCTATTCCCAGACCTTCAGTCTGTCCTTTAAACCTCTGTAACATTATTGGTACAGTGACAATCTGCCTTCATAAAAGCAGCACAGAGATAAGCTTAGACTCGATTTATTAGATTTTCCAGGAGAATCTTTTTCTTTGCAAATCTTGCCATTTGCTTTGAACTGAAAGATTTCCTGCCTAGTGGATGGCAGACCAGGTTAGATATGATGTTGTCTGATGAGGTTCATCTGTAGGTGTGACTATCCTGCTTTAATTCTGCTTTTTAGCCTTGTTTCCTAGAAGTATGGGTCATCTTTCTGCTGCCTCTGCCCCAGAACTGTGAAAAGTAACCTTCGTCCCCATTCCCACTTGCTCATTTGCACTGGATGGAACTGGGCAGATCTGGGTCTCCCCATCTCGAATCTCCTTGGAAGCAAGTGCTCACTATTTTTTACCTCGATCGGGGTATTTTACCCCTCTGAAGTTCACATTTGCAGTTACCAGTTTAAAATGAAGGCTCCTTTGCTTTCAGTCAAATTCAGTTCCGCTTTTGTCAAGGTGACATTTCCTACAGCAATTGGCCAACCAGATGGATGCTTTCTCCCTCCTTTTTTTAAAAAAATGGCAGGAGTGTGCGCATATTCTGTCAAATTTAAAAACCTCCAGGTGTGTGTGTGTGTGTGTGGTGTGTATTTGGGTCACTACAGATCATGGCAACCCTAAAATGACCCGATCCTGGGGTTTTCTTGGCAAGTTTGATTCTGAGGAGATTTGCCATTGCCTTTCCCCTGAGGCTGAGAGAGTGTGATTCCCCCAAAGTCAGGGGTTTCCACAGCCTTCCCTCTAAATGCCAGCCTCCAGCTTCCCCTTCACTTGCAGCCCAATGCTACCTCCGAAGCCCTTGCCTCCCCTCATGCATCCTCTTCCCATCACAATAATAATAATAATAATAATAATAATAATAATAATAATAATACCTCACCCCAAATGCCATCTCTGCATCCTCTGCTTCTCCGGTTGCCACCCCAAAATGCAATCTATCCTTCCCTCCTCTTTGGATCTCCTTGCTCTGCCTCCATTTTCAACCCCAAAATGCAATCTATCCTCACCCCAGAATGCCATCTCTGCATCCTCTTGCTTTGCGAACCCAAATGCCAAACATACACTAATAATAATAATAATAATAATAATAATAATAATAATAATAATTCCTCACCTCGGAATGCTATCTCTGCACCCTTTGCTTTCCCTCAGATTGCCACCCCAGAATTCCTTACAGACACATATACATATGTAGCAAAAACATTCTGTATCAATTTGCCAAATTGAAAGAGAAACATTTGTAACATTCACATTGTAGCATTTGCATATAAAAATAATTTAGAAAAAGAGCCTCTTGCAAAGTGAGGTGCCATGCTGGGAGCAAGCAAATGAAAGGAAAATGTAGCACAAGCAGACACGTTCTATCTATACATGTATCTACCTGTAGAACTATGCGCATAGTCTGTCAAAATAAAAATTACCCCCCCCCAAAAGAGAGAAAAGCTGCCTGCGAGAGCAAAGGCATGCTCCGCTCTCTGCCCTCCCTCTAACCTAATCCCTCCTCGTTTTCGCTTGTGGAAGAATCGGGGCCAATATGAACTTCCAGTGGTTAATCTGGGTTCTGATCCAGGGTAAAAGGTAGTCTGAATGGCCCCGTCGTAGATGACATCTCCATGAATCCTCAGGCTGACTGGGGATTATAGCAGCAGTAATCCCAAAAGTAACATTTTCAGACTCCAGTCTCTGTCTCACTCTGAAAGGCAAAAGTATTTTACAAAACTCACCAGCATTATAAACACAAAAAGTGGCTGTATAGGTTCACAATATACAGTTGTGAACTATACAAATAGTTCAGCACGCACAGAGGAGTTGGGAATTACAGGATGGGAAGTAGGCCTGCAGTTCTAAGAAAAAGTCCTGTTCAGATTGCAAACATCTAAGCCTTTTAACATTCCTAAAAATAGTTTTGAAATCCCAGCTATTACATATTTATGTCTTACAATTTTATCAAGCTCCCTCCCTTTTTAATTTTTATGTATATCAGTAGCTTAATATTATTAACTTTAGTCTTGTGTTGATGCAAAAGAAGACATTGCTATTTTGTATTTTGTAGCACTTATAAGGTGTGCTGACTGCATGTGTTCCACAATGGTTATTTTCTACCAATTAGTGTGTATTTTAGCAAATTATATAATTTTCCATCAAGCAAAGACCTTTATTAAGTTTGGATCAGTACATTCTTAGGTCTCTGCTCCAAGGTGTCAATCACTTGCATAACATGTAGATGCATTTTCTTTTCTCTCACAGCTTTGCTGATTTTCTGCATGGCAAAACAGACACATTGGCTGAACTGTATTTCACACATCCAAAGTAAGCAGTTCAGCTGCAGTAAAAGAGATAACAAAGACAAAATCTAGAGGTGCCTCCTGTGCTATAACTTTTGCTTTTAAAATCTTGAAATGCTTGCCTTTGTTATGAGATTCCTTCAGATTTTTCCTATTAAGATTAGTATTCAATAAACAGTAGAAGCTGTTTGCCCAGACTGCTTTTCTGTACTTATAGAATACTGTTCTCTACAGAGCATTCAAATTGTCTTTGACGTCTGCAGCAAAGCTACCAACCTCTGGCATTCCCTGAATGCCAAAAGTGAAGAATAAATTGTGATTTTATTCAGAGGAAGACATTTGCCATTTTAGCCCACTTCAGGGCATTTTATGTGGCTGGGATTCCAATAAATTCCAACAAAGTCTGGAATTCCAAGAAATGCATTAACTGCAGTTTATTGGGTGCATCCAGAAAAATCTGATCCCAGCATCTCTCCTCTTCAATTCGAGTCTTTTGAAGGTCATACAGAGGTAGCCAAAGCCATCCCTAGTGGCTCTAACATCATTAACATGCCAAATCCACTCTGGGACTTAATTCATAATTTAACAGAGTTCTCCAAGTCGCTTAAATCCTATCCCCAAACAGCTTCTACTCCTTGAATAGCTCCTTTAAACTTTGGATTACAAGTTGGACTAAATTCACAATGCAGCTGACATCAGAGTCACCAGGCATTATTGCATGTTCAAAAGGGAGTGTTCAGATTATTCATGGAACCCAGAAATGTGCAGGGCCAGGGGAAGATATTTAGAAAAAAAATTGTGGGCTGGAAAAATAGGATGGCAGAAACACATCAGATGTGAAAAAGTTGTGGTGGTGGAGGAGGAGGAGGAGGAGGAGGAACAAACTGTATCACTGATCATAAAACGACCATTCAACATCAAAGACAGATTGCAATGTGGACATTATCGTAATGTGACTGAGTTATACCTTTCCTCACTATATTAGAGAAAATAATTCCCTACAGTAACTAACTGTTTGTTATATTTCCAAGCACTGCCTATTCCTACATAGCTCCTGCAAACCAACTCATCAGGAGAGAATTTTGATGCAAAGGTAAGCATCTTTTCCCTCCCCCCTCTTCATTTCACACAGTGACCTACTTTGCATCTGCCATCCTCAGCCTTCCTTTTACGTTGGGGGTAGGGAAGACAGATGTTAAGGAAACTGTAAAATGCACATACCCACAAGGCAGCAATGGACAGTAGTGATAGCATTTAGGAGCAATTAAGGCACCAGTTCTGGACGGCACAGGCTGTATCCTGCATGCATTCAACATCCTGCAAACAGCCCAAGCGATTCATATATGCAAAACACTAAAGTGAAGCAGAAAACCATTTTCACATTAGTGGATTTCTCACTTTTTACATGTCCAGAGTATAAACCAATACTATACATCTCTCTGCACACACATTTATATCTATACCGTGTATTCACAGTTTGCTTCTCAGTTTTAGGCAGAACTCAGAAAGCTACTGTTAAAAAGGATTTTATTTCCTTTACCTGTCACAGTGCTTGAAAGTATTGTGTTAGTATTTCTTGCAATTTGGTAATACTGTGTTACTTGATACATTCCTTCCTACATTTGAGCACCTTTCTGTTAGTTTTCAGAACACTTTCATATCAATAGATAGCATAAGACCTGGAAAATTATGTCAAAATGTTTCTTTAAAATGCTCTTAAAATTAACCAGAAAACCTTACTCATTATCCAATTTTGAATGGCAGTCCTGTACCCTGCTCTAGCTTTGATTTAGGATAGTTTCTAAACTGGAAACTTGGAGTTAAAAATAAGGTATGAACCACCCCCCTCCTTTTGCCCTTTGGTGTTGGACAGTTCTTCATCTGCAGCTGGCTGCTGTCAAAGGCAGAATACCAGGCTAGACTGACCATTGTTCTAATCCAGGAAAGTTGTTCCTATTTCAGGATGCATGTGACAGGAGGCTAATCAGCCACTGCCACCATGGGCATAGCTGTGCGTATAGTATTTCACCACAGCAAGGAAATTCAATCCTGAACACACCTATTTGGAATTAAGTCTCACTTGTTTCAGTTTACATTGTCCCCACATCATTTTTAGGACTATTACCTAGCACTTCAAGGTCTTTGATTCATACTTCAGGGTGGAGTAAAACATTTCTCATATGGAGAAATGCAGAAGACTCACGCTGCTTTATATGGACGGCGTTGCTCACGCTGATGTGATGAGCAGCATTGAAGCTGTTAAAATAGCTAAATCAGTTGCCAGTGTTTCTGCTGAGAACTAGAAGTGTCAAAGAGGGTCTGCATTTAGTAAAAAAAAAATCTATTGTCAAATATTTTGTAGTATTGTCCTCTTAATAGCTGCAATTTTTATTGTGATCTGAAAGATTGGCAACTTCCATGCCGAGAGCTGATACACTAGGAGACACTATGGACATACCTCTAGGTTTTACAAAATATCTAACTGTGGGGGGGGGGGGGGGTGTCAGTATGTAGAAAGATCTTGTAGCACCTTTGAGACTACTGTAACTGAAAGAAGTTGGCAGCATGAGCGTTCAGAGACTGAAATCTACTTCCTCAGATGCATTTGGTGGAATGGAGGGGAAAAAAGACAAACAGATACTTTTATTGTTCTCCTTCTACAAATACAGTTACATATTAACTGAAAGATACCTATAGCTTTAGTGTAATACATTCTAATTTGTTTACGTAGAAAGTAAAATGTTCCATTTATTTAGGTAGAAAGTTAAATGCACCTCCTATGCCAGAACATATTTTCCAACCTTCTGTTATAATTGCTGCAATCAGTTTAGAAATATTTCCGATTTAATAGATTCAGAGGAACGGTGGGAGGGAGGAGGAGGAACCCAGACACTGAAGCAGGAAACATCCTGTGGCTTGTGATAAGGCACCGTGACTGTTTTTCACAGAGAAATGACTTAGCTGCTTGTCTCTGATAATTCTTTAATTGCTCTTCTAGTATATTCTGTATATCATGTGTGGTCGGGGAGGTCTCTTCTCCATTCCATCATATATCAATAAAATGTTAGTGGCGAGTATAGAACAGGCACAAAAACTAAAGAACAAAAGAGTTCAGTTAAAATCAGGGGAGGGTAAGAGAGTGGATCTCCTGACTGTGTTGGACTGCATGTCCCATCAGCCCTAGCTATCATATCCATTAGGATGATGAAAGTCTTAGTCCAGAAATATCTGGAGGGCCAAAGCTTGCTCATCCATAGTTTAAGTAAGAAGTGCTACATTATACTTCTGGTACGGAAACAATCCAAAGAGACACAAATATTGGAAAGGTGCATTCTACTATGAATTTAAGCCATGTCTAGATTCATTATTACCTCCCCATTTTCCCATCCAGAAGAACATTGTTGCCTCCAAAATTTTAATTAGGATTAAAAAATTAATGCCAATATTGACCAATTTGTGACCAAAAAAGAAAAAAAAGAAAAGAAAAAGATAAGTTGGGGAGAGAATCAAAGAGTAATAACTTTGTTGGTACCATCACAGTTTTTCCATGTAGTGGTGGTGAACTTAAACATTTGTTTAATACAAAGTGTAATTGGGTTGATTCTAATAAATTTATCATCATCATCATTATCTTGAAGATTATTATTGTAGCAACATTGATACAAATTGCTCTCTGTGATTTTGGCTTAATTTTCTTTGTGTGCCTTAATTATAGTATTGGGAAGCTAGCCAGGGGAGGATGCAGGAGGTTGTACAGCCAAGATAAGGTTCCTCACAAGATAAAATGGAAAAGTAATAAATGTGCCAAGATGAAGTAGACTCAAGCACAGATGAGCATATTCTAGTCAAGTCCAGCTATAATGTCACTTGCCAGAGGCTACTAAACTTTCATCTCCTTTCTTTAGCATTAACACTACTTCCAGAACGTTGTTCTCTCTCACTGGAACTAAAGAACTGAGAAAAGTACTACCTTTAATTCTATTGGTAATACAGCAATTACATGTATAAAGATGATTGATTTCACCAATGTTGTGATGTCAAGGGCACCTAACCTTTCTAAAGGGATCAGACCATTTGTAACCATTTGATGTAACTTTGCTATAGTTCCATTAGCAAAGCCTGATTAGACTGGATGTCCAGTCATGCAGTTTGACACTGCTTTAAGTGCCCTGACTCAATGCAATGGAATTCTAGGATTTGTAGTTTTGTGAACTATTTAGCCTTCTCTGTCAGAGGCCTCTGGTGCCACAACAAACTACAAATCCCAGGATCCCACAGTGCTGAGCCATGGCAATTAAAGCAGTGTTAAACTGCATTATTTCTGCAGTGCAAATGTAGCCCTGGGGGGGGGGGTCTTATTTTTTACCTTTTTTAAAAAATAGAGACAATGTTGGCTTGTCTCTAGTCTTCTGGCACCCCACCCATTCTCCAAGATTTCTCAGAACTGACTGTAAGCAGTTCCTCCCATATGTCAGAAAGTTCTTCCAGTACTCTGGGATGTACGTCTTTTGGCCCTGATAATCTGAACACATTTAGGTGAATTAGGTTATTCCTGATTTGTGTTTTATCAGTCTTGATAGGAAACCTGGATTCCATGCCATAGTCTCTGCTGATGCATGGAAACACACTGTCCTCTTTCTGGGGGGAAACAGTACAAGCCAAACTCAGTACCAGGAACTACTAGCAGCAGCCCTTTCCTCAATTTGCCTTTCCAAGGGAATATGAATCCAGGCTCTAAGGTCTACCAGGGACATCACTCCCTGGGTCCATTTTTCTTAGGTCCTTCTGTAAAAGGGGAATCTCTGCACTCCATCAGCAGCTATAGCACTTCCCAGTAAAAGAAAAGGAGGGAAGATTATTTGGGGACCCAAGAGGGAGAAGGGTGTGGTGTGTAGAGAAAGTCTTGGCCCATTTCTGGAGTTTAGGATTCATTTTCTTTCTTCTTGCCCATTTCCTGCCATTATTCCCAGGCATGCAACTCATGTGGTGGGTTGCAGCCTAGGAATATTCAATTTTGAACTACAACTCCCAGTATCCTCTCATTAGCATGGGCAGAAGGTCAGAGCCCCAGCAAAGGGGGTGGTGGTTTGTGGTGAGAAGGAGTTGTCAAGGGTCTTCTGATGGAAGGCGAAAGGTTTTGAGTTGGTTTAAACTTCCTAACTAACAGTCTCCTTTCCTTCTCTTCTAGGTCCACCAAATCTTGTCCATTGGAATATTTAGAATTTTCCTTCCTATTCAGCCTTATGGATGCTAGTGATGGCTTTGGGTAAAGAGGCCTGAGCTGGAGAGAAAACAGGCCCAGAATGCCAAGGTGTGTCTTTGATGATTCACCCTCATCTCTGTGGGTCTCTCCTTCTAGAACAAAATCTAGATAAGGAGAAGATGTTCTTGAATCCTTGGCACTTGTTGCCTGCTGGTGACGAGAGGTCAGCTTCCAGCCATAGCCTCTCCAAGAGGCCAGGACTGAGCCCTGTTGGGCTAACACTTGGTGAAGACCTTTCGGTTCAAGGTCCCTTGGGGAGAAGAGCTTCACCGAGTCCATCTGGAACACCTGTTTTATGGAGACTCAGGCCAGGAGACCTGTCATCCATTGAGGCATGAGAAGTCTCAGAGGGACTATTTCAATGGAAATGGCTGGGGAAGGGTTCCAGGAGGTCACCAAGACATTCACCAGGGTGGCTTGACGGGAGCACAGAATTCTGGGAGATGGGGATCATTTTCTCTAGCTGGCATTGATGAAAGGAATTTCCCAAAAATATCTCAAAGAGGGGATTTTCCCACCACAGGTCGTGGCTTAGTTGCTTATGTCTGTTCTCCAATGAACTAGTTACTACTGGAAACAAATTTGAGGAAGAAGCCATCAGAAGGTTTCAGTTATTCCCCTACATGCAAAACAAATCAGCAGCACATGTACTTTAAGCCCTCAACATTGCACATTTCAGACATGACAAGATGGCATTGGTTCCCTAACCCCTGCTTGCAATACATATTTGTGGCTACCACAGAGAATTCTGGCAGATGAAGACTATTTTCTCCAGCCAACACTTGTCTGGGGATTAGTGGATTAGTTAGTTGTTGGTGGGTGTATGAGTGATCTTAAAAAGTTTGGACCAAATGAAAGGAAGAGAGGAAACTGACCCCAGTGGGAAGAGGGGGAAGAAGGCCATCAGGCCCTTAAAAGTGTACATTTCAAATTGGGTTTCACATATACCAATACTCAATTTTTTTCTTTAGACCAAATAAACCAAATTCCTTACCCAGCATTTATTTATTTATTATGTAGTAGGTGTACATGTTTCTTTTTAATTTGGACATGTAATATCTACATTTATTTTTATTTTTTTCAGACAATTGAAGACTAATTTCCATGTTTTATTTTAATTCAAATCCTTAACATTCCAGGCAATAAATTTACTCTGCATTGTAACCTATTTCAATGTAATCACTTTTTATTGGATGCTATCTACTAAATACAAGCTCCTCCTCTTTCCCTCCTGATCCTTACTCTGCCCCCCCTTTCTTTTCTTTTCCTCCTTATCTTCAATCTTAAACATTCAAGTCCAATTAGCTTAGTTCTCTTTGTTTTTGCCTTCTGCTCATTCTCTTATCGCCCCTTAATTTTAGTAGTTTTTCAGGGTCTTCATTTAGATTTGCATCTTTTGGCATGCTTTCCTGAACAGTTGACTCATCATTCCCCATTTCCTTCTCCCTCTATCTTTGTGTGACACAAAAATTTTTCTTAATTCCTTTTAATAAACCCCTTAGCTTTCTCAACTGAGTCTATTGTATTGTTCATTCTTATACGTAAAGTTTATGCCTTCTAACTTGTCCCAACTGAAATTCCCCCCCCCTCCACACACACACACTTTTAACAGTTCTGCTAAAATATTATATTTCCTTCATCTTAATATTCTTGCTGGGATCTCCTTCGTCAGAATCAGCAGTTTAGCATTCCTCCCAGAAATCTTTATTATAGTGAACATCAGTTTCCAGTATCTTGTGATTTACTTTACACATTGTATGATTATGTTTCTTGGTAAATTATTTCTCTTATCATATGTCAAATTCACACTGACAGCCCAGTCCAACACCCGTATCTACTTCCTTCTCTTCCTATTCCAAATGATTCACTAGGACTTCAGTTACCTTTCTCCCTGTGTTTTCATTTACTTGTTCCTTCATTCCTCTCCAAGATTCTTTTCTCCCCATTCTATCAATGCCAACTGATCTTGTAGTGTCTCCAGTTCCACATTCAATTCCCTGTTCTCTTTTTTGAGCTCTCAATGTTTTTCTTGTTTTCTTTCACTTCCTTTTTCACCTGAACTAATAAATTATGAACCATGTTAAATTTTGTGTTCATGTTGTCCAAATGGGTACCCATCTCTTTCCTAAAGTCCCTAAATTTTTTCATAAATTTTAACATGTACTGAGGGACTCCCTCTTCTGTAGATCCTCTTCTTACTGGTATACTTTGTACATCATGTATCTTCCCATTAGTTCTTAGACTTTTTGTCCATCATCTCTTTCTCTCTTCCTCCTTTCTTCTTTGTTTCTTCCTTCCTTCCTTGTTCCTCCTCACTTCTTTCTCAGTTTTCCTTTCTCAGACCATATCACTTCTAGTAGCTTCTGCCCTCTTCCCTGCCTCCCTCCTCTTTCTCCCCACTTTTGCTTTCCATCACATTTCACCTCTTCCACTTTCTTCCTTTTTTCTTCCTTTTCCCTCTCCTTTCAGTCTTCTGTCTCACTACCCCAACTTGCTTAGTACCTTTTCATTTCTATTTCTTCCTCCAACTTTCTTTCCTTTTTTGTATATCCACAAGAAAGGAGAGACAAAAGACTGCAGCAACTATGTTGCTTTACAGACTGCCCAAAAGGGCAGTCTGCCGGCACCTGTGTTTGCTGCGCAAGGGAACCGCAGCGGACAAACTGCACGGTTCCCCAGTGCAGCAAGAAGAACCCGCAAAAAGTGGGTTCTTCTTGCAGCGCCGTTGTGACATCGCAAGGCGCCAATGGCGCCCTTGTGGCATCACAAGGGCACCGAGACGTGCGGATGCTAGGCATCCGTCACATCAAAATGGCAGCGCCCATCTGTATAGGGCACCACCATTTTGATGCCCTCATTACGTGCGAGGGGCAAGGCGCGTCAGGAAGCGTCGCCCCTCGCACGTAACGACAGCGCCTAATAGGGCCTGTCCGGAACACCCCTCAAGGTCCATAGTGCTAATCTCCCACACGAGCAGAATCATGCTCAAAATTCTGCAACATAGACTCCAACCATACATGGAGAGAGAAGTCCCAGAGAGGTCCAAGCAGGGTTCAGGAGAGGAAATAAAAAGATGTCTAAATTATTTGGGTGGAAAACAGTCACAGATACAGTATAAGCACCTTGTTTTAGTAGTTTTACTTCCCTTATCACGTTGTGGTTTGATAGTTTGAAGATGAGAAAGGGAAATTCCTTTCTTCCTCTTTTGCTAGCAGGATGATTGTTCAGCCACATTGCTGCTCTTCACCATTAGAGATCCTAAACCCTCCAGTCCCAGAATTACTTTTCTGCTGTGGGATTAAAGACAGAACTTGGCTTTAGTCCTCCTTGCCTGCTCCAGCTCAAAACTAGAAGTTACTAATTCCTTCACTACCACTGTGATTTGAGACCATACTTAGCACATCACAACAACAGCTCATGCAGGCTTAAACGAAGGAATCAAATCTCAGTGGCTGGATTAAAACTGTTTTTAGCCCCTAATAACAGGTGAGTTGGAACAGGGAGAGCCATCCCTACTTGAAATCCCTTCTTCTCCTTGAATGAGGGAAAGAAGGAAGCATTGGAAGACTCAAAAGTGGAACCATTTTGATGGAGGTGGGTGGTGGAGAGCTGCAGGAGGTCACAGCCTTTACTGGGTGGCCCCTGGTCCCTGACTGTTTCCCAGTCAGGCCCTGGGGAGGAGGGGATTTGAGCAGGGAATTCTAGGAGATGGGCAAAAGTTTTGAATTGTTGGAGAAAGGATCTGGACCACTCAAGATTGGATGTACAGTACAATGAAGGATCAAATGCCACAGTGAAAACCATCTCCTCCAAGATAAGGGAAATTACAGCTCAGACCATTCATAGCAGGGAGGTGACTCCAGTAAAACTCAGCCACCTCTTCCAAAAGACCACGAGAGGGAAAGGGAAAACATTTGGAAGGGTGAAGTCGAAGGCTTTCATGGCCAGCATCCATGGTTTTTTATGGGTTTTTCGGGCTATGTGGTCATGTTCTAGAAAATTTTCTTCCAGACATTTTGCCAGTATCTGTGGCTGGCATCTTGCTGGTGAAACGTCAGGAAGAAAATTTTCTAGAATATGGCCACATAGCCCGAAAAACCCACAAAAAAACATTTGGAAGGGTATTTCCCTATTTGCGGGGAAAGCCCTCTTGTCACAGACTCTAGCAGCAGAGGGAAACACAGACCAAGCCTTAGCATGACACCCTGGAAGAGCTTGGTTATCCAGGGTCCAAGGCCAAAAGGAGCAGAAGATGGACAAAGGATTCTGAAATATTTGCCAGGGCATAGCAGGAATAGAAATGGAAAAAACATGGAAAATGGACCAACCACCAACTCTTCAACAAAGAGCTGCATTGGGTTTGTTTTGAGGAAGTTGTAGGCTATATTTCAGAGAAGGAACTGTCAAAACCATCTCTGAGTACTCCTTATCTAAGAAAACTCTATGAAAATCATGGGGTCACCATAAGTCGACAAGTGACATGAGGGCACATATATACACACAGACTACAGCAGAATAGAAACTCAGCTGCTATTCATTCTTTTGTCTCCCTCTTTAAGACAGGAGGTATGAACACAGGAAAGTGTCCATTATTAGATCTACTGGTGAATTGTGTATTGTGCTTCTAGTTGTGAGTGAGGGTCAAGTCTGGAAAACTGTAATTTCACAAATGTATAACAAACAATATTAATTAGTTTCTATTCAGCTGTGATGGGAATGGAAATGCTGAAATTCTCATTAAATAGTTCAATTTATAGCATAGCTGAGCAAAAATAAAAGCATTTTAGTGCAGTGTTCTTTGCTGTCACAACCTGGCATCACAAGCAATAGCGAATATGCTTTAAAAAAAAAAAACACCACACTTTCATAGTATGAGTAGTGGATTCATGCTTGCTGACTGGCAATATGTCAAAGAGAGAATAGCACAGGCATCTGCATGGTTGCTAAAATGGGTGTAGGACTGTGCAGTTTCCCTTGTGAACCATAAAATACATCTTTTCAGATACAACCATATAGGGAAGAAGTGAAGGAAAACTTGTGATGTTATTACAGGGTAGTAATGTGAGGCCAACAGCTGGGGATGAGGAGGAGAGGCAGCTGTTTGTTATTCTGAAACATTAGCTTGCTTCCCCTAAGAGTTCAATGTTAATGTTATATGTAAATAATATCTGGCTTTCTTCTTCACATCTAAACCCTTGATCTAATGTGATCTAGAGATTTCTGAAATAAGAAAGTATTGAGGGTTGGTGGGTGTCTCATATGCAGTGGACTGATGTGTGCTGTAAGCAGAACTAAATTGTGTGCAGCTTCTGGACACCAGAACAACAAAAAGCTCCTAGGACATTTTTTGTTATTTTGATTTCATTAACCAGTACAGTTATTTCCAAATGAACCCCACCCTTATTTTGGAAGTCTAAGATGCTATGTCCCAGTGTGCTAGGGTTTTGTGTAAACAGTAATGGCTCATATATTGGAAAGTAGGCTGCTTTTCTAAGTAAGACAATCTTTAAGAAACTGGTTCAAGATAGCATTAGGCCAATAAACTCATTATTGTAGTATTTTGCTCAAGTAAATTTTTCTTTGTCTCACTAGGATAGTAAAAGGAATCCACACATCCTACCCCTGCTATTGCTGTTGCTGTTATTGTTGTAATGCCCTTGTGGTCTCTTCCAACTCATTGATTCTATGAATGTGCCTTCAAATCAATTAGGAATTATGGTGACCCACTCCTAGGGTCTTTCTTGGCAATATTTATTTGGGGGGGGGGTTGGCATTGCTTTTGTTTTAGACTGAAGGAGTATGGGCAAGGATTCGAACTCTGGTCTCCTGGAGTCTTAGTCCAACATTCAAATCACTACACCACCCCTCCCTCTCTCAACTGCTGACCTTGGGGTAAATGATCTCTCCAACATTACCTGAAAGAGCATTATTATCTGTTGTTGGAATGCATTAAAAAGTACAGCAATCTAAACACAATTTCTAAACCTTGCCGGTTGGAGACTGCAGCTTTCACACTGTTTGCTAATTTAGTTTCAATATGACTCAGTTCGTTTGGACTCATTATGACTGTGTAAAATAATTTGCATAATGGAAAATGTAGAATAGATGTTTAAAAATGTGTGCAACTTGTGAAAAAAAATTAGAGCCTAGATGATCAAGTACATGTTATACATTGATGCCATAAACATATACATGTCTAATCAGAAGTAATTCCCAATGCTATTGGCCCAGGGCTAAGGCTTTAATTCTATGCACCACTGGGGATGGATCTGCAAGTGGCAAATAGAAAAGCTTAGCCCTAGCATCAAACCTAGAACAGCACATATAAAAATCTCTATTCAGAGCAGAACTTGATCTTTGTCCAGGGCTATAATTTCACTTTATAACATAAGATAATTTCACTTTAATTTGTTCTTGCCCTTAAAACCATAGATTTGTTTTCTATTTTTTTTTTCTTGTAGGAGCCTTGTTAATTGATTTGAAATATTGACAACGAGTGGGGTGGGGTGGGGTGGAGATGTGTTTGAGACTAAAAAGTAAATGGGGTCACTTAATCCTGATACCTGAACATTACTATCATGTATTGGCCACTTCTTTTAGGGGGAACCTGGGACCTGAAAGGGCCAGTGTATTTTTCTTTTTTGTTTCCACTTAGGGCTAATGTAGAGACATATAGCTCATAGCTCTCTCACTTGCCTTTCACTGTTTGGAGCCTGTGGACATGTATCTGCCTTTGACCTAGTTTTCTGGGTTTTTTTGAGAGAGAGAGAGAGAGAGAGAGAGAGAGAGAGAGAGAGACTCAGCATATCTGTTAGGAATATGGCAGATGCCATTGTGAATGGAGAAAGCAGACAGAGATCTCTCTTTCTCTCTGTCTTGGAGTAAAGGCAAACCAAGAATCTAATCACCATTTGACTTGAATACAAGGGACAGCTGTGGCAGTGGTGTCACTAGGGTTGGTATCACTTGGTGCAGCAACTGAACCTCATGGGTGGAGAAAGGAGAAAGGAGGGGCATTGCTCACCTATGGTACAAGTGAGGCCTTTGCTTTCTTCAGCCACTGAACCTCACACCATTTATTTATTTATTTATTTAAATGACATCTTTCTCCCAGGTTCGGACCCAAGGCAGCTTCCTTAACAAATTAAAAATGATTACAAAATGTAAATGTGACTTTCTCATGCCTTCGAGAAAGGAGAGGTGTTACTCAGTCGCCCTACACATTTGCAAGCGCCAGTGGTTTAAAGGGACATGGGTGAAAAAATACCACTGCCCATTTCTGCCAAAAAGCAGACTAAAGTTGGGGAGCAATGGTGTCACCCCACTTAGGGTGTCACTCAGTGTGGCCCGTATACCCTGCACTCCCCTAGTGACACCCATGAGCTGCAGCTTAAGGGGAGACAAAGACATATAGATATATTTGAGGAGGTAGCACAGGAGGTGCTTTTGAGGGCTTCCACTGCCACCTAATGTGAAGACTTCCTCCTGTTTCACCACAATGGCATCAAATGTAGGGACTTTCTAGGTGTCCTTGCAGTTCCTATGCAATACATTATTAAACTAATACCACCACAACTCTTGCACAACTACTGGCACCACAGGCAATGTGTGTCTGATCTCATGCACTCCAATAATCCTTATGTAGCCTTCTCAGGCTGCATCCACACTGCAGAAATAATTGAGTTGCACAGCGCTTTAACTGCCATGGCTCAATGCTACGGAATTCTGGGAACTGTAGTTTTGTAAGACATTTTGCCTTCTCTGTCAGAGAACTCTGGTGCCACAACAAACTACAGTTCCCATAATTTCACAGCCTTGAGCCATGGCAGTTTGGTATGAAACTACCAGTAAATTATTTCTGTAGTGTGGGTGCAGCCTCAGAGACACAAATGTAAAATGCAAAAAATAATTTATTAAACAGAAGTTCAACATACAGTTAAAAATTACTTGTTTAAAATGTCTAAAACCCAACTGTCCCTAATTAACTTTGACTCATATCTCTTACTTATATTCCTAATTTCAACATTCATCTCTCTCACACTGTCATACACACCAGCCTTTCAAAAATCCTATTCAAACAGTCACTAGTCAGCCCTCCAACAAATCCATACTGTATTACTTATACTGTACCTGACATCAATAACAATATTTTACTTTAATTTATCTAATAAATATACAATAACATGTTTTACAAAGGTCTGTAACATTGCAGTGCCCAATACATGCAGCTTTCTGTTTCATAATATTTGTGCAGCCAGTGTGCCCTTGATTTGTTTTTCCTCCAAACCAGTAGGGATGTTTGGATCTTTGCATATTTCTCTCACCCAAGAGATCAGCACAATTCTCCCCCAACAAAAATGGGAAGCAAACCTGTGTATGCAGATAAGTGTACCTGAACTGGAAGCTCTCTTACTAAAACATTACTTCCCATTGAAACCATTGTAGTGGTTAGAACAACAGATTCAAAACTAGGAAGGGAAAAAGAGCCTCAGGGTTTGTCAATAAGGGTACCCTCTTTTCTGGATTTGTAGCAGAAGCATTGGAAAGAGCTCAAGAGCCTGGCAGGTGAAGATTAAAAAGTGGGGTGTACTGTGTACAGCACTTTATGCTCCTTGGTGGAAAGATGGAATATAGCTTAAATTAAGCAAGCCTCCAGATTTTCTAATGAGAAGTAATTTTAACTGCTTTAAATGGACATACCCCTGAGTGTGTGTGTTTCAGGATTGCAACCCAAGAGGGCAACTGGGCTAAAGAGTGAAATCCTGTTAACATTTGTTCTCTCAAAAGTATATCCCATTTAGTACAGTAGGGCTTACTCTCAAGAAACCTTCCTTGGCAGCACAGTACCTGTATACAGTAAAGTGATACAGTATACAGTAAAGTGACCCATCAGCTAAGAAATCTGTCCCATAGCCATCCTAAGTAAGTCTCTTCCCCAGTGAAGGTAGCATCCATCCCACCAACCTCTATCAACAACATGCCTGGCAGAACAGAGAGGGAGCTGGAACTGGCAATTGTATTAGGAGGCTATCTGCCTGGCTGTCTGTTGTACCAGGAGCAAAGAAAAACAACTCTGGGGGCATTCACACTACGAAAATAAACCAGTGTGAAACTGGCTTATTTTGTTCACACTGGTCCTGAATGCACTTGGTGCATTTTGCGAGGGGGTTTCTACCAAAAATTCCACTTAACTCGGTGCATATGAACCCAAGAATTTTTCCGAGTTTCCCCAAAGATCCATACCATCTTGCATCATCCCCAGTGAATATCATGTTTCTAATACATTTGGATGGCAGTGTGAGTTATGTTGTGGTGATTTAACTGTCTATGTTTATCAAACAGTTCCAAAGTAAACATGGCATAAGAGCAAGTACTAACAGTTGTTCAAGCACATGGGGAAGGCAGTCTCTGGACATCACACTGAGCCTTTGAAACAGGCATTCTGAAAGTAGTGAGTTTTCTTGTTATTTGAGAAGGGCCTCTGAGACACAGCAGAAAAAGGACAAGCCCACATCCCTTTTGCCAACTAAAAGATGCAGAACAAGATGGGGTTCATGCCCCAGAGTGAGAGAATTGTACTAACTCTTAAACTCGGCGTGATATCAAAAACCTTGAGCATACTTCTCTAAGAAGCAGGACGCCGAAGAAAGCAAACCAAGGCTAGTTAAACATTTGGGGACACTTGCAGAATTCTACATTTATGGTACAATTTGTAATCTTAACCTCTAGGAACAGCGGTTTTTGACAGCCAGCCAGTAGAAAGAGCACAACAAAAATATGCTCATTTAGAAAGGTTCCAGTTAATACTGTTCACACTGTATAGGAAACATGCTAATAGTACTTGTAAAATAATCTTGGGAAGCTTTCACTGAAGCAAGAGACATTCTTGAAAGCGCTATTGGAGAGAGCAATGAAGGCAAAATGAATATAAGTGAATGTGACAGGCAATGTAAGGAGAATGCTTATTAGCATTTGTAAAGGTCAGGCCTGGTTTCCAACATGGATTAAAAACACTCTCTCTCAGTTTAATCCCCCACAGGAGGGGTGGCCAAAGTGTGGCCCCCATGGGTAAAACACAGTATTTTGGGGGGGGGAGTTAAGAGAAAGTCCCCTCCTCCAGAATATCCCCAAATACACTATAGTGGGTGTGGGGGTCATCTCCACCATGTTTTAAGCCCCGTGCCACCAAATGTGCAAAGTTTCCATGGAAATGCATCTCCACCATATTTTCAGCCCTCTCCTCCTGCAACCAATTTTGGCCCAGGAGAGGCCTTTTTTGAAATTGAAAACATAGTGAAAATGCCCCTATACTCCCCTAGATGCCTAGAGGCAAAATGTTGTGTGTGTGTGTTATTCTGGGTGGAACAAGGCATGGCAAGTCCAAGGTCTTTTAGGGGGCTGATGTGGCCCCTAGCCTTCTATAGTTGCCCACCCCTGTCTCACAGGCAAAGGACCCACAGCAGCTTCCATGACCCTTTGCAAATGTCTGTCACTTTTGCATGTTCTGGGAACTGTAGTTTTATGAGGTATTTAGCCTTCTCTGCCAGAGAGCTCTGGTGCCACAATAAACTACAGTTGCTAGAACTCCCAAGGCAGTTAAAGTGGTCTCAAACTGGATTATTATTTCTGTATGGACTTGTCTCAAAGGCAAGTGGGGAAATGAATGCCTTCCAGGTGTCCTTGGACTGCAGCTCCCATCTTTATTGCCACTGGATATACAGATGAGGCCTGATGGGAACTGCAGTCCAATAATGTTTGGAAGACTAGTTTCTCCACTGCTCTGTTTTCTTCTGCATCACAAAACTATAGTACTTTGACAATGCTTTAACTACTGCATCTCCATCCTATTGAATCCTGGAATGTATAGTTTCATGGGGTCTGAAGTATTGCTGACCAAATTATTGAAGTGCTACCTGAAACTGCAAATCCCAGGATTGCTTAGGATGGAGCCATGGCAGTAAAAACAAGTATCACAATGCTGTAAGTGGGAAGCATGAAGGAGCCCTGCTGGCATTTAAAGTGGAGTCAGACCCCATTATGCAGATGCACCCACATATTGTCATTTCTTAAAACTAATTTCGAACAAAGTGTTAGCCTGTCTATAAAAATGCCAAGCAGCCCCCCCCCCAAGAGCAAAGAGAGAGCTTCCCTCCAAAACAGTGGTTCCCCAAACTGTGGCCCTTTAAGAGAATTTTGGACTCCAGCTCCCAGAAGCCTCAGCCGCGTTGGCCAATGGCCTGGGATTCTGGGAGCTGAAGTCCAAAATAAAAAATCCCCTCAAAGAGCATCGTAAGGGGAAGGCGCAATTTGCGCATGCGTCTCAACTCTCTCCCGCCGCCGGGATCGTGAAGCCTCGCGAGACTTCATGGCGATTTTGCGACCGGCATAAACCGAGGCGCGGCGGGACGGTTGTCAACAGAGAGAGCGTCCCTTGCGGGCGGCGAGGATGGCGGCGGCGGCGATAGCGACGACTCCGCCGGCCCACTGGAGCCGCTTCGAGCAGGAGAAGGACCTGGCTCTGAGGGAGCTGGTCCGGAGGATGACCGGCCTGGATGAGCGGAGCGGGGGCCCTCGGGAGGAGGCCGCCAACTTCCAGGCGGCGCTCGCTTTCGCCTGGTCCAACGTCAGGTCCGCCGCAGGAAGAGCAGGAAGCCCCGGGGCTCCGCGGGAGGAGGAGGAGGAGGAGGGACGCCTCGGGAGTAGAGATATGCGCCTGTGTGTGTGTGTGTATTGGTGGGTGTATATATATACACACACACACACACACACACATATATGTACACATACATTTACACACACCAGGTTAGTGGGCGTGCGTGTATATCTCTCTGTGTGTATGTGCGCGTGTGCATATACACATGTTTGTATACATGTATATGTATATATACACACATACATACATGCATACAAGTACATGCATATACATACACACACACATATATATATAGACAGATACACACACACACATATATGTACATATATACATACATTCATGCACAGGCACATATATTCACACCCGAGGTCAGTGGGCATGCATGTACACTTGTCCCTCCATATTCGCTAGGGTTAGGGGCACAAGACCCCTGTGAATATGGAAAAAACCACAAATGACAAAAACACCATGTTTTTACCTGGAGGACACCTCTCTAGGAATCTCCAGGTCCTCCAGAGCAACTCTCTGGTCAACATCTGCCAGACATTGGCCATAGAATCATGCTGGAGGACCTACAGATGCCTAGAGAAGTGTTTTCTAGGTTCTCCAGCACAACTCTATGGTCAACTTCTGGCGGAGTTGCGCTGGAAGACTAGGAGATTCCTAGAGGGAACATATTCATCAAAACCATAGTGTCAAATTGCATCCCTTTTGCAGTGTGACAGCAACCCAGATCAAAATCTTGACGTCTGGATGGGGGCTGTACCATAGAGCCCTTTCATGCTAAACAATTATAGCACTATGATTCCGTGGGTTACATCCTATACAGCCCTATAATCAGTTAAGGCACTAGAGGAGCGCTCTGGCTGAGAGTTCTAAGCACCCTTCCCTAAACTACAAATCCCAGGGTTTCATAGGATGTTGCCATGGAAGTTAAAGCAGAATCATGGCAACATAACTGGATAGTGTGAAAAGGCCCCGTAAGGCCAGCCTGTAGTTGTTGTGGGGCAGCCTGTTGCAGCTCCTATCTGTTTTAGCCAGCATGGTTAATGGTCATAGATTGTAAGAGCTGTAGTTGGACAACATTTGAAGGGGCAAACGTTTTTCATCTGTGCTATAAACTGTGTCCTAGAGAGGGTACTCCTGTGATTTGTCTCACTGGAAGAGAAATGAAGCTTATTATTATTATTATTATTATTAACCTTTATTTATGAAGCGCTGTAAATTTACACAGCGCTGTACATGCAATCCTTTTAGTTAGACGGTTCCCTGCCCTCAGGCTTACAATCTAAAAAGACATGACACAGAAGGAGAAGGGAGTGGTGGCAGGAAAGGGTAAGAGGTCCAGCAGTTCCTCTCAACCTCTGAGGCCTGGACCAAGGCAGATGGACTGAAGGGAGGGCTTGGCTTCAAAATGGAAGGTTAATCATTATCCAGGGAAAATACATACTCACAAGTAGGATAATACATATACAGTACATAGCAATACAGGAAATGGATCGATAAACAGCCAACAACAGAACATCAGATAGTAAGCGACAATTATGCGATGCCTGGGAAGGCTTCTCTGAATAGGATGGTTTTCAACTCCATTTTGAAGCTGGTTAAAGAAATGATGGCTCTTGCTTGTGGGGGAAGAAGGTTCCAGGAGTGAGGGGCAGCAAGTGAAAAGGGGCAAATCCGGGCTGGGGCAGAGGAAATCCTGGGCTGGGACAGCAGACCTTGACTACCAGAACGGAGGGCCCTGGTGGGAAGGTGAGGAGAAAGAAGGTCTGATAAGTAAGGAGGGGCCAGTCCATGGAGGGCTTTGAATGTCGACAGCAGGAGCTTATACTGAATGCGGAAAGGGAGAGGGAGCCAGTGAAGGGATGCCAACACAGGAGAGATGTGGTCACAGCGGTGGGTGGAAGTGATAATGCGTGCAGCTGAATGCTGGACAGAGATTAAAGGACGGAGGTGAGAAAAAGGAAGCCCAGCCAGGAGGACATTACAGTAATCAAGTCGTGAGATCACTAGGGCATGGACCAGGATCTTGGCAGTAGAGGCGGAGAGATATGGTCGGATTTTGGCAATATTGTACAAAAAGAATCTACAAGCCTTGGCTGTGGTCTGGATCTGAGGGATACACGACAGAGAAGAGTCAAAGATAAAGCCAAGACTGCGGGCTTGCTGGACTGGTTGAATGGAAATGTTGTCCACAGAGACAGAAAAGGAGTGTTGAAGGTTGGGCTTAGGAGGAAAGACAAGGAGCTCCGTCTTGGACATGTTGAGCTTCAAACGCCGATGGCGCATCCACTGTGAGACAGCTGTAAGGCAAGACGAGACTTGCTGTTCAAGCCTTGGAGAAAGGTCAGGGGCAGAAAGATACAACTGGGTGTCATCGGCGTACAGATGGTAGGAAAAGCCAAGAGAGCTAATGAGTTTTCCTAAGGACAGTGTGTAGAGAGAAAACAAGGGGACCCAGAACAGAGCCCTGGGGAACTCCAACAGATAAGGGAACAGGAGAAGAAGTCAGACCCCCTGCAACTACTGCAAAAGATCTGCTAGACAAGTAAGATCTAAACCAGTCGAGAACAGAGTCTGAGAACCCAAGGTCAGAGAGTATATCAACTAGAAGACAGTGATCAACGGTGTCAAAGGCTGCAGACAGATCCAGAAGGATGAGAACAGAGTAAAGACCATTAGCCTTGGCCTGTAAAAGGTCATTCGAGATCTTAGTGAGAGCTGTCTCTGTAGAATGCCTTGGGCGGAAACCAGACTGAAAGGGATCGAGAATGGAGTTGGCTTCAAGAAACTCAAGACAGCGCGAATAGACAACCCGTTCCAAAACCTTAGAAAGAAAGGGGAGAAGAGAAATCGGACGATAGCTAGACAAAGAGGAAGGGTCAAGAGAAGTTTTTTTCAGAATTGGGGAAATGAGAGCATGTTTGAAGTCCGACGGGAAGGAGCCTGTAGAGAGAGAGAGAGATTGAAGATATGGAGAAGCAAGGGCAGAAAGGAGGGAGCTATAGAGATTAGAAGACGAGTAGGAATAGGATCAAGAGGACAGGTAGCAGGTTTGGAAGAGTTCAGTAGTGTAGAGAGTTCATCCAAAGAGGCAGGAGGAAAGACAGAAAATTTGTTAGGCGAAGGCGATAGAAGATTAAGAGCAGAAGAAGAATCAGGAGGGACTATCTCAGAGCGAATAGTGGTAATCTTCGAGATGAAATAGCAAAGTCATTAGGAGAGAAAGATGAAGAGACAGGAGGAGAGGGAGGTTTAAGCAAAGTGTTGAAGGTGGAGAACAAACGCTGTGGGCGCCTCTCATTGGCAGAGATCAATGATTTGTAATAATTCTGTTTTGCCATAGAGAGGGCGCGTGAGAAGGAAGAAAGAACAAATTTGAAATGGATAAAATCAGCCCACTCTTTGGACTTTCTCCAAAGACGTTCGGCCGCTCTAGAGCAGGACCGGAGAAACTTAATGTTGGGGGTAAGCCAGGGCTGAGGTCTAGTCTTAGAGGAAGAAGTGCGTACAGAGACAGGGGCAAAATGGTCAAGAGTTGAGGAAAGAGTGGAGTTAAATAAAGACATAGCTGAATCAGCAGAATCCCCGAGATTTAGGGAAGAGAGAGATGAATCCAGGGTCAGACCAAGATGGTTAGAGTCGACAGATTGAAGATCACGAAAAAGACGTTGAATAGTATGGCGAGGAGGAGAAGAATAAGTGAGAGCAAAGGAGATTAAATGATGGTCAGATAGTGGAAAGTCAAGTGCCAGGTAGTCAGAAATGGCTCAGTTTGCAGCAAGAACTAGGTCAAGACAGTGACCAAGAGAATGAGTTGAAGAGTTGGAGTGTGGTTGGAGGCCAAAAGAAGCTAGGAGAGAGTTAAAGCGAGATGTTGTAGGGTTATTGGAATCGTCAACGTGGATATTAAAGTCACCTAGGATCAAAGTGGGGACTAAATCTGAAAGGAAGAATGTCAGCTTAATTTTATATAATGGCGTAGTCACCCTCCTTGAATTTATCTAATTCTTCCCCTTTCATAATCACTTGAGGTTCTGGCCATTATTGCATTGGGTAGCAATTCTATCTGTTAATTTATGGATAACCATGCGAATCAATTGCTGTTGGTTCCACTGATTCCCTTTCAGGAACAGAAAAAAATGCATTTATTCTATGTATGTTTTTATAGTGATCAGGACGTGATAGGTTTTACAGGTCCTGAGAAATGATGCCTGGAATTAAGTGTGGCAACACATGTTTATATTAAATACTAAATTGGCACGTCATGAGTGTCAAATATGTTGGATTTGGACATTGTATGTGCTGTGTTCTTATCCGACTCTAAACTGCATTCAAAGTAATGCCAGGCTGAAAGTTCATGTCAAATTTCCAGAAAAGAAAGAATCAATGGGGACAAATATCATGCCACTCTGGTTGGGTGGCAGGAGGGAGTTGCCGAAAAGTCTGCTTTCTGTTTTAGTGTAGTCACGCTATGGACTGTCAGCTCCACAGAATAGCAGCTGTAATTACTTGTGCAGCACTTGTTTCAGTTCACATATATGCAAGGAGCTAGATATGAAATCATTCCTTCTATTACTGCTATTCAAGTCAACACCCATTCCTTCTGTTGTAAAATCTGCAACATCCATGATCAAGTGGGTAATATTAGCACATTTTATTGGGGAAGGGGGAGAAGAAAAGACATGGTTGACTGTTCACAAACAGTGAACAGGAACACTCCATGCAGTGTTTTATTGCAGTACGGAAGTGCAAAGCCTCATTTATATGTGTGTCTGTGTTTCAGGTTGCCTGTTGGCTTATAGTCGCCCCATGAATTTCATAGGGCTTTCTTAGGCAAGGAATACACAGGTAGTTTTGCCAGATCCTTCCTCCAAAATATAGCCTAAAGCACTTGTTATACATTGGTGGTCTCCTCCAAGTACTATCCAGGGTTGACCCTGCTTAGCTTCAGAGATCTGGTAACTTCTGCTGCACACCAAAACCTGCTGAAAACTGTTTAATTCATATATTCTTAAATGCATTCTGATGAAATACATATTCTGTCATTTTTCCTGTAGATTTCATCGATTTCTTGATGTGAGTAGTCACAAAGTGGAGAAAACAATAGAAGGGTAAGTTCTTTTTATTTTTAGACATTACAGTAGTCCTTTTCTGTTGAAATTTTAATATATTTATTACTGTTTTGACAGAATTTATGAAAAGCTGATTGTTCACTCAGACCTTGTTAAAGCTGCAAATTGGAAGAGATTAACAGAAAGGTTTCTGAATTTGCCTCTTCCATCTACTGAAGGAACAAAGGTAGTTTTTTTTAAGAACATGGCTTTCAGCTGTGTTCTTATTTCCTTACATTTGTTCTGGTGGTAGTCACTTTGAGGATTATTTTTTGTAAAGCAAGAGAGTATATGTTTTATTTGCATGACATTTCTATGTAGTCCATCAGATGCTTAATGCTGCAGATAAAGAAATATCCAGGGCTATTCTTTATTTTTATTTATTTATTTCATTTCTGTGGCACCTTTCTACCAGCAAGGGACCCAAGGTGGCTTACAAGATAAAAACATTTCAAAACTACAATCCTGCTGGGGGGGAAATCTGATAGATTAGCAATAGGTTGCAAATGGATTTTATCAGGCATAGCTAATCATACATTAAGGAGAAAAAGAGCACTTTCATTTTGTGCTTTGAGATTTCTAGAAGAGTGATCTTCTGCAGAGGGTTTCATATTGCACTGACAGCATCCATGGCTATTGTCCAACAACAGTTAGAGAGCATGTAGTTACTAGTTTTGCTCTGATGGGGGTATAGGGAGAGTAGATGCTTATCTGGGCTTGGTCCAATAGATAACTGGGATTTTGGTGAAAATGGAAATAGTCAGCAGGATCCTCACATTTCTATATGAGGCTCATCTAATATTTTGTAAGATGATAGCTGTTGTTTTCAAAAATAAAACTCTCCACCATATTTCTGTTAATTGGGAAAGCTTGTAAGAGACCTGTATTTTGCCAGAGTTTTTTATTTTACATATTGCTGTATTTGTGTTCAGTTTCATCATTTGGTAAAACAATATAAATCTTTAGCTTTTGCCATATAAAAATCACTTATGTTACAGTACAACAAAATTTTCTGCTTGAGAACATCTGAAGGTTATATTCCAATAGAACTTGAATAAATTGAACAGTTGAAATGTATTTTTCAGTCAGTAGATTGAACAGTTGAAGTTTAATTTGTAACCAGTAGACTAGGTTCTAGTAATGTTCTCTGTCTTTGGTCAATTAGTGAGGACTAAAAGCTCTTATGAACTACAGAATGCAGTTAATGGAACTATTCTGTTATGTAGATGGATGTTAAGTTTCATGAGTGGTTTTGAATCCTGATTCTCTTACTTTTCTAATTAAAACATATGATAAACTAAATATTTTCTGTTGCATTTTTTGTTGGTTAGGGTAAAAGCCAACTATCAGCACAGGCTGGAGACAAACCAACCTAGGTACAGCCAGGCAATAGTGAAGCAGCAGAAAAACAAAAACCACAAAAACAAAATACCAGCTGTTGGTATTGGCAATGCTGTGACATACTTTTCACACACAAAATAACACTCACAGATATACTGGTTCCCCCAAAGTTGTGGAGGCTTTTATCTTCAGTTGCGATGTGTA
This sequence comes from Sceloporus undulatus, assembly GCF_019175285.1. Classification (NCBI taxonomy): domain Eukaryota; kingdom Metazoa; phylum Chordata; class Lepidosauria; order Squamata; family Phrynosomatidae; genus Sceloporus; species Sceloporus undulatus. The sequence goes on from NC_056524.1 coordinate 97,523,525, forward strand.
CAGTACAGCATTTATACACACTCCGACTTCTCTCCATCAACTTCCAAACAACTACTGTACACTGTTACTTCAACTATAACTCCACGCTAGCCGACACATGACCACACTATCTCCAACTTGTATAGTTTTGGAGCTGTATATAGTAGAATAAAGTAGATCTTTTATATAAGACTACTGAGTTGTCTGGTGTCTTGTGTCAAGCTACAAGAGCTAGCTGGATCCTGAAGAAGGGTGTAGACTTCTGTGGAAGAAAGAGTGAGAAGGCTTGGAGAGTTTGTCAGGGTCTTCAGCCTATTCTCTGTAACTCTGCTGCTTTAGAGCAAAGCTTTATCCACTGACCAAAACTGGTCAGCGCCGGTGCATAACAAGGTGGTGAGTTTGAGCCAGAGGTGAAGAGCTACAACTCCCATCATCCCTGACATATAGGAGGGTGGTTCTGGGTCATCACTCTGTGTCACATAGCATGATGGAAGCTTGCTGAAACTTTGCCTCATGCTGTGTGCCCATGACTCAATTGTCTCTGTCTGTCGCATAGAATACATGCCACTCCATGTCACCTGTCACTCAAAATATTTTTCTTTTGTTTAAGATACAATTACTTCCACATTTTTAAAGTATAATTTTAATCTGGTAATATCCTTAATAATTAACAAATGAATTCCATTTACTGAATTATTTGTTTATCTTCTGTATTTAAGACCCAGATCCATTATGCCATACTCTCTCTCCTGCTATGCTTGTCTGATTCTCCTTCCAACACCAGTTATGCAGAAAAACCAAGAGAGAAAGAAGTGGGTACGTTTTAGTATATTGTATTTATTCTTGAATTGGTATTATTGTGGAAACAAGTAGAAAACCTTATCTATTGCTTTGAGGTCTTGTTTGTTAAACTCACGTGAAGTCCTCTGTGTTTTGTGAATTACTACTACATTGCTTATGTACACCAGGGGTAGGTACCCATTTTTATACTGAGGACCACATTCCTTCAGTAGTAATCTGCCAGAGACAGCCAGTAGACAGGGCTTAATCCAGTAGTGGTGGAAGCCAGAGCCAAAAGTAGGAACGTTCGTCCATGTTGAATCCCATTTTGGAAGATAGGCAGATCCAATAAGATCCAATATAGATCCAATAAATATATATATATATTAAATGCTTTCTTTATTCTTTTTTCATCTCTTGTTCCATTCCTGGTTGCTGGGGAAGAGGCAAATCCCTCTTGCAGAGGCCTGAATTGATCATTTGCAGGAGGATTTTTGAATTAAACAGAGGGCCATAGGTTGCCCACCCTAAAGCACACTGAAACTTTACTAGCGTTTTGCTTTTCAGCTAGTTTGACATACTTGTACAACTATCTTGTGTTTAGAAGGACTGTGATGGAAAATTATTGAGAAAGCAACTGAAAGTAAGTTGTAGCTCTTGATATGTTTTCCCCCCCAGAAAAAGAAGAATTTGATTGGGGAAAATACTTAATGGAAGGTGAAGAATTTGACTTTGAACCTGATTTAGAAACACCAGTAAGTAACACATTGTTATATAATGACATAAGGTAAAATAATCATTTTTTAGTTTGTAGATCAGTTATATAATCCCAAACTGGCAGTGATCCAAATTTGGTACTGAAAATATATTGGCAATTCAGAAATGGCTTTGCCTTTTCTTTATATACTTTTACATTCCTTTATCTCTTGGAAAATGATTAACAACCTAAATTCAGTACCTTCTTTTGAAAAGGAGTAATTTTCATTCTCAGTATAACTGGGGTCTAAAACACACTGCAGAAATAATCCAGTTTGAGACTGCTTTAACTGTCCTGGTCAATGCTAGGGAAATCTGGGAACTGTAATTCTGTGAGACATTTAGCATTTTCTGTCAGAGAGCTCTGGTGCCACAATAAACTACAATTCCCAGGATTCCCTAGCACGGAACCAGGGCAGTTAAAGTGATCTCAAACTGGATTATTTCTGCAGTGTGTTTTGGATCTAAGATAGGGTAGTGGTTTACCTAGGCCTTAAGTCAATTGTTAGTCTCAACTAGAATTAAATCAGTAGAATTTATTTATGTGTTGTCATACAAAGTTTCCATTGATTCAGTAAATCTGATTCAGTAGATTAACAGTTGTCTTTAGACTCCAGGTATTTTCTCCTTTCATTAACTGATGTGACACTGTATGTTTGTCTGTTCCCTGTTAATACATTCTTCGGTCAGTCCTCTGGGTCTTACATAAGCGAGTAAGGGGATCCTTAAAAATTGATAGAATGGAGACTGAAAGCACTACTGATAGTACTAAAAATGTCTCATAGTGCCAGGTTAGGGGCTGCTGCTGCTGTGATGATGCAGGGATTTTGTTTGCCATGAAACAGCAGATTCTTGTGTCTTATCCTGTGGAAGCACAGAAGCTCAAAAAATGAAAACTATCATCTAGAATAAATTTTTAGACCTGTGTGTTAGTTGACTGTATAAATCCACAAGTCCAACTACACTGTTATAAAGAGAGATGTGCATGTGGCTGTCATCACAAAGAATGAAGCCCAGATGTTTTGTAGCAGGTTTGGTTTATATTGCAGGGTGTGGGTATTAATTATGTGCTCTGCTGGTGAGCTTTTCTGTAACATCTAAGTGATTAATACTGTACTGGGAAAAGATTGCTGAACCAGAGGAACCAATTAGGCAAGACAGTTAGATGCTGTGATTTTATTTATTTATATCCTCTATATCTGAAGATTTGAGGATGTGGAGTCTTAAAACAACATAACACAACTTCAAACAATTTAAATGATTTAAACAATATAAAGTACAGATTGAGTTTCCCTTATCTGGAATTCAAAAATACAAAATCTTTCACATGTGTGGCTGAGATAGTTATACCTTTATTTTCTAATGGTTCAGTGTATAAAAACTTTGTTTCATGTGCAAAATTATTAAAAATATTGAGTATAAAATTACTTTCAAGCTATGTGTAGAAGGTGCATATGAAACATAAGTGAATTTTATGTTTAGACTTGAGTCCCGTCTCCGAGATATATCATTATGTGTATGCATATATTCCAAAATCAAGAAAAACTGCACAATCCAAAACACTTCTGATCCCAAGTATTTTGAATAAGAGAGACTCAACCGTCAAAATAGAAGCTGCAGTCTAACACACCAAAAACTAACCCATGATCACTTTTAGTTTCAATTTACAGTAAATATTATAACAGGGATAGACAGACTCTAGGTTTACAAGGATCAACTTTGTTTTTGCTAGAATACTGACATTCACCTACTAAAACCAGGCACAAAAAAGGCTGACTCTAGGGACTAGAGGGATTTTCTAGCACCTTTGAGACTAATTGAAAGAAAAATGTTGGTAACATGAACTTTTGTAGACTTGAGCTACTTCCTCAGATGCATGCTTACGTGTAAATTATTAAAAATATTGAGTATAAAATTACTTTCAGTCTCAAAGGTACTACAAGATCCCTTTGCATTTTTCAGACTAACACAAGTACGTATGTCTTTGAATTTTAGGGATTAGAGTACCAGAATAGAATGATGCTCATAGTCCTTCAGTGCAAAAACACAGCTTGTATCCCACAAGCTTTCTTCATTTTAGCAGTGTAATTTAAGATGTGTGATTTTTTGTTTTGTTTTGGGTTTTGTTTTTTGGGTTTTTTTTGCTACTACTGTTAAAAAGTTGGAAATAAAAAAAAACGCTGTTCACCTATAGTACACCTAGGAATGCATGTGCTAGGACATACCATAATGTATTTTATTTAAAAAGTAATTTTTTTGTTTAAAATATGTTACCATGATTGTTTTAATTTGACAGAATGCATTTTAAATTTCTCAGTGATATTGCATTAAAATGTACTTACATTTTTACAGGAGTGGTCTGATTTGAGTGATGATGAAGAGGATAGTGAACCTTTAAGTAGGGAAGACTCTGGCATTCAAGTGGACAGGACACCACAAGAAGATCAGGATCAAAACAAGAAGTCAGCATCTCATGTCACCTGGAAAGGTTTGTTCTCTGAAGCTTGATTCATTATTGTAGAATTTTTAACTTGAACAGGAATGTATTAATTGCTGTTGCGCAGTTTATTATTATACTAACTTTTTTGGAAATGTATAATGCCATAGTTGAACTCAGGCTGGCAGACCTAAAGAATTACATGTACAATTCCGTAATACATTTGTCTTGTGTTAGGGAATTCTAAAGAATTATGTCTTATTATAGTGTCTAATGGGACATTATGCCATCTTCTGAATATTTACTTTATAAACTGATATTTATATGCTGAAGAGCCCTGGCGGTGCAGTGGTTAAATGCCTGTATTGCAGCCACTCACTCACAAACCACAAAGTTGTGAGTTCAGTAACAGCCAGGTATCCTTCCGAGGTTGCTAAAAAGAGTACCAGGCTTGTTGGGGACAATTGGTTTACACATTGTAAACTGCTTAGAGAGTGCTTAAGTGCACTGATAAGTGATATAGAAATGTACTTGCTATTGCTACTGCTATATTTCCTCCAAAGTTGCAATAAAACTACAGAAATAAAATTTGTGGGTACTGACTAGCCTTAATTGTAGTTACTATTTCTGCTACTGAACTGCTAATTGGTGATTGCAGGAGGAATTTACAGAGTTAATACTTGAAGATCAGGAGTGTCAGTTGAGTTTGGTTCTCCATTTGCAAACTAGGGCTGCATTTACACTGCAGAATTTAATGCAGTTTGACACAGTTTTAACTGTCATGGCTCAATGCTATGGAGTTCTGGGATTCGTAGTTTCGTGAGATATGTTCCTTCTCTGTCAGAGCTGTGGTTTCACAACAAACTATAAATCCCAGGATTCTATGGGATGGAACCATGACAGTTAAATTGTTTCAAACTGCATTAATTTTGCAGTGTGACAGCAGACTATATTTAATCAGGCAGCCAGTGTTAAAAACTGTGCTAAATTTAAAGTAAAGACACCATTCCATTTGAAACTGAAAGTACAACCTGGCTTGCGATATAATTGTTTTATTCTGCTTTTTTAATCATGATGGTCTACAGAAGGGGTGAAAGGTTCTTTCTTAAAGCTTTTCCCTTCCCCAGGTGCATCCTAAACCTTAGATAGTGGGGAGAAGGGCTTCCAGTTTTATCTCCACAAATAGTGATGAGAGAGGACAGTGATGATTCCTCTTCATGTGTTGCTTGCTCCTGATCTGGCTGATAAATATGGTGTGAAGTAGGTCCACAACTCAGGTGATAAACTCCTCTGTTTTCGCTGGGTAGGAAGGTGGAGCAGGAGCGAAAACAATAATCTGCCCAGTCAGGCATTATAAGATGCATTTCTGACATCCAAACTCTTCCTCAAAAAAAGAGGATATGGACCATTTGGGAATAAATCTTTTCTTCAGTATTTACTAGGTGTATGGATTTTCAAATTTACACCCTTTTCAGTATGCTTGTGGTTTAGAATCTGATTTACTTAGTATAAGCTGTTGAATCTAGGTTTTTTGTCTAGAACTAGCATTGACACTAAATTGCATTCTATTGTTTAAATGTTTGTGTGTGACCTTATATAGGAAATGTTCCCTTACAGGTTAATGGAACGTTTGAGTTAAAATGGAATATGTTATCTGTAGGTGAACCTGATGCACGTACCTGGTTAGAGCAACATGTTGCTGCGCCATACTGGACTGGCAGAGGGGTTCGTTTTTCACATAGTTTGCATTTCCATTCCAATTTAGCTGCTGTATGGTAAGTAGCTAAACAAATTTTGTATCAGGAGAATTTCATTTATGAGCCCACTATAATATCTTACAGACCCTTTTCAAGAAGTAATTGCACATCATAAAATGCTACATTAAATGTGCTGTTCTTGGTTTTGTTTTGTTTATTCACTTCTCAGTTCTCTCATTATAAGACATGTCCAATTTATTGGGAATACTTGGATTTGTGGAAGTGCTATGAAAAATTTTGATGGAAAACCTCTTGGATTGTGCTGTTATGAATAAATTTATAAAGGCAACCTGTGCAAGCATGCAATTCTGTAATAGTGAATATTCACTAAAAATAATTATTAGATTTCAAAATTGCAATATACAAAACGAGGTTTCTTTTAGGGTATGAATGTTCATATTCCCATGACTTTAGTGCAAATTATTCATTTCATTATGTACTTCCGTAAGTTCACTGAAGCTGCAGAAGAAGGGAATACAAAGAATAATGTTTAATACCCTTTGCAAGAATTGTCAGTTACAAAATATGAATGGTTTTCTATTCCAGGGAGCAGCACCTATATAATAGCGATCCCTTGTATATGCCAGAAGAAAGAATTCTTGTCACTGAAACACAGGTCATTCGTGAAACAATTTGGTAAGTGGCGAGACTAAAGCAGTTCTCTCTTGAAATCTGTCCAGTGTTCAGATGCTGAATAATATTAACATTTTGTAAATCTTCATAGATTTTACAGTCACCCTTCCACATTCACTGGGATTGGGGGCACAGGATCCCTGCAAAAGTGGAACTACGAACATTTCTAGGTCCCCAAACAAGGAAGCTACAGACTCCTGTCAACAGCTTGCCTCAGCCAAGTTTTAAACCCCTTTCCAACCCATCAATCTACTCATTCCACTGCTGTTCGTCCCAGACCACCTCCTCTCAATCTTCTATCTTTTCAAAAGAGTCAGCGAGGAGATTGATAGGCTGGAAAGGGTTTTAAAACCAGGCTGGCTCTTTTGGAAAGACAAGAGGTTGAGAGGAGATGGATTGGAATGAACAGGAGTGGAGTAGGAGACTGATGGGCTGGAAATGGATTTAAAACTCGGCTGGCTCTTTTGGGAGGAGGGGACATTGGGAGGAGGTGGACTTGGATGAACAGGAATGGGGTGAGGACACTGATAGGGTGGAAAGGGGTTTATAACCTGGTTGGGTCTTTTGGAAGTACAGGAAATTGAGAAGAGGTAGATTGGGACAAACAAGAGTGTGTTAGGAGATCTATAGGATGAAAAGGAGTTTAAGACCTGGCTAGCTCTTTTGGAAGGATGGAAGGTTGAGAGGAGGTGGATTAAGAACAGGAATGTGTTAGGACATCTATGGACTGGAAAGGGGTTTGAAAAGATAAGGGATTGAGAGGAAGGGGGGAGGGGGAGAAGTCAGGCTAGTTAAGCAGCAACTACAAACCCTCAGATAGTCAAAACCATGAATGTCAAGCCCATGAATGTGGAAGGGTGAGTGTAATCAGTTTCAGAAATGCGGTTATGGTATTCCTTGTTTCAGTGTTATCACCCCTAACAATTCTGTGATTGACCCTTACTATACTTTTAATGTAATATCTTGCAAAAAGAATTAAGAGGCTTGCATTGTTCTTGAAATTACACATAGGAGTGTGAGTTTGTGTGAAATTAATAGCACCTCAAAGGTTTTTGCTTTCTTCCTTACACAAATATTTTAAACTTCATTGTGGCATTTACCAGTGACAGGTACCATAGGAATTCTGTTATCTAGAGTAAATGATTGAGGGAAACATTAGTTTCAAAACATAAACTTTGCTGTAATGTTTAAAAACAAGCATCTCCTTACTGGGCTGAACAGATGGCCCAGTAAAACTGGTTTGTGGACGGCTTGGGGGCATGGTGTTTTGACGCCACATGCCCCGAAGCTGCCTGGAAGCCACCCAGCCATTCAGACAGGGGCAGCTTCAAGCTGCTCCAAGGGTGTGGGGGTTTGATGCTGCTCTGGGGTTGCAGTGGGGCTGTCTAAGGTGGCCCTTTACCCGCCCAAATAGGAACAGATCTTTTCTGCTCCAATTTGGGCTGGCATCAGGGCAGATTGGGACTGCAGGGTGTGCTTGCTGCAGCTCTGGGGTGAGGAGCTGTGGGCAGCCCCAATCCACCCTTTTGAGGCAGTCTCTTTGTCCCATAGTCAGCAAACCACTTGGTTTTTGAAATGGTGGCAACCAAAATTACTGCAATATCTTCACTATAGCAGTGTTTGTTCACAGTACTATTGTACCAATACATAAGTGTGAGCAAAAGGTATAGTTTGAGCTAATGGGACTTGCATGAATCTAATGCTTATTTGGGTTCTATGGAATATGTCCTGTATTATGAGTCTCTCTAATTTGTTGAATTTATAAAGAAGTGTAATAAAGGTCTGTGCTTTATTTGTGTTTTATCAGGTTCTTTTTATTTTTACAGGCTTCTTTCTGGTGTAAAAAAGCTGTTTATATTTCAGCTGAATGAGGGAAAGATTACTGTGAGAAATGACATCATGGTAACCCACTTGACTCGTGTAAGTTAAATGAACAACCTGGATATGAATAATAATAATGCACACAGAAGCCTGTTTCTGGTGTGAGAGAAGAAGTTGGTACATTATCTGTGGTAACTGATATCCTCTGAATTTTCTCTATTTGGCTGTTTCTTCTTTGTAAAGTTGCAATGAAAGGCATGTGACACTCTTCATTTGGTAAAGGACTTACATTTTGTTATATAGTACTGAGAAATCCTGCTTTGTTTTGTAGACGTCATTAAGATCAATGCTGGAGCGGATAGCTGCATATGGGCAAGTTGTATTCAGGCTCCAAAAGTTTATTGATGAAGTGATGGGTTACAGCTCAGAAGGTGGAATACATGGCACCATGTCCACACCCAAGAAATCTATAGAAGCCCCATTTAGAACCTATCAGGCATTCATGCGAGCTCTCTATACATATTTTATCAGCTTCAAGGAGGAACTTACTGAAATTGAGAGATGCGTTATCAACACAGGTAAAATATTTTGCATATAGCATAACAGTTTTTGTAAGTCTCAATCTGCAATGAAAAGTATGAGTTGCATGTCAGTGATTATACTTTATATAATGTGAATCCCTATTTGTCTTTTGCAGACACTACCATCACTCTTTCTATAGTTATGGAGAAATTGTCACCTCGGCTAGCACAGCTGAAGGTACTGCACAAAGTTTTTAGCACTGGCGTTGCAGAAGTACCACCTGACACTCGTAATGTTGTAAGAGCTTCTCATCTGCTTAACACACTGTACAAAGCCATACTGGATTATGACAACGTTGGAGAAGCCTCTGAGCAAACAGTATGTAGAAACTGAAAACATTATGATTTCTGCAGGAAAAAATAAACCATCAGTGCTGTCAGATGAAGACCAGATTTTGTAAACCCTTTGGTTTAGAAATGGTCATTGCAATGTCTCCTCCTTTTCCACATGTTGAAACCACAGAGTTATAAATCCTTGTGCAGCTTCTTGAGACTGGAAATCCATTATAGGAAGTTAAGCATTTAAGTAACAGTTAAGGTTTCATGGCATGCAACTACCTGCAGCTTGATGGAAGACATAATTTTATATTTTATACTTGTAGCCCCATTCTACAAGTATTCTGCTTATATTTGGCAGATTTTCTGCACTTCCATTCTAGTAGTATCTTCCTGTTTGTGTTCCTTGAAAGCTTTTCTGGAGGTCATCCATCTTCTACATCTATGGAAGTCTGAAGCTAGAGGGAGAAATCCTCATGCTTATTGCAGATTTGTTTGTATATATGGATTTCTCTTTATCCTGGCCTATGCTTTTAAAATGCTTTGTGGATCAAATATATTATTTTCCACTGAACTAATCTAATATTTGTAAACTTTGCAGTAATTTTTTTTAAAAATTTCATTTCAGGTCTCTCTTTTGTTTTCTCTATGGGTTGAAACAGTAAGGCCATATTTACAGACAGTGGATGAATGGATTGTTCATGGAAACTTATTTGATCCTGCCAAAGAATTTATAATTCAGAGGTAGGAATAATGAACATCTCTCACAGTGTTGCTTAGAACAGAGAATAGATGACAGTAGCGGGGACCCTATAAACAATCCTGCACATTGTTTTGTGTCTGTCTGGCACATGTTTATGTGACTGCAGTCAAAGGAAATAGCTGATGTCTGATCCATGATCAAACAGTAATTGGCTGCTCAAAACTGAATTATTTGGATAGTTATAATTCCTAACAAACTACGTCTGGGATGAAGCTTTAATGTAAAATTCTATTTTAATGGGCAGTGGAATAGGCTGTCTATGATATGCACCTTGCAATTAAACAATGCTTAATTTTTTTGTGTGAAAATGTTCTCTAAATAAATACTTTGGCATAAGTCTGTGGCTATTTATGCATTCACAGCATTTTATTCAGTGCTTAACATTTTTGTAAATAAAGATTAAGGCTATTCTAATTCTGTGGACACTTTTATTATTTAGTATTATTTCATATAATTGACACTTTTATTATTTAGTATTACTTCATTAAACTTATTTGTATTGAAAAGGCCTGAGGAGATATAGTAACAAACTTCATATAAATGTAGTTACTAGTGAAGCATATATACTCTCATAACAAGAACAATTGCTTGTCTGTCTTCACAGAAACAAAAATGTTCCTGTTAACCATAGGGATTTTTGGTATGCTACTTACACTTTGTATAGTGTATCAGAAAAAACAGAGAATGAAGAGAAAATGAGTGATAATGCTAGTGCCAGTTCAGGAAGTGATCAGGCACCCTCAAGCAGACAGCACACCATGGTCTCTTTTCTGAAACCAGTGTTAAAACAGATCATTATGGCTGGGAAGTCTATGCAGTTGTTGAAGAACTTGCAGTGCACCGATGGCTCTCTGCAGCAGGCTGCATCCAGAGGTGAAAAACAGCTTTTGTGCAAAACGTTCTTTTGCTATGTAAACATTAAGATTGCAAGCCTTGACTTTTAGTAGCAGGTTACTTTCCTTGCTATTTTAGTATTAGATTGCTTGCATGTACTTAGAAAGTTTAGCTTTTGTTTCAGATACTAAGTAGTAGTTGCTTGAAGTTTTTCCCACTTAAGGTTTTACTAATTTATTATAAAGCATCCTGTCTGGAATTAAATTAAGGTTAATTTTTTAATTCAATTTCTCCATGTCAGCTTTTTTGTTATCCCAGAAAATCATGTCATACTAGGATGAATGATAAGTTGTAATATACACTTTGTTTTTGTCTTGAGGGCTTATTCATAAATCTCACTTTGCCAGCATGTATGTTTACTTTAACAAAAGAGAGTGCTTAAATTGCTATCACCACAGTGAAACTGTCCTAATAGGCATTAGGCCCTCCAAACATGTATGGTTCAGTAAACTCTAAGTCAGCTAAGAATCAAGTGCACAATTGAATATAATGTGGTGAGTTAGTTTGTGATTATGGCAAGACAGTTCCCATATAAGATGAATACAGTATTTGGTTGAGTGAACAGACACTGTCTTGTTTTGAAGCCTCTATAAAATAACACTCCTGATTGCAACAGTATTTCAGAAGTAAAGAGCAGCAACAGGCATTTTTGTGAAAATGTGATGTTAACAAAATGAATAGCCTACATCCCATTGCTACATTTTAACCTTGTCTATGTGATTGGGAATGCATTGTCCATGGTGACACTTTCTGGATATGAAACGAATAAAGTCTTAAATATGTCATAACAACCACCAGCTTTTTTCTTTATTTAATTGGAGCCTTTATTTCTGCTCTTTCATTGGGGGCATTTAAAAAAAATGCCCCCAATTTTTTTACAAATTGTTAAATTCTGTGCACTCAAGTTTTCAAACTACATAAGCCATGATTTAATGTAAGGTATTAAGCTGTGATATTGCTTGCTTTTTTGTGAGCTTAGAGCAGATAGCCCAAATGCTTTCAGTTTAAGAACTAAACAGTGTGTGAGACTACCAGCTTTTAGAGTCATAGTAACATACTAGACTGGCCATTTTTGTTGGATTAAAATGTAAAAAAGAATTGCTTAAGTTTTCTTTTGATGATGTTGTTAGTACTATTTTTGATGGAAAGTTTTGAATAGCAAATAATTTGTATTTCACTATTCAATTTAGATGCAGAAAGGAAGAGTCTGTACACATTATTTCTGGAGTCTGTGCAGTCACGTCTGCGACATGGGGAAGAACCTGTTCAGGATATTATTACAGAACAGCAGGTTACTAAGCAGAGCCTAATAAAGATGCAGTCTATTGCAGAAAGACATTTGGAATTGGATGATGTTCACGATCCCTTGCTGGCTACTAATTTTGCAAGGTAATAGAAGAGACACAAAATAATTGTTTTACTCTAGTGTATCAAAACCTAGAGTCTGATTTTTCCAGATATGTGCTGGAGATTTCCTTTTGTTCAGGAAGCAAATATATGACTTAAAACCTAAGGAATTGCGAGGTACCTCATCACTGTCAGATATCATGTTATTCAATTTTATTGCCCTAGGCACTTGCTGATCTGGGCATTGTCAGGACAGAATGTGCAAAAACAGAAATGCCAAACAGAAGAAATCATATAAAACAAGACACGAATAATTGATGTGTATGATTCCATACAAGATTTATAATGATACAAAAGTAATGTCTGTGGCAGCTATTAACCATCAAGATATAATGTTAGACATATGAAAATTTGACATAATGGTTTTGGTTTAAGTTGCAGTGCTGAAAGAATCACCAAAATTTGTGAGATTAATTACTGTTGTGAGGGGTAGTGGGGAGAGAAGGGCCTGTGAACTGCATCTTTGCTTTAGTGGCAGAGGTGCTTTGCCATAGGATATGGGCTCTTCATTGTTACTTTAGTGACAAAATATTGTGGGAAAGCTTCTGAAGAACAAAAATACATAATTACTTGATTATATTTTAGTATTTATTTGAGAAGGAGTACAGGTCACAAATTATTATATAAATTATCTGCTGCTAAGCCTGCTGCCAAACACCATGAAGTCTAACTTTAATTATGGGTTTTGCCATGAATGAGATCTTAGATTACATCATATCAGCCCCTGGGAAACAAAGTACTGTACTAGTTTTTGTGTTCTTATCCAAACTATAATCAGGATTGATTTTTTTAACGTTCTGCAAATGGGTTCAGTTTTCAACATGCTCACTTGATTTGGTAAATAGGGGGCAGGGTGCATCTGCTAAAATTCTGTAAGATAGTTTGGTGTCTTCCAATTTCACTCAGATAGCCACGAGAATGATTTAGGAGGGTCTATTTGGCATATTAATTTTATATTGAAACTTCTAGGCATACTGGTACTGAGGATGCCACAGTTATCTATCATATACTTCTCTACAGACTTGTAAGCCCTATAGATGTTGAGGAAATCCTATGAAAGTACATTCTTCTCTTTTTCCTTAATATTGTTGGTAGACTATAGCTACAGAGACAGAAATTCTATAGAAACCTAGTTCCCATGTTTTGTGAAATGTTCCTCTCCAAGGAATTTCTTTGGCAGTTTTTCCCCCATCCCTAAGCATAAGAAAGCTGAATACATTTTAGAGATGAGCATATAAAAAAGGTCTAAATATTTTTAATACTTTTTCTAGACTATATTTGGAACAAAGTAACTTCCATGAGACACTTGCAGCTGATGATGTTTGTGTGGATAGATCATCAGAATCAGTTACGTGTCAAACATTTGAGCTGACATTGAGATCTTGTCTATATCCTCACATAGACAAACAATATCTACAGTGTTGTGGGAATTTAATGCAAACTTTGAAGAAAGATTACAGGTAAGGGTTGAAATACATTGACCTCAATGACACACAGCCAATGCTTACAAGCTACTTCGTCACTAGAGAGGATTTGGTTTGAATTTCAATATACAATGAAAGAGACAATATATACTCACTCAGCATATGAGCTAGTTCTAGTTTTCTCTTCAGGTAGGTAGAAGCAGCATACCTGGACTGTTCTTTCATGATGAATATTTTGAGAGAAGGAAGTAGATCATAGAGTTGGAAGGACCATCAAGTCCAATCCCATGCCATGCCGGAATACACAGTCAGAGCACTCCCCACAGATGTCATCCAGCCTCTGTTTAACAGCAGCATGTTGAACAGCTCTTACAATCAGGAAGTTCTTCCTAATGTTTAGGTGGACAAATTAGAAGTGTCTGAATTTTTAGTAATTGTTTTACAATAACATAATATTACTGTACAGAATCAGACCAGAGGCACTATTAGGTCAGCTTTTTTATTCCTATAGCAAGCAGCCACGTGCATAAGGGAAATGTATTGGGGCCTGATATACAGTCCTTATTTCCTTGTTTGTGTAGGAGTTGGTCATTATTTTTTCTTCTGCTGCCCAGTAAATGTTTGTATAATATTGCCCCTACTACTGGAGAGAGTATGGGGTGAATCAGATTGTTTGTCACAGTCAGTTTACTGATAGAATCAGTCAACCCTTAGGTAAATTCAATTGATTGGAAATAATAATTGTATTTAATCCTATACACACACATCATAGTAGACACTTACAACAATTTTCTCCTTGAATTGTATAATTCACCTATAAAGTTGTTTAAGTTTCACTTGTGAATTCAGTAGTTTAACTGTGTGAAGAAGTACTATTTTTTTAATCTCTTCAGTCTATCACCATTCATCTTAATTGGATGACATTGTGCTCTAATCCTATGAGGGATCAAGAACCATGTACTTTCTTCACACACTGAACCACTGAGTGTAAAGTATGATAATATGAAGTATGAATAAATGTATGTTTCTTGCCTAGGCTAGTAGAATACTTGCAAGCAATGAGAAACTTTTTCTTACTGGAGGCTGGAGATACTATGTATGACTTCTACACATCCATTTTTGATAAAATACGGGAGAAAGACACGTGGCAGAATGAACCATTTCTTAATGTTCAACTCCAAGAAGCAGTTGGACAGCGTTATCCTGAAGATAGCTTAAGGTATGCTTTCAATTTATATTGTGCGCTTCGGGTAGAAAAAACTGATCACTTTTGCCAGAGCTCTGAAGCGATTGCTTGCAAGGGCTTTTGAAATTAGCTTGAAGACAGCATATATGTGTGCCTGATATGTGCAGTGAAGTATTTGCAGGAGGGATTTCAATGTTTTGGGGAGTACCCATGGCTATAAGAGGGAATAAACTTCTGAAGTCTAATGCAGTTTGGAGAGTAATTTGAAGAAACAATGGCTGATCAGTATATTTTAACATGACAAGGAGTGAAAAAAATATGACAGACTTGGGCTTCAATAAAAGGCACAGCTCTGCAAGTACTTCAAAATCATTTGGACTGTTGGTATTAAGCAAAAGACAGTAAGGAAGTTTTTTGTGGCTTTTTCGGACTATGTGTCCATGTTCCAGAAGAGTTTCTTCCTGACGTTTCACCAGCATCTGTGGCTGGCATCTTCAGATGGCGAAACGTCAGGAAGAAACTCTTCTAGAACATGGACACATAGTCCGAAAAACCCACAAAAAACTATGGATACCGGCCATGAAAGCCTTCGACTTCACACAGTAAGAAAGCATTGGTAGATGAAGGCATTAGGCTTAATTATCAGCTACATATGTGACTTAATTTGTGCACTAAAACTCAACTTTATTTAGAATGTAAGCATAGATACATAATATCTTATGGCAAAGTTTGCACTAGAAATCATTGTAACTTTATATTATTGGTAATATTTTAAACCTTTTAAATTAGTTTCCCACATTTTGGTTGCTAACATGTGCGTTTTTGTATGTAGACTATCTATACTTTATGAAAATATTGATATAGCAAAGAAGAAGCTTCCTGTTCATACCTTGGATGGTTTAATACTGAGCTATAAGGTAATATAAGCTGAACTAAGATTGAAATAAAATCATGATTTCATATTGAAGAGTTAAGGTACTACATAATTAAAAATAACAATAATAAATAATTTCATTATTTTGTTTTTCTCGCTTAGGTCCCTTGGCCTGTGGATATAGTTATAAGCGTGGAATGTCAAAAAATCTATAATCAAGTGTTTCTTCTATTGTTACAAATAAAGTGGGCCAAATATAGTCTGGATGTGTTAAGATTTCATGGTAAGTTGATTCACAGACATATATACTTCTGTAGGATTAAAAATGTAGTATTAAAAACTGTTTGCAACTTTTAGTAAAGTATAATACTTTTTTCTATCTGCTAGGTTTTTTCCTTGTAGGGAAGAAAGGGCAAAGGTGGAAAAAGAGAATGTAAAAATATGTGAAAGGAAGGGATGTGGGGAGAAACAGGTATTGTGGCAAAATGTAAGTTAATGACTGATTAAAAGGAACGATAAGTGGATCTTGTTGTTTCTAGCCAGCAGTGCCCTTTTCTAGGGTATGCCTTTCCTTTCCTGGTTCCTCCTCCAGTTTTCAGTCTCCTTTCTTCAGCATTGTGCATTCACTGAGTATGTTCAGTCTTCACTGAGTTGTGTTCTGTTCTTGTCCCATATGAGGAGATTTTTGCTATCTCTGCAAACCTTGGGTTTCCCCCTTGTCTTCTGATAACCTCCTTGTAAATGTGTGGTAAAGATAGTCCCTTGGCATGAATGTCTAGTTGTAACCAACTATAGGGGATGGTGCTCATCTCCATTATGAAGAGCCAGTATTGTCCGAGGACTGCTCTGGTGGTCATGTGGCCAGCATGGCTGCACCTAACGCTGTTATCTTCCCACCGAAGTGGTAGCTATTTATCAACTTGCATTTGCATGCTTTCAAACTGCTAGGTTGGCAGAAGCTGGGACAAGCTCACACCATCATGCAGCACTTAGGCCTTGAACTGCTAACCTTCCAATTGTCAGAATTGGCATCTTAACCACTAAGCCAATGCATCCCATAAATTTGTGGTACTATTTGGGTATATAAGGAATCCACCCATAGGAAATACATTTGCTGTTATTAAATGACATGCATGGGAACCCAGTGCACGCCCCCCCCCCACATCGATGTTGCTAGACTATAGCTCTTGTACACATAACATTGCTCCTGGGTGACTCACAATAGAAAATGATGTCTTATTTAAAATATGCTTCCTGGTTTAATACCTTGATAATACAGGATATTATACACCTCTCTATTTTGTATGTTCTATATAGTCTACTTGGTAATAAAAATGTCCTTTAATACTGAATTTTAATTCTTATTTACAGTTAATTTTAGTTATATTAAAACTTTTATCTTTATATAAAAAAACTTTTGTCTTTTTCCCCCCCACTGGGGCCACTCTGCCCTCTACTGTTCAAATAGTTCCTTGAGTTCAGTGAATTTTTTAGTGATTTTAAGTATTTAAGGGAAATTGAATCTTTCAGTCAAAATAATAGTAAATTTATAAGATTCATAGGTTATACAGTCTTGCTCTTTTGCCTAACATTATATTCTTTTGTTTCTCTCTTTTAAGAACTAGTAAGAGCTGGAGAAAAACCTCAGAATGAAGTAGGAGCTATACTTGTGCAGGAACCACTGTCTCAGCTTGGAGCACACCCTGATACCATTAAACAACAAACTCATCGCATGTTCCTTTTAAGGATGAAACTGATGCATTTTGTTAACAGCCTACACAACTATATCATGACTAGGGTGTGTGATGTGCAGTCATTTACAATGAATGTGACATTCAGTAGTTTCAGTACTTCAGTATCCAAAATGGCTTCTGACATTGTGTAAATGTATTTGTTGTTCACTTTAGGATAAATCTGATGTTCCACTGGTAGAACCTGCAGAACTTTATTCCCCTCCCTTCGATTTTGCAACTCTCTGAATTGCCCAAAAATGACTCTGAAGAATTTCTCAGCTTCCCAGAGCCAATTTTGGCAAAACATGGGCCCTCCTACAGTGTGCAGTAGGTATTGCACACACATACACCAATTTGACTGGTATCCTCAGTTCTGCCAACAGATGTGCATGATTTGATACTGCCCTTTATGTGGCAAAAGTAAATCTCATTTAATTTTTAACTGATGATTGGACATGCTGCTATAAAATCCACTTTCATTTATGGCTGTTCAAATTTTAAATAAAGCAGTTCTGCTAAATTAAAATACTTTGGGAGTACACAACTAATCCTTTATTTTTTACTGTGTTGTTGCCAGAAATCCAATCCCCAAATACTATAATACAAGAAGCCCCATATTTAGTAGCTAGATCAACTTGTTTTATTCTACATTTTGAACTGATTTAGATGCATCTTTGGAAATGGAACAGGGATTTGTGAAATATTTACTGCTTATTTTCCATAATTAGCACTGACACATACTGGATTGGGTTCTAAAATGTATGTCTGTTTTAGTCTGTAGAGTATATTCTGTTGCTTGAGTCTGGGCTCATAGAATCATAAAGTTGGAAGAGACCTCAAATTCCATCAGGTCCATCCCCTTGCCATGGAGGAATACATAAAGCATCTCCGACAGATGGCCAGCCAACCTCTGTTTAAAAACCTCCAAAGGAAATTCCGCCGCACTCTGAGGGAGTGTATTCCACTGTCAAACACCTCTTACTGCCAAGAATTTATCCTAATGTCATATCACCTCTTAATTTCCTCTTCTCCAGGCTAAACATACCCAACTACCTCTTAACCTCCTCTTTGCCAGGCTAAATATACCCAGCTGCCTAAGTCACTCTTTATAGGGCGTGGTTTCCAGACCTTTTACTATTTTGGGTTTATGGCTAGGTACAAAATTGTATTTATTAGGTTTCTTCAAAATGGTAGTGTTATTAACCTGTTGCATCAAAAAAAAAAAACTATCAAAGTCCAGTGTTTCTGGTACCTTAAGGACTGAACCCTAAGAAAAATTAAAGGTACCAAAAGGTCTTTCATAGGTTTGAAGTAAAGATAAGATGGTACTGAATGCAAAATTTTTATCATTTATTATTTATCTTATCTCCTTTTTAAAGATTCTTCACAGCACAGGTTTGGAATTTCAACATCAGGTAGAAGAAGCCAAAGATTTAGATCAACTCATTAAAATTCATTACAGATACCTTTCTACAATTCATGATCGCTGCCTGTTGAGAGAAAAGGTAGGTCTAAGGATAATTTGTATATGTTCAGTTCATAATGCAAATACCTGCATTACTTGCAATATATTTAGGAATTTTGATTGGGTGATTGTGGGGGGTAGGGAGAGGGCAAGAAAGAGAGAGCATGCTATAGTGATGCCAGTTTTGGACAAAGAATAGAAGATCAAATCCCCAGTTGGCTATGGAAATCTATAGCCCCAGTCGGCTATAGAAATCTACCTTGGCTGGTCACACATTCTCAGCCTTACAGGAAGGCAGTAGCAAACCTCCTGTGAATTAATCTTCCCAATCAAACCCTAAGGTAGAATCACCATATGTCAGAGTCACCTTGAAGGCACATAAACAAAAACGTACATGTTATAGAACAGATAGTTTACCATCTTAAGCTGTTTGAATAAAATGCCTAACTGTTCTTAAACCATATATGAACAATGGTTTGTGAAGAACATGCATTTGAAGACTATACTACTATCATTTTTGCTGTGTTTGTAAAATGTATATAACACTGACAAAATGTTTTTGTAAAAGTCTTCAAAGGTCTCCCAAAAGCCCATTTCAAAATAGGCATACAATTTGCTTACAGAATTGTCAGATTTTGTATCTCCTTTTTTTGCTGATAATAAAACTGTGTATAAAATTGTGAAGTCGAAGGCTTTTACAGCTGGCATCCATAGTTTTTTATAGGTTTTCCAGGCTGTGTGGATGTGCTCTGGAAGAGTTTATTTCTGATGTTTCACCAGCATCTGTGGTTGGCATTTTCTGAAGATGCCAGCCAAAGATGCTGGTGAAATGTGAGGAAAAACTCTTCCAGAACACGGCCCCAAAACCCCACAAAAAACTATGTGTATAAAATTCTTCTCCAGTACACAGTCAGTGCAAATTCAATTGCTTTATTCTTTTTGGAATGTTGATATTTAAAATATGCTTGTACTTTGAGTATGAGAATTTTGTCCAAAATAATGAATAGAAAGTGGTGCCCCATAAATAAATGATGAGACACTGGGAGAGGGCCAAAGAGAAGGAGGTTCCCTCCTTCATTTCCCACCCTGCTGCAGTTCTTTGTTATCACTATTATAAAAAGCAACAAGAAACCATAAGGTACTCTATGGTCTGAATGGTTTCACTGACAACTGAATTCAGGGGTACAAGCTGATGTACTAGAATACTGCTTTCCTTCAGCCTTTTAGTATCCCATTTCAAGCTAACTGGAGGGAAGTTCTTATATTATGCTCTCCTGCTGAATAGGTTACTGTCTAAAAGTGCAATTGTCAACCTTAGCCTATAGTTTTTGTGGGTTTTTTGGGCTATGTGGCCATTTTCTACAAGAGTTTCTTCCTGACGTTTCGCCAGCATCTGTGGCTGGCATCTTCAGAGAATGCTTGCCTGGAAGGGAAACTCCTTTCCAGGCAAGTATAGTCCTTTCCAGGCAAGCATTCTCTGAAGATGCCAGCCACAGATGCTGGCAAAACGTCAGGAAGAAACTCTTTTAGAACATGGCCACATAGCCCGAAAATCCCACAAAAAACTATGGATGCCAGCCATGAAAGCCTTCAACTTCACAACCTTAGCCTACTTTCCAAGAGGCATTGGGGACTTTTTGGCTGGTAGGATGGTAAAGCATATCTTACAGAATTCTTTCATTAGTCATGTCCAAAACACACTGCAGAAACAATCCACTTTGAGAGAACTTTAACTGCCTTGGCTAAGTGATAGGGAATTCTGGGAATTGTAGTTTATTGTGGCACCAGAGCTTTCTGACAGAGAAGGCTAGATGTCTCACAAAACTACAGTTCCCAGAATTCCCTAGCATTGAGCCAGGGCAGCTAAAGCAGTCTTAAACTGGATTATGTCTACAGTGTATTTTGGTCCTCAGTTGGTCAGGTGATAGTTTGGGTGAGTAAGAATTATTCTCTTAGCTTTGGTGCATTCTTTCCCTAAACATTTGTGTTGGGAATTGAATAACAAAAATATTCTATGAGAGTCTAGCACAGAGTTGGGAGGAGTTAGGTGTACTGAAATTAATGGGCTTTGATCTGCTTGTGTGCTGGATTATGATCGTTTAGATATTTCAGCACATACAGTAGCAGCTATGAGTTCTGGGTACTATTCCATACAGTAGAAAAAACTGATGGTTCAGCAATTTGTCCTGTGAAAGACATTGCCTTCCTAATTTGAATGGTGTTTTTGGATAGAGTCCATTTATGGCATGCAGAATGCATACTAGAAGCCACATGGAACTTCTACAATGGCTTGATAATACTCCTGAGCCTTGCATTTGAATAATGATTTTGGATGGAGTCAATTTATATGAAATGTGGAACAGATACAAGATACATGGAAACTTCTGAAGAGCTTGATAATACCCATGAGCTTTGCATTTGATACCCCTGATTTAGCAGCATTGAAATGGATGTCCATTCTCAGCAATTTTTATATAAAGCAAATTCATTTGCTTCAGTATAACTAGTTAGTACAGGTAGAAAATTGGGTATGCTGGGTAAATACACGTTTGAAACTCAAAATCAATGTGACCACAACTGCTGCTTTTAAAATGTCATTTCCAGGTTAGTTTTGTGAAAGAAGCTATAATGAAAGTGCTGAACCTAGTACTGATGTTTGCTGACCGTTGGCAAGCTGGTTTGGGAGCTTGGAAGTAAGCACACACAAATTCATATGTATTTTCAAATCATTTTCCATATTCAGGTTTCGTAATGACATTTATCCTTGCCATGAAACATTATGACTAGGATACATTAATATGTTGAAAGACTAATCATATAAAGAGAATGAAATTCTCTTAAGCAGGATTTTTTCAGCTCTGGACACATGTTAGCTGCATAATCAGTATGTCATTTAAAGAAAAGGTTGGAAATTGCACATCCA
>NC_056524.1:97550213-97562770 GCF_019175285.1 Sceloporus undulatus
CCCATCAGTTTTACAATAATTAGAACAAGACTGGCCATTATAGAAAAAGAAAGTCATGTATTGATCCAGAGAATTGGGTGTCATCCTCAGCAGCAGAGCTGTACTTACCTCCTTCCTACTGCTGCTTGCAGGAATAATATGTGAAATGACAAGGTGAATTGCTGGTGGAAGAGAGTGCCCTATGGCTTGCTTAGCAGATTTTCCACTCAGCCTAGATCAGCCCTCATGACCTAGCATTGGTCCATATTGTGATACTATGGTTGCTTCATCAGTGGCAAATTATGTTACATGAATTGAGAGCCAGCGTGGTGTAGTGGCTTGAGTGTTGGACTGTGACTCTGGAGACTAGGGTTCAATTTCCAGCTTGGCCATGGAAACCCACTGGATGACCTTGGGTAAGGCACACTCTTTCAGCCATAAGTTGGAAACAACTAGTAGGACAAAATGGCAAACCTCCTCTGAACAAATCTTGCCAAGAAAATCCCATGATAGGTTCGCCTTAGAGTAGCCATAAGTTGGAAACGACTTGAAGGCACACAACAAACAAGTGTTGTGATAGGATAGTGGTCACTTCTACCATTGCACATGCCCATGAAATTTTGGAATATGTGCTATTAAATGTTCTTAATTAATGTTTTCAAGCGGATAGTTGTTTAATGCTTTTAAAATTTTTTATGATGGATTGTTTTAGCTATTTTCTTTTAACGTACTGTGTAATCTTTGGGTTCCATGTTGGAGAAAAGTCAGATGAAATCAAATTATGTGATAGTGGGAAAGATTGGCGCGTTACATACCACTGAAAAGCAGAGGGCTGCACCCGCCCCTTTCCCCGCCGGATCGGGGCCTCAGTGGCCAGAGCAGCAGCCACTGAGGCCCCGATCCGCAGCTTTCCAGGCCGCATGGAAGCGGCAAAAGGCCCCTTCCCCAAGGCCTGGAAAGGGGTGTCCTTGGGGCTTCAAGCGGCAGTGGGGAGGAGGAGAAAGGGGCCACTTGGCCCCTTTCTCCCTTGCGTCACTGGGCACAGCCATCTAAAGGCTGCGCCCAGCGACGCAAGACCAGGAAGGAGCTCCACTAAGTGCCCTTGCGCGGCGCAACGGCATCACATCTGTGCCGCCTCATTTGGAGGCGGCGCGTTTGTGACGCCATCATGGCGGCCCCCATGTAGATGGGGCACCGCCATCTTGTATGTCCTCAGGACGTATTAGGCTTGGGGGCTTCAAGAAGTGATGCCCCTTTTTAAATCTAGGACGTCCTGAGGACGTCCCTGTATGCCGGTCTGTAACGCACCATTGTCTGGCTGAGTGGATGTGACAGAACTGTTGCATATACCTGTACTCTGAATACACTGTTGCACATGTGTAAAAGCCTAAATATGTTCCAGATTAGAATATTGAGGCCTCAGTTAAGAATGATTCCATTTGCTAGGTGCCTTTGTCTTTAAAACTAAAATGATTATGGGGAAAAATCAGAATTGTTTCTGCATTTCCTTTAGAAGGATATGATTTTTTTTCTAGTACAATTTGATTTTTTTAAGTACTGTCTCCTTAAATCATTCTCCACTATTCATAGGATGGAATCTATAACCAAGATGGAATCAGATTTTAAAAACTGCCATATGTTCCTTGTGACAGTCCTGAATAAAGCAGTCTGTAGAGGCTCTTTCCCACATTGTAAGTGTTCCGAATGGGTATCTTTTTAAAAAATTAAAAATGAGTTTTAAAAATTGCAAAATATATTGTGCTGCAGTTTAATGCCTTCAGACTAAATTTTAAAGCATAATTACTGTTTTAATAACCAATCTGTTAGAAATATTGTAATTTAAGATGGTAATTGTGGAAATAGTGTACAGCTTGAGTATCCCTTGTCCAAAATGCTTGAAACTAGAAGTGTTTTGGATTTTGGAGTTTTTTTGGATTTTGGCATAAGACAAGAGTCTAGCATGACTCTTGAAAGTAGGGTTTTGATTCCCAGCTCAGCCATGAAACCTTGGGCAAATCACATGCTCTCAGCCTTGGGAGGGCAATGGCAAACCACCTCTGAACAAATCTTCCCAAGAAAACCCCCTTTCTTAGCAAGACTGAAAGTGCTTTTCCACTCATGTCTAGATCAGCCCTCATGATCTAGCAGTGGTTTACCTTAGGGTTGTCATAAGTCAGAAACGACTTGAAAGCACGCAACACACACACACAATGATGGAATCAGCGGTAAGTCCTGGAGAAGGGGACTATCTGTTTGGCGTGGGGCTCTCCTCTAAGCCAAGGTCAAGAAGGTCACCAGCAGCTGCCTCTGTCACATCCTAACCTAAATCTCACTTCAGCTGGGAGATGGAAGTGAAGGAGTAGCCACTGCAGCCACCATTTGTGCAAAGTTTGGCTGCAAATTTGACTGAAGCATCTTCTTCCCTCCTCTCCTCTCCTCTCCTCTCCTCGGAGGTGGGGGAGCCCAAAGAATGTACACCTGGTGGCTGAGGCTTGCTATGACAGCTATTGCTGCCCAATCGTGTTGTGCTCAAAAATTTACAGATTTTAAAGCATTACAGATTTAGAATTTCGAATAAGGGATACTCAACCTGCAATAGTATTACCTAGTTGTGACACGTTTTGTTTAAGAACATATTTTTCTCTCTTTAGATAATAGACTCTAATCTTTATCCTCTATAAATATTAACACATTTTGATTTGTGTTTTGATTCACAGTGGAATCTTTAGCGTTGTCGCTTATGGCTGGAATGGAACAAAATTAGCAAAATAAAGATTTCTATGAACTCTGCAGTATGGAAACTAAGGCAACATCTTCTTTCCAGCATTGTGATACAGACTACTATTTGAAGTATATACTGAGATGTAGATGGCTGGGTTTTTATTCTGAGTGATTACAGGATTGCGGTCTGTATCCCAGGAGTCACACATTTGTGCATAAATGTACCGATACATACGGTCAAAGTGTTTCCGTAAATGAAATATTTAAAACTATGTATATACTATCTGCTCTGTATGTTAAATGTTAATTTGCCCTACCCAGATTGTTATTTTCCTCTATGAGGAACATGTGAAGAACAACCCATAAAATTAATGCATAAAACAAACTTCCATTTACTTGGCTCCTAGTGTTCATAACCCTAAATGCAGTGTCAGTCATTTATGACTTTATTAATCTTAAAACCTGCCACTTTCCCGAACCTCTTTAATTGGTCTAGAAGTGGAGTTATACTGTCTACTGGTTCTGCTAGATAAAGAATAAGATCATCCACAGAGGCCTTAAGTTTTAAATCATAGCCTTTCACTCTAACGCCTTTGATGTTGATATCCTCTCTAATACAGCAACATAACCATTCCAAAGCAAAGATAAAAGGCAGTGGCGAAAGAGGTCAGCTTTGCCTAGTTCCTCTACAGATTTCACAAGATATGGTTCTCTCTCCATTTATGATAATCTGTGAGTACTGTTTGTCATATATTGCGCCAACCCACTTCTGAAAGTTGCCTTCTTCAATTGTCTTCACGACAATTTGCTTCAGAAAATCCCAGCTGATGTTATCAAATGCCTTTTGCGCATCAAGAAATATTAGCACCAAGCTTCTATCTGGTTTTCTGTAATAGTATTCGCTAGTATCCAATGGAATTCATATATTGTTTTTAATATGTCTGTTTGGCAAGAAATCACATTGATCGTGATGCATCCAAGTAGAGAGAATGTACTTGATTCTTTTAGCCAGAATATGATCATAGGGTTTATAGTCCTGGTTTAATGAAGAAATTGGCCTATAATTGTCCACTTCACATTAATCTTTTTTTGTTTTGGGTATCAGCCCTGTATTAGTATGTCTCAATGACTCTGGAGACATACTAAATTGTTGATTGGGATCTTGTTCATAATGTAAAAGCAAAGTAATAATTTCCTCTAGGGCTTTATAATATTCTGCTCCCAGGCCGTCAGGCCTCTTTGATTGCCTCTTTTATTTCCAATCTGGATATCGGCCTATTTAAATCCTCTTTTTGTTCCTTTGAAAATCCAGATATCTTCTTTTTGGTCATAGTCTCTACTAATGCCTTCTTGTCCAAATGATCTTCTTTATAAAATGTCTCAAAAATCTGTAGAAACAGTATTTTATATATATTTTATCTGTATATGTTTTTCCATTTCTTACAGCTTGTCATATCCTTTTCTTTTGTTCTTTTCTCATCTTATTCGCTAACCATTATTAGGTTTGTTTGAATGAACAAAATATTTTTGTTCATTCATCTTCTTTTCTATATCTTCCACTAGAATTAAAGAGACTTATTTTTGAATAATCTTCAGTTGCGTGATCAGGTTTTTATCTCTGGGTTTTCTTTTGAGTAAATTCTCAATCTGACTTTGATCATCTTGTAATTTTGTCAGATTTTGCATTTTTTGTCTTCTACGTTCAACCACACATTTAATCATAGAATCATAGAATCATGGAGTTGGCAGAGACCACAAAGGCCATCCAGTCCAACCTCCTGCCATGCAGGAACTCACAATCAAAGCACTGCCAAAAGATGGCCATCCAGCCTCTATTTAAAGACCTCCAAGGAAGGAGACTATTTAAAGACCTCCAAAGGAGTGTGTTCCACTGTTGAGGTGGAATCTCTTTTCCTGCAGTTTGTATCTACTGTTCCATGTCCTGTTCTCTGGAGCAGCAGAAAACAAACTTGCTCCCTCTTCAATATGGCACCCCTTCAAATACTTGAACTAGGCTATAATATCACCTCTTTATCATCTCTTCTCCAGGCTAAACATACCCAGCTCCCTAAGTCGTTCCTCATTGGGCATGGTTTCCAGACCCTTCCTCATTTTAGTCGCTTTGAACATGCTCCAGTTTCTCAGCATCCTTCTTGAATTGTGGACCCAGAGTTCCAGCCGTTTGAAAACAAAACAAAACATTTTCCAAGCTGCTCCACTGCTCCCCGCTTCAGCTTCCAAACTCTGATCTCCAAACTCTTCGCCACCTGTAAATGCTTTCACAATCTTCCCCCTTCCAAACTGTTGTCTTTTTCGTAGCTGTAATCCTCCCCTTGGTCTCTTTAATTTATTTTAGTTTTCCTTCTCCTCTGTTCTCTTAACCGCTTTAAATTGAAACTTTCAGCTGGGAATAATGGGCAGAGATTAGGTTAGTTAGCCTCTCCAGCTTCACTATTCACGGATAGTTTCAATTTGGATGAATGTCCAGAACTTTATTTAAGGTGTTAAAGAAGGAAAAATAGACAGCAAAAGGAAAACAACACGTCGTTTAGCACCACCTGAGCTAACGCTCTCGTCACAGTGTCAATTTCAATTACTGTTTGTCTGTCCCAATTAGGGTATCCATGCCTGGAAAAGCCTTTGCTGACAAAGTAAAGTGTTGTAACCAGTGTTGCCAACAAGCCTCAGATATTCCCCGGAATGTTTTATCACAATCTCCTCCATTCCGCTCCGAGGGGTGAGCTGGTATGCCTTCGTCAGGAGCTTTTGTCCTGGGTGACTGACTGCTGTGGGTAAGTCTCCAAGGGGAGACTTCAGCTGGCACACAATTCGATGTTTGATGTGTTTCTTCTAGGTTCTTCTACAAATCCCAGGATCCCATAGCATTGAGTCCTGGCAGTTAAAGCAATGCCAAACTGGATTATTTATATAGTGTGGATGCAGCCCTAACACTGGCTGAATATCAGTATTTTGTAGATTTTGGGTGTTTCTGTACTTTGCTATAAGGCCGAGAAGAGCCAGCATGGTTTAGTGGTTTGAATGTGGGATTATAGCACATGAGGCCAGGGCTCTGCCAAAAAAACCACTGACTGACTTTGGGCAAGTCACACTCTCTCAGCCCCAGGGGATGCCAATGACAACCCCCTTTGAACAAACCTTTCTAAGGAAATTCTGTCACAGGTTTGTTGTGTTTGGGAGAGCAGTGTGATGTGTGTCACGGCTGGAGTGCTGGACTAGTCCTCTGGGAGATCAGGGTTCAATTCCTCATGAAGCCACAGAAATCCACCGGCTGAGCTTGGGCAAGTCACACTCTCTCAGCCTGAGAAGGCACTGACAAACTGCTCTGAACAAATCCACGTTTGTACATCCTACATTTCAAGCTTCTGTCCAGGAGGTATCTAAAAATGCCCTCTCTTTGGAGCATGACTAAGAAGCATGACTTTATATTCATATTAAGTGCTTGCAGCTTAAGTTTTATATCCAGTGTTTTTTAGTCCAACATATTTCTTGAATCTCCCACATTTTGTGGTGCCTTATGCTCCTTTGTCTTTAGGCGACCAGGCATCCTCCTTTTCCCGGACACATGCTCCATGTCAACCTTCTGTCCAGAAGGAATTTCACAGTGTACTCCATTTGGACCATCACTAAGAAGTATGAATTTCCATTTACATCAAGTGTTTCTAGCTTTCCTTTGGTCATGGCCTACATTATTTCTTGGATGCTCAACGTTTTGCAGTGCCTTGTCCTCCTTTGCAGTGAGGACAACCACTGGTCCTCTTGTCCAGCAAGACTTTGAAGCCCATCTTTGAATAATCCCTGAGATGGGTCAGCCTGAGCCCCAAGAGGAAGAAGAAGCCATGATGCTCCTTTGGGATCCCAACTAAGCTAGTGCAGGTGAGCCAAAGAAGAGGTAGCCAGGAGTCACTCTCTCAGCCCCAGACCACCCCCCCAAAGTCTCCAGATTTACTGCCCCTCCTCAATGGCAAACAACCTAAACCCCACAAAACACACACAACCCCATTCATTTCTCCAGATGCCCCATGAAGCAGCGCAAGAGCCTTGGAGAGGCCACACTTTCTCTCTGCTGGGCCTCTTTGGAGAATCAGAGGCACCTTTGCACTCGCTCCCACGCAAGACACAAAGGGAGGCATTATTCCCATGTCATCCATGCTCTTTTTTGCAAGGGCATTGAAGGCAGGCTGACAAGAGATGGTCCTCACCATAGAGAAGGACGAGGCACCCCAAAATAGAGGCATGCAAGAAAAATGGTGGACTAAAAGAAACACTGGACATAAAAACACTGAATAGACATAGAAATAATTCATGCTTCTTCTTCATGCTCCTGGGCAAAAGATGGAAATGTAGGATGGGTCCTGGAAAAGGAGGACATCTGGTTCTCTCACCACAAAGGAGGAGAAGCTGTCTGGTGGAGGACTGGTTTGAGTGTTGGACTATGACCCTGGAGACCAGGGTTTGGCTCCCTCTTGGCTCTGTGAAACCCATTGGGTGACCTTGGACAAATCACACTCTCTCAGCCTCAGAGAACA
Source organism: Sceloporus undulatus (assembly GCF_019175285.1). Lineage (NCBI taxonomy): Eukaryota > Metazoa > Chordata > Lepidosauria > Squamata > Phrynosomatidae > Sceloporus > Sceloporus undulatus. The sequence goes on from NC_056524.1 coordinate 97,557,461, forward strand.
GCAGTGGCAAACCCCCAACACGGTTCTAGACTGTCCAGCTCTCACATCCCTACATGGTGATGGGGAACGCAATGGCTTGGACAGTTCTCACTTTACTGCTCCATTGTTTATCTTGACTTTTTAGGAAACTGTCTAGTTCTTGCCTAGCTGCTTTTCTCATTCCCAGTCTTTTGGTTTCCAAAAAAACCCCTGGAGGATCAAAATTAGGAACCACTGCTTTGGACCTTCTGGACTAATTCCATGAATGGATGAATACTCCCATCCCAAGATTCTGTAGGTTGGAGCCATGGCAGTTAAAGCAGTTTCATAGAATCTTAGAATCCTAGAGTTGGAAGAGACCCCAAGGGCCATCCAGTCCAACCCCAATCTGCCATGCAGAACTCTCAATCAAAGCATCTGAGATAGATGGCCATCCTGCCTCTGTTTAAAGACCTCCAAACTGCATTATTTCTGCAGTGTGGATCTAGCCTAGGCTTGAATACAAACAATTTCTTCTATAGGCAATATAAACATAGGAATCTAGAAAGTGTGGTTTCTGTTTTATTTCTGGGACCCTTCTGCTTTCTTTTGCTTGCTCTCTGCTCCGTTCCCATCTCCCCTGTTCTTTCTCTTCATCTGTCCATTTTAAAAGGTGGAAAAGGGGTTTCGCTCCACATCCTCCACTGGCAATTTCCTCTCCTCCTTGTCTCTTTGGAGTTTATCACATGGGGTAGCTTGGAAGTTAAAACGGTGATTATTCCCAGGAAAATCACGCATTCACAATTAAGATTTTCACACAGTATCACAATTAAAGTGAAATTATCCCAGGAATATCCCATGAAAATTGCACATTCATGATAAAGATTTTCAGATGACATGGGATTAAAGTGCCATTATCCCAGGAATAACCAGGCAATAAACAGCAGCAAATCATTTGCAGGAAAATCCCATGAATGGTTTGTGGCTGTTTACTGCCTGGTTATTCCTGGGGAAAGAATTCTTTAATTGCGCTGTGTGTGAAAATCAAATCTTGATCTTAATTGTGAATGCACCGTTTTCATGGGATAATCACAGTTTACACTCCCAATTTCCCTCGTGTGATAAACTCCTTTCATAAAAATGTGAGCCTTTTCCTTTATCGTGTTTTTCCCTCAAGGTGTCTTCTAAAGGAATCATATCGATCACATCCTTTGTGTTTCTTTTTTTTTCAGAGGAGGGGTCTATTTTAAGCTCTTATTATGATTTTTTTTTAAATGGTTCTTTTAAACATTAACACAGCTTATCTTTCTTACATTGTTTATGTCACAGTGCCTAATCTAAAGAGCATCAGCCCACTTCTGCTAGAGTATACCTATTGGTGTCAAAAAAGTTTCCTCAAAGTAAAGACCACTTAGATTTGCAACCCATCAGCTCCAATTTGCCCTGGTCTAAATTTCTTGATATTATTATTATTATTATTATTATTATTATTATTATTATTATTATTATTATTATTGCTTTGTATAGTGACACAGGGCAAAGATTTTAACACACATGTCCAAATAGCATAAAAATGCAAAAACTAAGTGTATGTGTGGGAACATAGCAATGCTTTCCTGGGCTATGCAGAGATAGAAATACCATGAGAAGTTAGTCTCAAAGGTGCTGCAAGATCTCTTTGTGTAATGAGAAGAATAAAGATAGGCTCCTGTGCCACCAAAAAAAGGGTGGGCCGGTGGGAGCAGTCAAACAACTTCCCACAAACTTTTTATTGTGGCTGCTTTTGTGTGCCTTCGAGTCTTTCCCAACTTATGGAGACACCAAGGTGAAGCTATCCTGGGGTTTTCTTGGCAAAAAATATGAAAAAAGAGGTTCTTTGTTAAAAGAGATACACCTATACTATACTTTAAAGGAAAGGAAAGAAAAAAAAAACTCACCATGCAGGGAAGATTGGTGCGACCATAGATTTATGGCATGATCACACTGCACAGTTCTACTACTATGACTCCATCCTATGGGATCCTGGGATTTGTAGTTTAGGGAGATGCGTTTAGAGGTCTGTCTGCTCTGAAATGGGAGGAGGAGGAAGAGGAGGAGGTCATTTGGGATTAAGACAAATCCTACGGAGGCCATTGCACACAAGAGGCTTTTCATGGGGAAAAAAGGGACAGAGCGATTCAAAGAAAAATACAAAATGATGCTCCAGTGTAAGGAAGTATCAGTGAAAGGGATAACAGATGCAGGGCTCTCTGTGTTTGTTGGTGTTTGTGAGTGTCTTTCTGCATGTGTGAATGGAGGCTAAATCTCCAAGACTTTAGGTATTAAGAAAGCAAGGCCACCCATCTGCCTTCAAAGGCAAAGCTCTCTGGGGAAGAGTTTCTTTGGAGTTTATCAAATGGCAGGAATTTCTCTTAAATTCGAATGAAAAAAAAGTGGGGCCAGAACGCATTCACTTAAAGTCACTAGTTTCGCGCAATTACGTGAATACGCATTGCATTCGAACTGGCTCCCCACTGCCCAAAAATAGCATGCCATTGCCCAAATTTGTGTGTGGCAGTCTATCACACAGTAATGTGAAACCACATGATTGTGTTCAGACTGACTTCCCATTGCCCGAATTTGCGTGTAGTGGGTTATCATGCAATAATGTTAAACCCCATGATTGTGTTCAGGTTGCCATTGGATTATACTTCCAATTTCCCTTGTCTGATAAACTCCATAGTCCATGATGAAAGAGCCATAAAACAATTTCTTAAAAAGAAAGAAGGATGCTTTGTGGAGAGAGATGAAAGTGATTGCCCAAAAGAAAACTTTGCATCTTGACTTTAATCCTTCAATCTCCAGCTTTCTCTCCTTGACTCATCTCTGCTTCCCAATTTCATTTCAGAGCTGGACACAGTCTCTCCAGCTGTAACTTCTTTGTTTTGACCCTCCATGGATCCCAAAATCCGTGGATGCTTAAGTGCCATTAAACACAATGGCATAGTAAAATGGTGCCCCTTATATAAAATGGCAAAATCAAGGTTTGCTTTTTGGAATTTACATATTTCTGGAATATTTTCAAACTGTGGATGCTTGAATCCATTGATAAAGAATCCGTGGATATGGGGGCCAGCTGTACTTCTATTGATGCAACCTAGAATCGCACTGGCCTTTTTAGTTGCCTCCTCACACTGTTGACTGTTCAACTGATGGTCTACTAGGACTCCTAGATCCCTTTCACATGGACTCTTTTAAGCCAGTTGCCCCCATCCTATATCTATGTGTTTCATTTTTTCTACCTAAGTGCAGTACCTTACATTTCTCTGTGTTGGACTTCATTTTGTTAGTTTTGGCCCAGCTTTCTAATCTATTAAGGCCATACTGAATTCTGATCCTCTTCTCTGAAGCATTAACTACTCATCCTAATTTGGTCCCATCTGCAAATTTGATAAGCGTGCCTTCTATTCCTCCATTAATATAATAATAATAATAATAATAATAATAATAATAATAATAATAATAGTAATAATAATGTTTTATTTATATACCGCTATTCCAAAGATCATAGCGGTGAACAGCAAATAACCTAATTAGCAAGTAATTGTTGAGGAGAGTGATTCCCAAAGTGGATGGTAATGTCCTCCTGGGGGGCAATGGAAAGATCCAGGGGGGCAGGAGGGACTTCAGTCAAAGTATTGGGGGGTAAGGAAGACAAGGGGAACCAGTGGCCTTTAGGAACATGGTGGGGATGAGGCTTTTTTTAATTTAATTTTTATTTACTTCATTTTTTTGACATAGGGCCAAAACACACTGCAGAAAACACACACAGTTCTAGTTTGAGACTGGTTTAACTGCCGTGGATGAGTGCTAGAAAATCCTGGGAATTATAATTGATTGTGGCACCAAACCTCTATGTCAGACCCTAAACTATTCCCAGAATTTCCTAGCATTCAGAGATGTTTAAAGTCCTTTCATGACTTCACTATGCAAAGAGATCTCTCATGAATGACTGCACTAGGGCTCTCTATCTTGCAGCCATTTCTAAGCAGCAGGAGTCTGTAGGATGGAATCTCAGTAGTTAACATGGCACCAAACTGCAACCATACGGTAGTATGAATAGGCCTTTGCATGCCAACTGTCTGGAGTCTCTCAGTCTCTCAAGTAAGGTTGTGCATTCAGTATTGTCCCAGGCCTTGATGTTTGCGGGCCAAAAGTTAGGACCTGGGGAAACAAAGTGTGATGTACTAACTAAGTAACAAAAAAACTGCAAATTGCCTTGCAGTTCATAAGGTACTGCTCTCCCAGATGAGATGGATATTTGCACAGAGCCCTTTCCTCTTGCCTGGAGTTTGGCCCCCAAAATGGAGAAGAGTCATCCTCATCTCCTGCCTGAAGATGATCCATGGAAACTGAAAGCCTGATGCCAGGCCCTGATGTATGCCTTTCCTACTGCCACATGTAAAAAGGGCAAGAAAAAACATTTCATTTTACAGGAGAAGAACTAAACTAAACATAAACCTTCCTCTCCCAGCTTTAGGTCCTTAGGACAGAGAGGGAAATCAGGGTTTGACTCGGGAGTCAGCGCATGTTTTGTGTGTCAATGCAGGGCTAGAAAGGAGACAGAAATGCATTCTCAGCATCCTTCATGGCCACAACCAGATGAATTCTAGCAGCACCTCATTGATACTAATACTGATGCTCCATAATTGATGTTATCTTTCATAGATTCTAGACAGACAATGAAGAATGCAGAGTGCTCCAAATAATTCAAAGGTTTATTGAATGTTCCAGTAAGGGCAAGATACTTTAAAACCAAATGTTTTGTAACAGAAACAGAATGTAAAAAAAAATGAATTAAAGTTTAACAAAACACAGTAAAGACGTATGAAGGCTGCCTTATCAAAAAGCAATTTCAACTCCTCACATTTCCACACTTTCTCTCTAGTGTGGATTTACAGATGCCTCAAAAGGTGTGAAGTCTGAGAAGATATTTCCTTCAGTACTTGCATTTCTATGGCTGCTGTCCTGTATGAATCCTATGGTGGTTTGTAAGGCTGGCAACTGAAGTAAAAGACTTGCCACACTCCTGGCAATTGTATGGTTTCTCTGCTGTGTGGCTTTCCTCATGGACCACAAGGTTTGACTTTTTAGCAAAGCCTTTCCCACACTGCTGGCATCTGTAAGGTTTCTCCCCTGTGTGGACTCTCTGGTGGAGCACAAGGACTGACTTGCAAGCAAAGCCTTTCCCACACTGCTGGCATTTGAATGGTTTCTCTCCTGTGTGGCCTCTCTGATGCAACACCAGGCATGGCTTTTGAGCAAAGCCTTTCCCACACTGCTGGCATTTGAATGGTTTCTCTCCTGTGTGGC
>NC_056524.1:97562780-97625642 GCF_019175285.1 Sceloporus undulatus
TTCTCTGATGAACCACAAGGACTGACTTGCAAGCAAAGTTTTTCCCACACTGCTGGCATCTGTAAGGTTTCTCTCCAGTGTCGATTCTCAGGTGTGTCTCAAGTTCTTCTAAAAAGAAAGACTGATTTTAGTATTAAGAGAAGAGGGGCCCCTGGAATCTACAATGGAGCTAAGCAATCTCAACTAGGACAAGAAACATCAGAGATGAAAGGGTTTATGTGTCCCCTTTCCCTCCCTTTCTTGAAATCAGTCATAATTGCAAAATGAAACCCCTCAAAATGTCTGAAAATAAAGACTTGTGCTTGTTCACAACAGTTTGCTTGAACCAGTTGTTAAACTTTTTCAGGTTCGCGGCTGCCTCACAATACTCAAGGCAGCTTGTCTGGCTCTCCTAAGGACTTTCCCAGAGTCCCCTTCCTCTCCTAACAGAGATAGACTATCTTCACTTTGCTCCTGCTCTGCGCTCCTCGCAGAATTTCTCCTTCAGCATTTCTTCCCTGCCATTCTATTTTTCACATTCTCTCTTTCACAGACACAGACATAGAGAGAGTGAGAGAGTATGAGGCAAGAAAGAGACATTTTCAGTCGCATTTGGTAATTTAGAAAGGACAATAAATATAGAAATGAATCCATAGCAAAGACTGAAGAAGAGATATTTATAATCCTCAACTAGAGAGTTTTAGTGCCTCACTAGACTACAAATCACAAGATTCCCCAAGATCTTGTTATGACAATTAAATTAGAATCCTAGTGCTATGACAGTGCCTTATGAAAGGAAGGATGCTAAGACTGCATAGGAAGGGCTATGGATTCAAGTTCCTTACCCAAGGAGGACACATTCTCATAGTTCTCCATCATCACCACCTCATACAATGCTCTCTGCTTTGGGTCCAGCAGTTGCCATTCCTCTTTGGTGAAGATGGAGTGTGGTATGTCTCAATATTTAACAATTATTGAATATCTCTTTTCCTGAACTCAGCGAATTTTAAATAATAGTGCATGAGGAAAAACTCCCCCCACAGAGAAAATAGATGTAAAATCTGGATTCCTGATGAACTAGATTTCTCATGTGAAGGGAGATTTTGTTTAGCATGTGGAAATTGTACCATGTGAGTATTCACAATCTACATTACCAACCAGTAGAAATCTAGGGCTCCCCCAAATCGGCAGTGGTTTTGGAGTCCCAACGTCTATGGTCAAATATTTTTAGCACATAAGTCAGAGAACCCCACAAATTTCTATTCCCATTCTTTACAATAAAAATATGAGACCCACAAATGAAATCATTAGGAATTGCTTCCTTTCACGATTCCTGAAAACCAGCTGCCTGAGTCAGGTGCCTTCCACCCCCCAAAATGGTGGACCAACCCTGCCTCTTATCCCTTGGTTTAGTGCTAACATAGGCGTAGACAAGTTCTTTCCGACAGACTCTGAGGGAGACACTGAGGGACCATCATTGGCAGGAAGCACCAGCCCTGGCTCTGATTCCCTGGGAGCGGAAGCAAGGACAAGATGGCCGGAAGCAGGGGTCAACTGAGCCAATGAAGGACGGAGGATGACCTCTGAAGGAAGAGAAATCTTTCTGCCCTTGGTTGGGGATCCTATGCTGAGACCCCTCCCAATGGCTGGATTGCAAAGGAGGGAGTCAACATTCACCTTCTTCAAGGTAACCCCTCCCATGGTTTCCTCCAGAGCTTCGCCTTTATTCCTTCTTTTGGGGGCCATCTTGGAGAGATGCACTCCTGCAAAAAGAACAAATGGAGGGGTTTTACATCTCCACATATTTATACAGTCCTTCATGGACCACCCAAAAACAAATTTAAAAGTGCTGAGAGAAAATCAAGCCTGAATTTTCCATACAAACAAAATAACCAAAATGAAGCTGTTCTACTTTGGACACATTGGAAGATGACAGAACTCCTTGGTAAAGATTATAACAGTCAGTAAAGTGGAAGGCAGCAGGAAAAGACAAAGAATGCACTGCAAGTGCATTTACTCATGAAAGCTGGGCTTCTTTTGCCCCGAAAGAGGGTTCCGTGTTCAGACAGAGATCCCTTCCGAAGAGCCATGACTATCTCTTTTCAAGACTCCCGAAGGGCAGATGAGGCCTTGCAGCCGTGGAAGCCCCATGCCTCTTGAGAGGAGCGAAGGGAGATTCTTTGCTTTCACCCCCAAGGCTCCCTCCCTATGAAAGATCCCTCAGACCCCCATCATTGACTCCAAAAGGGGGCTCTTCCCCATCCTTCTTCTCACCAGCTGCCTCTGGGCACCCACCTTCCCTTCACCACCAAGAAAACCAGAAGGAACCGTTATCCACAACTGGCCAACAGTCAAACCCACCAGCCTTCTAGAATTCCCTTCAAACACTCAGCCCCTCCCTCCCAGCCTTCCATGCTTTCATGACATTTACCATGTTCATTTCCTTACCTTACCTTCTCTAATAAACATCTACATTTTAAACAAAGGTCCATAATGTCCCATGGGCCCCTTTCCCAGCTGCTTTGCACCTCCCCAGACCTTCTCTGGAGACTCTTCTTGGTCTCTTGGGGGCAAAGAAAGGAGTTGACTTCCTTGGCTCCTTGGAGAGTCTTTCTCAAAATGGGGGTGGGATCTGAAGGTCAATGGGAAAACAGCCCCTTCGGAGCCCCCCTGGAAGACAAAGTCAGGGGTTTGGGGGATTATTCCTCATCTCCTGTGGGATTCAGAGTGGCATTGCCTTGTGACCAGGGCTGGAGGAAGACTGAAAGGGAAGATGGGGATGACGAATTTTCTCTCATTTGGCCTCAGGCAAAAAGGGGGTTCTCTTTTCCCACCCCCCACCTCCCAAAAATCCTGCAAAATATTTGCAACCTGTTTGGCCATCCTTCCCCTATCCCTGCCCACTCCTACTCCCTCTCTCTCTCAGTGACGGGGGAGGTGGAGGAGGAGGAGGAGGAGGAAGGGGCGTGAATGCAACCACACCTCAAGGGGGGGTCCAGACTCCTCGGACCCCCCTTGGCTACGTCCCTGATGGGGGGGAACTAAGGAGGGAGGGAGGGAGGGAAAGAAGAAGGAGGGAAGGCAGGACTGGGGGAAAGAGGGTCATTTAAAGGCTGGAAGGGGGGCAGGTTTTCCTAGTAAGAGGGCTCCAACCCAGGGAGAAATACAACAACAACAACAACAATAATTGTGGTGGTTTTTACATCCCACTTTCCCCCTCAGATCGGGACCCAAAGCAGCTTTGGGTTAATTATTATTATTATTATTAATGATATGTGGTGATGGTGGTTTTTGCCTCCCACTTTCCCCCTCAGATCGGGACCCAAAGCAGCTTTGGGTTAATTAATAAATAATAATAATAATAATATATTAACTGCATAATATCGAACAAGTTTTAACCTTGTAAGACTAGTAAAGTGCCTGTATGTCATGTTAGTATATTTTAATTCTTCTTAATAAAGAAATTTGTTACAGTTTTTGATTAGTTTTATTTTACCACGTTGTCATAATGGCTTTATTCACCCAAAATTGTAGGCTATTTCTTAACCACTCACCAAGGTTATTAATATTTTAATTTGTTATATTAACATTACAGGGACTTTCAATATTCCAGCTCTTAGCCTCTCAAAATGGTGGCGCTTAGTCTGGACCCCCCCCCCTTTCCCAAAATCCTGGCTACAGGTCCCTGTCCCCGTTTCCCCTTCCCTCAACTGTTGCCAATTTGGTGACTTTCACACGGAAATCGGGATTTTTAAGAGCTTTCCGTGCGATTTCCGTGTCTGGCTCTACTGTATTCTGTCACAGAGATTTAGGGACTTTTGCACATTTCAGCTCCAGCCCTGAAAAGCCCAATTTCCAGGACAAACCCCTGAAATTGGCAACAGTGGCCCTGACTCTGAGAGCCAGGCTACAAAGCAACCAGTCCTGTTGGGAGTCACACTAATGGTTTTCAGCCAATCAGAGAGAGGAGAGTAACCACCCACCCTCAGGAAAAGTTCAGACAGGGGGGCAGTCAGATTGTCTTGGCTATTCTTCAGACTTCAAGGTGTATGTGTGTGTGTGTATACACACACACACACACACACACATGCACACACACGTCACAACAAATTCCCAGGATTCCCTGGTCTGACAAGGGAATTGCCTCCATGCTTCCAGATCACAGCCCCTGAGAATGAGTCTACAGCATAATCAGTGTTGCCAACTTAAGTCCACTTCTTCAGCTGCATTTGGATCTAATAATGATAATAATAATAATGGTGATGATGATAGAGAGAGAGATCTTGTAGCACCTTTGAGACTCACTGAAAGAAAAGTTGGCAGCATGAGCTTCCCTAGACTTAAGCGTACTTCCTCAGATGCATGGGAATTGTAGTTCATTGTGTCACCAGAGCTCTTTCTCACAAAACTAGACTTCCCAGGGCTCCCTAGCACTGAGCCAGGGCAGCTAAAGTGGTCTTGAACTGGATTATTTCTGCAGTGTGTCTTGGACCCAACTCAGGCTGCATCTTCACTCCAAACGAAATTCTTTATTGCGGCCAAAGACCAGCATCAAGATAAAATATAACATCAAATAATGCACATAAAAAGATTGCTGGGGATAAAAGCCTAAAAGAGATGCAGCGAGGCCTGAGGGAGGAGGGGGCCTTGAGGCAAAGATGGGAGGGAACTCAGTGGAGAAGAAGGCGGCCCTGTGGGGACTGGGGAGGGAGGAATGGAGGAGGAAGGTTTATTGGGACGGAGAAGGAGGAGGAGCTGGAGCGGAGGAAGGAAGGAAGGAAGGGTGGTTCCTGGCTCGGTTCCCCCCCCTTGTTTTGAGTGACTCAGCCAGGAAACTCCCAGCCGAGCCCAGGCCTTCCTGGAGGAGAGCAGCCTCGTCGTGGTCGGGGAGGCCAGGCCTGAGGGAGCAGAGCCAGGAAGCTGGGTGAGACAGAGGCCCTTCCCCACCAAAGGAGAACTGGGGTGCAGCCACATTGGAGAGATAACCCGGTTTGGCAGCGCTTTAACTTGTTGTCTGCTATGGAATTCTGGGAGTTGGAGTTTGTGGGGCCCAGAGCGGCCCCACAACAAACTCCAACTCCCAGAATTCCATAGCAAAGAGACAGACAACAAGCTATTTATTAGGTGGCAAGGGTGAACGGGGAAACATGTCCTCAGGCCACATAATGGTGCATCTGCACTGTGGGAGTGATGCGCTTTGGAAAGCGCTGTGGAATCCTGGGATTCATAATGATGATGATGATATTTATTTCTAGCCTGCTTCTCCCTGTGGATCGAGGTGGGTTACAATACAGAATATAATTACATAACACAATAAGTCATAAATTATCACAGTCCCCAAACTTCCACCCACATAGAGGTAAAACACGTTAATGGTAAATTCAAACACACACACACAAGATTTTTAGCCTTCTCTGCCCAAGAGTTCTGGTGCCTCACAAATCCCAGGAGTCGAGGGTGGAGTCAAAGTGGTGTCAAACTGCATTACTGTATTTCTACAGTGTAGAAGCACCCTCAGTGGCTGGGAAACTGTTTATTTGTGCAGGCGTTTCTTCTTCCTCTTCCTCCTCTTCTTTTTCTTCTTCTTATTGATATTTGCATTTTTAGGAGGCTGCCAACAGTTGAACCAGTGTATTGTAGTGGTTTGAGCATTGCACAGTGGAGTTTGTCACCTGAATATCCCAGAAACATTGCGTAATTACATGTAACAATTTCACACGCCGCCGCACAAAACCTGCCATTAAAGTGGTCACAAAGAAGCATTAATGCACATCTTTTTACTTTCGGAATTTCAGCGACGATGCGTTTCTGATATTGCTTTATTTGCACAATTGTGTGTGATAATGATTGATGCAATTACTCACCATGTCTGGTTCATGGCAGGATGCTTTAAATATGCTTTAATCTCTCTTTAATGCTGAAATCTGCCCAAGTGTGATAAACACCTATGATTCTGGAGAACAGGGTTCGAATTCCCGTTTGGCCATGAAAGCCACTGTGTGACACTGGTCAAGTCACACTCTCTCAGCCCCAGAGGAAGGCAATGGCAAGCCCCCTCTGAAGAAACTTGCCAAGGAAACCCCATGATAGATCCATCTGAGGGTTGCCATAAATCAGAAACAACTTGAAGGCACACAGTAGCAACAAAAACAACTGAACATCCTTCACCTTACTGTGTTGTTTGCCTTCTGCAACTTGATATAATAAAAGTCTATTTATTGCATGGTGTGCTCCATAGTGTGCATTCATATTTTTGGTTTCTCAATTTATGAAATTTACTTCTAAAAAATTCATAGTTGAGGGATCATTTTGTAGGTAAATCCAAAGAAGTTGTTTCCTTATGCACCCACTTAGATTTTGTTAATCATTTGTGGTATTTTGATGGTTTGAAAGGCAAGGATCAGGGCTTCAAGTTCCTGACATTGTCTCAAAGGACGGATGACATTGACATTTAATAACATGGCTGAACACTTCAGAGAAGTAGCTTTGTTAGTCTTCAAAAAAAGAGGAAATTTGGCAGCCCCTTTAAGACTAAGTGGTTTTTAATTTAGCATGAGCTTTTGTAGATATAAATCCAGCTTCATATGCAATACAGAATGATATAAAAGCCTCAGGTATTAACCATATTTACACAGTTGTGGGAGTGGGATGGAATGTAATAGGATCCAGAAAGATGTAGATCCTGATGCTCTAAATTTTCAAAGGGCTCCATAAGCTGATACAGCTCTTTTTGATTTTCTTAATGGTTGGTTAGTACAGATGTGTGACAGCAATACATCTGCTAACCAAAAGTTGGTTTCCTTGGGTTCAAAACCTTCTCTGAGAAGATTCCTTGGACTCTTGTATTAATGTATAGTGCTCCACAAATCCATTGTCTTTGTTCATACCTCTGATAATGGATTGGAAATTGTGAATATAATTCAGCTGTTTTTGGTCTTTCCTTTGTAATTTCCTTGTTCAGAGATTGCAGCCTTTACATCCTGTACTTTATGTCCAGGGAGGTTGAAATGTTTTGCCAGTAATTTGGGGGGTTTCTACATGTAATGCCTAAATTGTGTCCATTCATCCTCTTGTGTAAAGACTGCCCTTCTTGTGCATTGTAGAGTGTAGAGGGACATTGTTGGCATAGGATGGCGCATATCAAGTTGGAGAAAGAACAAATCAATTATCTTTGATGTTGTGGGTGATATTATTGGCTTCTGAAACACCAGTAAAAGCTCTGCAAGAAAGTCTGAAGTACTCCATTGTAATAACTGCAGGATAGTTACTTTTCCTTTTTTTTTTAGCCACACATAATCAAGTGTTTGCTTATCTAGAGGTAAACCCCAATGAACTAATTTCCACAAATATGCGTAAGATTGTTGCTGAAGGAATTAAAAGGCTGTTGATTAATTTTCAGTGAGCTGGTCTGAAGAGAGCGAGCAAGCCCTTTTAAAGCTGTATTTCAAGAAATGAATTCCTCATGTAATTTTGTGAATCAGCAGTAAGCAGTTTTTAAAAATATAGTGTGTGTGGTTTGTGTGGTTTGGGGTTTACACAATGTGTTTCTTTCTTTATGAGACACACAGAAGATTGCCATCTTAATGGTAACCCTGGCATAGGATATTGATATATTTGAATCTTAGGCACCCTGAATCTCAGGGATAAGTTAAAGTGCTCAAGCATAAATAAATTGTGAGGAAGCCAGATTCTATGTCATTGAGTGGTGTTCGCATTAATATTCTTCCGACCATATACAAAATAATGCTCTTGAAGAGATTTTAGTTGGTCTTAATTGTTAATCGTTCAGACATTGCCTACATTTATGGCACTATGACTGACAAATGTTGTGTTGTCATTAGAAGATGGAAGTTGAAAACATATTAAATTGAGGGGTATTGTACATTACTTTTTAAATGTGCCTTCATTGCAACCTTAGTATCTGAAAAAGAGTTAGTGAACAGGCAGCTATGTTGCTTGTAATTTCTGATTTTCAAGTACAGTGTTGTCAATGTCAACACAAAAATTTCAGTTGAAATGCCCCCTGCTAATGTTTTACCATTTTAATGTAACTTAACAGTTTGGATGGCAAAGAACATCCTTGCTTTTAAATGTGAATTTAGTGTTCAGTTAGTCACACACCTTAGGATGTGTAGAATATATATTGTTACTTAGGACATTTATTATTCAGCCTTCTGCTACAAAAGATTTACAGAGTAGTATATAATACTGGAGAAGCTAACTTATTGACTAGTCTGGAGCAGAGATGGTCCAGGGTCTACTTTTCAGGTTGAACAAGTGCTTGAAGGATGCACTTCTTTCTGTTTTAATATTATTTTGGTTTCAAAAAAGTTTTTAAAGTTAAAAATACATTGAAATAGCTACATAGAAAAAATATAAATATTAATTGAAAGTAATTAAATTCTTTATCATTAAATTAATTAAAAAATTCTTAACTCATGCAAATAAACACAATACTTGTACTTAAGCACACAGACTCTCTCTAAACCTTAAATGTAATTGAATTTAATTAACATGGCTATGACATTGACTATTGCTACTGAATTAAAAGGAGTTAAATAGTCTGACATATTGATTGTCTCATTGACAATAGTGCATTTGGCAGTTTGTCACCAATGTTCAACGACAAGCCACAATGCCATTTTTGGGGCGGAGGGGATAAATAAACATACTATGGAGCACTGGGAAAAGTGCAGGCAGCTCCTGCACTTTGCCTCCCTTTAGTCAAGAGCATTGTAGCTGAGTATTGACAGGATTAGTATTTCTGAGGTGCTGCCTGAAGGTGATATGTTTACATATGCAAAACTGTGTAACTAATGTCTGTAGATATATTAGATGGCATGTTGCCAGACCAGTCCTTGCATTCACTTCTCACCACACCTTCAAGGCTGTTTAACAGTGTTTGAACTGAACAAAGCTTTGTTGTGACTGTGGAACCAGAGGAGGCTGGTGCAAGAGGTCATACACATAGATCCTGCAGGATTTGGATATCTGGTGTTGCTCATTTTCACAACCTGTAGAGTGTTGGTCCATCTGGTGTTTTGTACTATTGACTGTGCTGGGGGAGACGTCTTGGAGCTGAAGTCCAAAAACATTTGGAAATGTTAAAAATTTTCTAACGCCTTCTGTTTGGATAGTTGTCCTACTAGTCAACTTCTAAGAATTCCAGGGAGAATATAAAAGAGGTTGAAGAAAACCTTCCGTAAGGATGTGAGGGTTTATTCAAAGAGCAGCTCCTTCTCTGGTTTGAGAGGTTCAAAAAGTGAGTTCACGATGGTTAAGTGTGAATACAAGAGAATACTTATGAACAAAAATCATCTCTTGGACTGATACATGATTCCTATGAAAACCTCCTTTTTCCTTTTGCCATTCATATGTAGCACAGAGGCTACCACTAAATGTTCAACTATGGCAGGGATGGAGAACCTACTGTATATACTGTACTTGTGTACAAGTTGGCCTCATGTATAAGTCGACGGAAGGTTTCAGGGTCAAAATTCTGGATTTTGATATGACCTGTGGATGTAAAGGGTAAAACATAGGGGGCTATAAGGAAGGATGGAAAGGGGGAAATACAGTACCTCTTCCTTTTCTGGACCTACTCTGGATTGAGAAAGGAAGCAAGTGGATTTAAATGGAGACTTGTTTCCATAAAAAGACAGGTCTTGCAAAACAGACCAGAGAGAGAGGAATGTGGATTTAAATGGAGACTTGTTTCCCCAAGAAGCCAAGTCTTGCAAAACAGACCAGAGAGAGAAGAATGTGGATTTAAATGGAGACTTGTTTCCCTAAGAAGCCAAGGCCTGTTACAAACAGCCCAAATAAATCTGCTTTGAATCACTTTGGAGGTATGGTATTTCAATGATGCATGAGTCCTAAGAGTCTGGAAGCTTCACCAAAGCTGCACTCCAGTCCTTAGTACAGTACTGGAGCGTGGCTTTGGTGCGGCCTTTGGACTCTTAGGATGCATGTATCATTGAAATACCATACCTCCAAAGTGACTCGAAGCAGCTTTATTTTGGCTGTCTGTAACAGGCCTTGTCTTGCAAAACACACCAGAGAGAGAAGAATGTGGATTTAAATGGAGACTTGTTTCCCTAAGAAGCCAAAACTTGCAAAACAGACCAGAGAGAGAAGCAAGTGTTTTTAAATAGGGAGTTTTTTTCGATAGGATGCAAGGTCTTGCAAAACGGACTGGAAGGGGAAAAAATTGGTGTTAAATGGAGATTGGGGCATCAGACTTGCTTAATTTCAGACCTTTCTAAGCACTACTGGTGTATTGATCCATATATGTCTACCCAGAATTTTAGTCAATGTTGGGGCATAAATTTCTCAACTTACAGTCAAGTATATATGATAGGTTTCTTCACATGTTGAGAAATTACTTTTCCTATCATCACTCTCTATTGGCCAGGCTGCCTTGGTTAATGGGCATTGGAGTTGAACATCCGGAGGACAACAAGTTCCCATTGCTGTCCTGAGGTTTAGTTCACACAAAGATCATAATTTTTTGTCTCGAGTATGCCACTTCAGTAGGTAAAAGCTAATATAATAGAATGCCCCTTCTTGAACCATTTAATTATGGTATGAAACTTGGTAGCATGTATTTGATTGTTAAAAGTTGCAGTCGGTGTGATGGTACTTTGAATGCAGTATGAAACTTGTATAGACATTCTATGTCACCATGGCCATGTATTTCTTTTAATTTGTCAACAGATAGGTGGTAAATGTGGTGCAAGTTATGGTTACGGTACTTTCTGTCTTCAGACTAATATAGAAACAAGAAGTTTGCTGGTGTAGATTTAACCACAGTGTTTATATGTATACTGCACTCTTTGTGGTTTTTCTGTGACAAATGTCTTCAGCTCAAATAAGAAATTTTCCACCCAGAAGGACTTCCCTCCCCCTTTTATAGCATTATTATTGTTGTGTGCTTCAATCATTTTTGTGTTATGGTATCCTAAGGCAAACGTATCATGGGGTTTTCTTGACAAGATTTGTTAGATGGAGTTTGTCTTTGCCTTCCTCTGAGGGAGTGTGATTTATCCAAGGCCACGCCATGGGCTTCCATGGCAGAGTAAAGATTTGAACCCTGGTCTCCAGAGTCAGTCTGATGCCCAAACCACTATACCACACCAGCTCTCTTTTACAGCGTACACTGTAGTTTTCAC
Organism: Sceloporus undulatus; assembly: GCF_019175285.1. NCBI lineage: Eukaryota > Metazoa > Chordata > Lepidosauria > Squamata > Phrynosomatidae > Sceloporus > Sceloporus undulatus. The sequence continues at coordinate 97,573,931 of NC_056524.1, forward strand.
TATTCTTGGGTGGTTTTTTCCCCCCTTTCTTTTCTATCCTTTTCACTTAGATTTTGTTTTCTGGCAGAACATAAATTTGTATTTTCTCTGTCCTTGGATCAGAAATTTCTGAGCAGAAGCAAAAAAAGGGGAAGTCATGCAGGTTTCTCACATTCAGCAGACTGTAAAACAAATTACAGTGCACCCTTCCCTTATGCGATGGATCCTTCCCTTACATGGGGGACCTGCCACATAAGGGAAATTCCATGAATGTTCAAACTTCATTGAAAACAATAGGGGTTGTGCACACGGCGCAGCGTGCACACCATTGCATTTTATGGTGCACAGCTTTCAACATAAGCTGAAAGCCGTGTATAGCGCACTGCATATGACGTGGGCACACTGTACCATCAGCATAAAACAACACCAGTAACAAACATCAACAGCACATTGATAATAAAACCCCAAAACCTTCTGCTGAAGTTTTCCCCTGCTTGCTGTAAGGTGAGTAGTGATGGAGCCAGGTGACTACCCTGAGACCAATTCACAGTTTTCAATGTAGCCAATACAACAGAATCCACTAAAGAGCAATATTCTTTTTGGCCAAACATACAGAACATAGATCATGCAAGCTTTCAAAGCTTCACTGGATTCTTCATCAGGCAAAGATGTTAAAAATCATACAAAAAGAAAATGAGAGTGTTAAAGTCACAGGCTTACATTTTGTCTTAGATGTTATTTTGGATATCAGTTAAGATGGTTTGGTGGGATCTCAGTGCAGGCAGAAGCCACTTCCCTTTTTGGACATGTGTAAACCAGAGACAAAGGACAAATAAAAGACAGGTAATAAAATTGCAACTCTGTTAGAAACAGAAAAGTAACTACCCTTGAGATCCAGGCAGCCCCTTGCTCTACTAACTGCTTCTTTCTTAGGCGGAGAACATTTAATTTCTCAAGAAGTCCTAGTACTGCTAGATTTGCAAAAGTTTTTCTGTGAATTATAGGTAGAACTTGCTAGTTGTAGTCCAAATAAAAGTGTTTTACCTTTGTTGGAGGTAAAAACAGCAAAGAATTAAGTCCAAGTCCATTATGGTCCTTGACAGGGGAATTACAAAGGAAGACTAGAAAAAGAAACAGCTGAATTGAATTATATTAATAAATGCCAATCCATTAGCAAAGGTATGAATGAAGAGTCCTTTCTACTGCACATATAACAAAAGGAATCTTCTTAGAGAAGATTTTGAACTCAGGGAAACTGACTTTTGGTAAGTGGATTTATTGCTTTCCCACATTAACACTAAATGACGACTGTAAAGGTTAGAAAGACCTTTATCACCTTGCCCAATCATTTGAAAATTTAGAGCAAGGGACATGATTTGCATCATTCTGGATCCCATTACATTTTGTCCCACTTCCACAGCTGGCTAAATATGCTTTGTTTGTTGTTGTCCACACTTGAGTTGATCTCGACTACTGAGGCCTTAATACCACTTGTTACTGCATCTGAAGAAATGGGTTTATATCCATGAAAGAGCATGATAAAATTTTAAAAAAAGTTTTAAATATTGCCCATGTACTGATTGAGATGACAGCCCAAATGCCCAGATGATTTTTATAATGGTTTCATGTAGAGATATTAAAAAGAGTAAACTCCAGGGAATCCAATATCCCACTCTCCCAGTACCACCTTCTCAAACCTCCCCTCCAAGACTGAACAGAGAACCCCCGTCCCACCCTGTTCCATTTTAGCAAGTGTCCAGAATTATAACATGGTAAATAGTTTAGGATGCTACTGAGAGTGCTATGAAAATCCCAGCCATATTCTCCATGCAGGCTGTACACTGAACTCAAAAACCTTGACTATGCTAACTGGTAGAAGATGACAAAACTCTGGTTAACTGAGGAGCAGAAAGTGGCAAAGGGCATGCCAGGCATTTTTCTCGTGGTATACCTGTTCCGTTGCTATCATTTAGGAGTCCTGGTGGTGCAGTGGTTAAATGCCTGTACAGCACCCACTCACTCGCAAACCATAAGGTTGTGAGTTCAATACCAGCCAGGGACTCAGGCTCGACTGAGGCTTGCATCCTTGCACCCAGCTTGTTGGGGCAATTAGCTTACAGTTGTAAACCACTTAGAAACTGTATAAAGCGGTATATAAATGAAGCTGCTGTTGGTATTGCTGTGAACTTGCTATTTCAGACACCTAGTCCCAAAGGTGCATGCAGAAATCAGAATTTGCCCCATCGTCCCATGCTAGACAAACATACAGTGCTATACAGGAGCTGTCAAAAATGAAAATGCTTTCTTTGTTTCTTTGCAATTTATATTTAAAAACTCAATAAAATTATCTTCTGTAGTCTGATTTAAGTTCTAATTCTTCCTAATAAAAACAATTTCCCTCTGTAAGAAAAGCTGGTGGCAAATGTTGGAATTTGGAGCATGGAATGTTATGTCCTACTGGTTTGTGTATCTGTAAGAAACGGATATTAATTTTAGGTGTACCTTTCCAATTACCTAATGTCAGTGTAATTACAAACTGGTTCAAAATACTGAATAAGCATGGAACATAGACAGGGCCCAGCTATGTAGCAATCTGCTGATTTCCTCATTTTTGAAACACGATATTTGAGCTGATGGTACTCTTTTTCTCTTGCTTTTCTGTCAGATGCTGATTTGTCATGTTTGCTTGGAGCTAAAATAAGGAAGTGTAGTCAACACACAGGCCACTGAAATAGAAACTGCACAAAAGGTTTCTTTTTTCACAACAAATCTGGGACAAAACTGAAGGGAAATCCATAGGTTTTTGCAGTGAAGGCATGCCAGTGAATGCACAACAACAAATTGAATTCTGAGCCAGTTTGTGGGCTAGATGGCAACTTTAAGGCATATATATACACACACATGAAGGTAAGCATAGTCAGTCCTGTGGACGTCAGTATGTGACAGAGATAGCTCACAATACAGGTTCAGTTTCCTTTGTCTGGAATTCCAAAATCCGAAATATTCCACAATCCAACATTGTCCACATAGATGACTCAGTGACTTCTGATGGTTCAGTGTACACAAACTTTGTTTCACGCACAAAATTATGAAAAATATTGTTTATAAAATTACCTCCAGGCTATGTGTATAAGGTATATAGGAAACATAAATGAATTTCATGTTGAGACTTGAGTCCCAACTCCAAGTTAATTCATTATGTGTAATGCAAATATTCCAAAATCTGAAAAAAACTACAAAATCTAAAACACTTCTGGTCCCAAACATTTCAGATAAAGGAGACTCGATGTGTTATGAATTGTTGATGGGGAAACCCATTTTCTTCTCAGGTGAGGATTGTAGCTCAGGTCAGAGAGAACAAGAATATCTCAGGGAGGAGGTGACAGTAGTGGCAAATCAAAAAGTCTTGGCATTTCTAATCAAAGTCCCTGCTAATCAAAATGTCTTGGCACTTCAGTCTTGTGAGCCCAGGGTCCACTTACTATGACATTTTTACCTTTAAAAAAGGATACAAGTGTGAGGGTGGTGTTTGAGCTGAAATGTGAGAAATATATGCATAGTTGTAACTATGCATATGAAGGTTTGTTGTGCTGTCTTAGGGTACATACTGTAGTAGCTTTTTTCCTGACAGTCCTTTAAAAATCATTGGGGTAGTTCTGCTGGTGTTTGAACTTGAACTTGTATTCTGAATAACTTGAATAATGCTAGCGGATCTCATCACATCTACCTTTACGGGACAGAGGCTGTGAACTTGGGGGCAGGTTTCAGCTGTAGGAAATAAAACACTTAGGAATGTAGTAACTCAGATAATACATTTTGTGATAAAGAACTTGTTGTTTTTTAATGTGATAGTCACTTTCATGGCTTTTGCCTGTCATCTTTGTTTGGTGAAGATTAGTTGAGAGCATTTCCTCTGTGTGGGGACTTATGAGCTAAAAGCTCCTCAGGATGTGGTAAGCCTCATATCTTGGCATTTCTTTATCAGTATGATGAAGTCATACTGTGCTGAATTTTCTCTGTCAAATATCAGCATAAGGGTTTGGTCAGAATATTCCCTTTCTTATGTGCTTCAAGTAATAGATTGTACTTGTATTTCCACATTATGCTACATTAATAATTTCTTTTAGTTTATTATGTATATAAGTCTGTTGTTGTTAACTGCCACTGAGTTGACCCAATCTCTTTGTATGAGATACCATCAAGACCCCTTTTCCTCCATTGCTCTGCTTAGGTTCTGTAAATTCAGACCTCTGACCTCCTTAATTGAATCCATCCATCTGACATGAAGTCTTCCTCTTTTTACTACCCTCTATCTTTCCTATCATTGGTGTCTTTTTTAGTGAGTCATGCCTCTTCATAATGTGGTCAAAGTATAACAGCCTCAATTTGATCATCCAGGCTTCCAGGGAGAGTTGGGGCTTGATCTGTTCAAGATCCCTATTTGTTTGTCATTTTGGCTCCCCATGGTATCCTCAGCCTCTTCTCCACCACCACATCTCAAATATCTGCCTGTCCTTTTCTCACATCCATACATGGTGATGGGGAATACAGTGACTTGAACAATTCCAATTTTACTGTTCAGTTGTATGCCTTTACACTTTAGGATCTTGTCTAGATCTTTCTTGGCTATCCTACCCATATTGTCTTATTTCTTGACTGCATTCTTATCAATGTTTGATACAAGGTATAGGAAATCTTTAGTTATTTTAATTTCCTCATTGTGTAGGTTGAATTTATGTAGCTCCTCTCTGGTTATCATTTTTATTTTCTTTGTAATCGGCAATAATCCTGCCTTTGCAGGGTTATACATGTAAAACCCAGTTAATGAAGTAGATGTGTTCCTGGGCATTATTTATTTAACAGAAAATTTGGTACCAAAGGAAGAAGTATCATAGAAAGATTAGGGATTGACCTGTGTACCATAAAGAAAGAAAGTTTGACATGTTTCTGCAATTTTTAAAATATAAAATTAACACTAGCATGTGAGAAATGAAACAACCAGGTCAGGTGAGCCTTGCATAAGTAAACAATAACATTTATGTTAGCTGGCATGTGTCAGCTGGTGAGGCAAACTTATCTGTTCTCTCTTTTTTCTCTGTGTTTTGTTGTTCACATGTGCTCAGCAAGGGATTTTGGAATCAGCTGCTGGTTACCTTGACTGTTGCAAGAAGACACACAGAGGATTGGCTAGATCCAATCCCATTCCTTCCCAGCTCAAGCTTTATTGTATTGTTTAGAGCAGATTCATTGCTGCAACCTGACACTGAAAGTCTGTGTTTCTCCAGCTCTTCACTGTCGTCCCAATGCTAATGCTGCTAAAAAGATAAACAGAGGACAAGGAGGAAAAGAAGGGCTTGTTGGGCATTAAATGATTTTGTAAAAAGGAGCTGCTTTGCCAGATACCTTGTTAATTGAGCTACTCCTGTAACTATTTTATAAATTATATAGAGAGAACATTAAATTTTATTAGTTTTCCTTAAAGTTCCTGTTTCCGTTTTTTATAGGTTCAGAATGACGGCTCAAGTTACCCTAGAGGATGCTTTGTCCAATGTGGATCTTTTGGAAGAATTACCACTGCCAGATCAGCAACCTTGTATTGAACCACCTCCATCATCCTTGCTTTATCAGGTATGTTATTTGTAAATGGAAGAGTGTGTCTGTGTGCGTATACATGTTAAGACATGTATGTTAAATATTACCTTTTAAAATATTTTTTAAGATCTTTGAATTACCTTGGCTTGATTCCTTCCCCCCCCCCCAAGACTATTAATCCCTTCTCTTTGTGGTGTGTTTTCTATCATACAGCCAAATTTCAACACCAATTTTGAAGACAGGAATGCATTTGTCACAGGCATTGCAAGATACATTGAACAAGCAACTGTCCATTCCAGTATGGTAAATACTGTTTTTTCCTTCTCTTTTATTATATTTTTCTTTTTTAAACAACCATATAAAACTGTGGGAAAGCAGACGTTGGGTAGCATGATAAATATTTAATGATGTTTCTTTCAGCTTTTGATTACAGTACAGTCAGATTTGGCAGTGTGAGATGGCTGGCTTAAGAGACTGATTTTGGGTTATTGTGAAATGGCAATAGATTTTTGGTTGTTGTTTTATTTTTTACTGCCAGGGATGGGGATAGGTGGTCATGGGGTTTTCTTGGGCCAGCTCTGGTTACAATAGAAAGAAATAAAAAATACATTTGTGTTTTTTCAACTGATTGTAATGTATACTGGGCAATTCAGCATCCTAAAACTCTTGGTTTCCTATTTGTTATTTGGTAGGAGCTGAGGTCTAATAATTGTTGTGAAGCATTAATAATTATTCTTAAAAATGAAAAATTTGGTTGTGTTCCTAATCCTAGGAATGCTATCACACTTAGAAAGAAGAAGTAGAATTAACTTAATGTCTTCAACGATTAGAGTAATGTACAGAGTAATTTCACTTTCAGTGTTCTGATGTAAAGCATAGGCTTGCATTTCTTTTAAAATGATATGTTAGACAGCGTGGACATTTGTTTGTTTCCTTTTCAATTTTCCCTACAAGCAAAGTTTTCTACAGGTGGGGTGTATATTGTATTAAACATACAAATTACAACAATGATACAATAAAACAATGACTAAAGACAGCAGAATGTAAAATTAAAGTAAAATCAAGGCACAATAATATGTTAAAATATATCATAATTAAATGTCCTCCTTTTATATTACTTGTTTATGTCTCTGTCATTTTGCTCTGGCCATTTTTCCCTGTATCATTTTGTATAACTGCTAGTTGTTATTTTTATTATAGAATGAAATGTTGGAAGAAGGCCAAGAATATGCTATTATGCTGTACACATGGAGAAGCTGCTCAAGAGCCATCCCTCAGGTAAAAAAGCAAATTGATTCTGAGAACTATCACTTTGGTTTCTTACAGTTGCACAGGTGGCCATATACATGTGAGTAATTTTCAAATTATAGATGATTCAGGCAAGTTACTTCACAATATTTTAAGTTCATTTCCCCTCACAGGTTGCTGTGTATTGTAATACAGTGGGCTCTTGCCATCTGCAGGCTTGCCATCCACAGATCTGAGCATCTGTGGATGGCAAGCCCCATTGTTCTCAATGGTGGTATATGCATGTAGCCGCACTAGCAGCTGCACACATGTTGCACTGCCATTGCTTTTTGTATTATGTGCTGCAGGGGGTGGTCTGGAACGAATCTCCCGCAGATACAAAGGGCCGACTGTAATACATTTCTTGGTTAACAGCTGTATTTAATACTGCATAGATCTAATATTTAATACTGCATAGATGTGTATGCAGTGCCCTGTGAGCAATTTGTGTCAGAAAATAATTATCACACACATGTGGAGTGTAGCCTGTGCATGCATTGGCTAGCAGGAAGGTAAAGGAATACAAATGGTAGTTGTGTAACAGTGAGGCTATGTGACAGGAGAAGGATGGGATAGAGAGAATGGTTTTCTTTCTCTTTTTGCACCCCACCCAAACATTTTCCACTTCCATGGAGTTGGTTCTAGAGATAGCCGCTCAGTGATGCACGTCAGAGAGAGACTGAGAGAGAGAGAGAGAGAGAGAGAGATGCATGCCAGAGAGAGAGAGAGAAAAAATGCACACCTCTGTAATTTTGCTTTTTAAGTAGGGGATCAGCTATAATGAGAGAGGGCTAGAGAGTGCAAGAAAGATATTTTCTCCATATCTACTCCACCCTAAACGCCTGGTACAGCTGATCTTAATTTCCCTGATTTTGTAGCACTCAAACCCACATAAACTTTAAAAGCAGAACTTACTCTTAGGGAACCTTTGAGGGCCCCTAAGCCTGTTTGGGGGAGAACATGTTTGGAATAATTCACATCTTCTTGTGGTGCCTTTCCTCCTCTGTTTCACTCTGTCATACAAATTCTTTCTTCTCTTTCTGTCTTTGTCACATACATTCACCAATCCTTTAAGTATGAAGAATTCTATCAGGATACCTTATTGGATTCTCTTCCTGCATCTCAAACATCTCTCTATTTACCTACATAGGGTTTCCTTTCCACTAACAGCTCTCCAAGGAAAGGACTGGAGTTCTTGGAAGACACATAAGTTGGCCTCAGGAACAAGAAATTTATATTCATTCAGCTTCCTGCCAAACCCAGCAGAATGTACTGTATGTGTTTTCTATGGCTAGCAAGTGCTGCCCTTTATCTCTAAGTGGAGATGGGCAGTTGCTGTTAATTTTTCTCATTATTTTTAAAGCACAATTTTCTGACATGCTTTGGCAGAAAGGCTTGTGTCCCAAGCACTGTAACCACTTTTTGCCCTCTTCTTGGGCATCTTCTTCATTTGAAGCATACAGAAATTGATGAAGAAATTGCCAAAAGGTAGAAAGAAGGCAGGTGTAACATCTGAGATGACCCTGCTATTTAGTGATATTGGAAGATGGATCCAAACTGAAGCTGCACTTGCCTCAACCCAACCTATAGAACAGTGATGGTGAACTTTTTTGGGGCCGCATGCCTGAACTAAATTTTTTTCCAGCACTGGGTAGTACCTGGTGCCAGGGGTGGGGCTTTCAGGGCATGACTTCTCCCCCCTACCTATCTCTGAGAGAAACTAGAAGGTCTGGGACCCGGGGGGGGGGGAACGAGTGCATTCTGGTTGCTCCTCTTCCTCTGAGAGACAACTGAAGGCCAGGAATCAGCAGGGAGGAGGAGCAGCGGGCACATGCGTGCCTGTTCCTCCTCCTCCCTGACCAATGCTTGCCACCCGTGGAAGTGTGCCATAGGTTCACCATCATGGCTATAGGAGAAACCTTTTGTTCCAGCATAGCTCCTGCTTGGCGGACCAGGTCTAGGGCACCCTTTTTGACTTGGTGTTACCTGCCAGATAATTTTCATAATAGGATCAGTCATCTCTGATGTTTTCCCCCTACCCTCTTATTTTTAATTTTTGTTTTTTTCTTTTCTCATTTGCTTGGGTAGACAGGTTGCATAACATGTTAAAAATTGCTTTTATCATATGACAGCAAGAAAAACTAGCTTGGTACCTGTTTAACACCTAAATAATGTGAGAATATTTTAAAAATAAAGCCCTTTAAAATGCTTTTCAGTAGTTGATAAAGATTAATTTGTACATTGTTGATGTGATCTGTACTTCATGGCTGGCAGCTCTGTAATTTGTATAGAAATATAATTCTTAACATTTAAAGAGAGAAAAGTGAAATCTTACTATTTTGGAAATTAAAAGGCCATGTTATGTGGCACAGAACGATTTCAGACTGGTATCACGGTGGGAGTTTTATAGTTAGGAAAATGAGGTCTTTGTAAACTGCCTGTGTGATCTAGTAAATTTTCCCTTCCCCATCTTTCCAGGTGAAATGTAATGAGCAGCCAAACAGAGTGGAAATTTATGAAAAAACAGTGGAAGTTCTGGAGCCGGAGGTCACAAAGCTGATGAATTTCATGTATTTTCAGGTAAAGGGATACTAGTTCCTAGAATAATTATTTTTCTTTTCATGGTTGCTCCCTCGCTAGCCTTCTTTCATATATATTTGTTTTATTGAAGGTTTGTGGCGTTTTCTTCCTTCTTTCTATTTTAGTGGAAATTTAGCATTAAGTCATTTTGTGCTTAACCATTCACGAAAAAAAAATCTTATTAGTACACTTTGTTAGTTCAGCCCAGATGTGTGAATGCTGTATCACACATTGAAATTAAATGGAATGTAGCTTATACTGTACTATGTTTTCTGTAACACAAAGATATTTTGCTCAACAGAGAAATGCAATTGAAAGATTTTGTGGAGAGGTGAAGCGCTTGTGCCATGCAGAAAGGAGGAAGGACTTTGTGTCTGAAGCTTATCTCATCACTCTTGGAAAGTTTATCAACATGTTTGCTGTCTTAGATGAGCTGAAGAATATGAAGTGCAGTGTGAAGAATGACCATTCAGCTTACAAGCGGTGAGTTTAATTAAACGGGAAAAGAACAGAGCTTAGAATGTTACAAAAGTAAATTGTTCTTATTAGTATGTTAAGAAAAGTATTTGTTGTTAAGAAAAAAGAGGAAATTGAGGAAGAGGAAACTCCTTACTTTTTTTGGGAAACATTTAGGATTGTCTGAAAACCTGAAAAAATGCTGTCTAAAATATACCCTCAAAATGAGAAAGCACTTAAAAAATTATGCTCTTTTTGCACTGCCTTTTCTGCTTATTACTTTGATGTGTGCCCTTGTCTCCTTCCCTGTAGGTGCCTATGGCCCTGAACACATGGGCCAAATAAGGTGGCTTCTGGCTGCTTTGGGGTTCAAATGACACACGCCCCCAAAGTGGTTGGAAGCCGCTCTGATGCCTCACTTCGGAGCAAAAAGGAGTGGAAAAAATCCAACTCCTGGCTATATGGGACTTGTGGCGGCAGACCACTTTGAGAGTGGGCCATATAGTCAGCATGGTCCAGGCCAAGATTGTGGCACAGCCCAGTCTGTTCAATTTGTGTGCTGAACATATCAAATGTAAGGCAGGATTAGACTCAGAAGAAGAAAGCACAAAAATTTGATGAAGCAACATCAAGACTTTAAGATAGCAGGTGACACCATAGTACTAGCAGAAAATAGCAGAGACTTGGAATGATTACAGAAGAAAGTCAAGGAAGAAATTGCAAAGGCAGGTTTACAAGTGAGGATTAAGAAAACAAAAATAATGGCGCATTTTGGATGGGCCCTATGGGGCGCCGTCGTTACGCATGAGGGGCGACGCTTCCTGATGCGCCTTGCCCCTCGCGCATAATGACTACGTCAAAACGGCAGCGCCGCATACAGATGGGTGCTGCCATTTTGACGTCACGGACGCGTAGCGTCCGGACGCCACGCACAGGAAGTGGCACCGCGAGTGTGCGTTTTGCGCTTTGCGGCACCTCTTCCAGAGCCCAGGAAGAAGCCCCATTTTGGCGCTTCTTTGTTGCTGCGCCCGGGAACCGTGCGGTTTGGCTGCTGTTTGGTTCCCGGACGCAGCAACCGGCAACAGCACGAGACCACTTGTTTTGGGCGGTCTGTAACGCGCCAATGATTGCAGATCAAGAAACCCCCTTTGAAGAAATTTGCCACCCCCCCATAATATGCTTGCCTTAGGGTTGCCATAAATTAAATATGACTTGGAAGCACACAACAACAAACAATAATTAATGTGGTGTAGTGGTTTGTGTATTGGAATAGTCCTCAGGAAAAGTAGGGATTAAATCTGCCTTCAGCCATGGAAACCCACTGAGTGACCTTGTGTTAATCACACTCTCTCATCCTTAGAGGAAGGCAGTGACAAATCCCTCTTTAAATAAATCTTGCCAAAAGAATCCTTTGAGTACGTTTCCAAAAGTTTGCGTCAACATGAAGTTATTTAACAACAAACTATAAGACAACGTGGCCACAAGATGGCACTAGTTGTTTGATGCAGATTCTACATTTGCAGTAGGTAAAACATGCACCTTTGCCACCACTTTCTAACGCTACTGGAGGGCCCTGAAGGCGCTGCTGTGCAGACAGCTGTGCAGTGTGAAGCCAGCTACCAGGCATCTTGGGGACGTGCATTGTGCGTATACCATACCCCCAAGCTAGTGGAAGCCGGCTTTTCATGCCAATCTGTACCGCCCCTAACTTGAAATAAGAAAAAGGGATTTTGACATATTGCTTGCCTGGGATTTGGGAAGTTTATCTGTGTAACTTCTGCCTAAGGTCTCTGTGGAGGCCGGATTTCTTGGGTCTTTCACATTTAAATGTTTCATATCCCACCACACTGTCTTTCGGATCCCACCAATAGGCATCAAATTTTGTGACTACTGTACTGGGTTACACAGGATTCTTCTGCTGTCTTAAAAGACAAACAGTTGGACGCTTCTTTTACTGCAGAATTAACTCTCTAACCCTTGGTCCTCCCTCCCCCTGACGTTAGTCTCTTCATTATTAAGTCTTTCTTCTATTCTTGGTAGTGTGTTTTGATGTTAACATAAATCACTTAAGGCCACTCCTTTGTGAACAAAAGAAAATAACTTTTATTTACAGAAAGAGCTCATGATGGTATTTCTTTTGGTAGCTGGTCGGTTTTCAAAGCTTATGGTTACAGAGTGTATATTACTTCATTTGTTACAAATAGACTTTGTTTCAGTTTTCTTAAGGACTTCAGTTACTCTTCAACTGTGTTTTAGTTCTTTGCACACACCTTCTGCTAAATCTTATTCGGTAGGAGTATAAATTCTATGAATCTCTAGCTCTATTCATAAATTACAATTCTACAGAATAATGTGGATCAGAGCCATCCCTTTATTCACTCTCCACTATTCAAAGAACTTATTCCCAACTGCACTCCTCTCAGTTCTAAGACACACACACACACACCTCAGCAGGCTTGACACACTCAGACACTTCTCCTCCATATGGGTGATCAGATTTGATAATAGGTTTTTACCTTTTAAAAATTATTTTTATTGTTTTAAACTGTTCTCTCTCTTTTTTTATTATTTGTAAGCCCACCTGAGATTTTTCATACAGGGCAGGGTGTTTGTTCTTGTTAGCTGTTTTTGAGTCAATCTCAATTCATGGTGACCCTATGAATAAGACATTTCCAACCCCCCACCCCCCCCCCCCCCCAATTTTTTGCCTCCCTGCTCAAGTCTGAAGGCTCAAGCCCTTTGTCTCCCTGCTTGAGTCTATCCAACTGGCATGAGGTCTTCCCCTCTTTCTACTGCCCTCTATCCAGCATCATTGGCTTTTCTAATGAGTCATGACATCTCATTGTGTGGCCAAAGTATGACAGCTTCAATTTAGTCATCTTGGGGCCTGAACAGACAGGCCAAAATAGAGTTGCTTCAGGTCACTTTGGAGGCATGCTGTTTAAATGACACACACATCTTAAGATTGTTAGAAGCTGTGCCAAAGATGCACTCCAGGCCTTAGGACTGGAGCATGGCTTTGGCATGGCTTCTGGCCTCTTAGGACAAATGCAGCATTTAAACAGCATACCTCCAAAGTGACCCGAAGCAGCTTTATTTTGGCCTGTCTGTTCAGGCCCTTGGCTTCCAGGGAGATTTATTTTTTTGATCTGTTCTAAGGCCAATTTGTTTGTCTTTTTAGCTTTCTATGGTATCATCTCCAGCACCACATCTCAAATGAATTAATTTTCTTCCTATCTATGTTCTTCATTGCCCAGCTCTCACAGCCATACATGGTAATAGAGAATACAATGGCTTGAATGGTCCTAACTTTACTGTTCAGCTGTATATCTTTACACTTTAGGATTTTGTCTAGTTCTTTCATAGCTATCCTTCCCATTCCTAATCTTCTTCTGATGTCTTGACAACAGTCTCCATTCTGATCACTACTTAATCCAAGGTATGGGAAATCCTTAACAATTTTGATTTCTTCATTATCTATGTTGAATTTATGTAAATCATCTGTGGTCATTATTTTTGTTCTCTTCAAATTTAACATTAGGCCTGCATTTGCACTTTCTTCTTTGACTTTCTTTAGCGATTGTTCCGAGTCTGTGATGTTTTCTGCCAGTAGTATGGTGTCATCTGCATATTTTAGGTTATTGGTATTCCTTCCTCCTATCTTCACCCTTTCTTCTGTGTCTAAGTCTGCTCTTCATATATTTCCTGCATACAAGTTGGATGGATAGGGTTAAAGGATGCAGTCTTGCCTGATCCCTTTGCCAATTGGGAACCATTCTGTTTCTCCATATTCTGTTCTTACAGTAAATATGTTTTTAAAATAATAATTAATGATAAATAAATATAACATTTTTTTTCTTAAAGTGTGAAACTGTTGTATGACAAAGGAAAGTACAGTGTTTAGATTTTGGTCTTCATTGGTCACAGTTTGTAAATCTGGTATGATAGAGGAAAACTGTCACATAAGATTATCTGTTTTGTTGGGAATTTTGAACCCCAGCACTCCACAGTAACAACAATAAAAAGCATTCTTTATACCTAAATCCACTGGAAAACCCCAGGCTGCTGCCTTTGCCAAAAAAGAGGCCAGTTTTGGTCTGTATGTATTTTTCATGTTTTGTGCTTTATGCATAGTTTTACTCATGTAATGTGTTAGGAATTACATCTGAGTGAAAATGCATTATGACTGGATTGTTAGAAATAATAGGCAACAAGAGGCTAACCTCTAAGATAACACCTGCAAAATCCTGCTTGGCAGAAAAGTGCCAGATGGCTGAATGTGATGTTAATTATGATGAATAGCCTCATTAATCTCTCATTGTTTCCTTTAAGAAAAAAAATCCTTTTCCATGCAGGGTTTTCTTTTGGACTCTCTGAATATAAAATCACTTGTATTCAAGGTGGGTGACTGGCTTTAGACTTCTAGTTCAATCTTTAGGGTAGTGTAGGAGGTGGAGGGCCAAGGAGGGAAGAGTTTTCTTTAGCTGGTAGTCGAAAAAGACACCCCCCCTGCTACCACATAATGACTTTTGACTTAATAACTTTTAACCACTTAAGTTCTAGGGATTTGACTTGGTGCCCTTCAAGGGTATGCAGTAAGATCTGAGCAGTGTTTCTTGTGCCATTGCTCATATGGATTTAGTTTCATATGTTCATAATGGAGGTCTAGTACTTGACACCATTTCTCAAATATTTTAAAACATTGCAATTTTTTTTGCAGTATTTACAAAAATATTGTAAATATTTTACAATTGTTTTTGTTTGTACTTGCCATAAAATATTATTTACAGAAGCACCCCTCTTCTGAAAGCAGATTCTCTTTTCGGGGTATTTTATATTGTATTTTATATCTTATATTATATATATTTTGGCCAGAAAAGGTGTAGTTCAGGAAATCTGGAGATATCAAGGGCCACAAAAATGGCTTTGAAGGTTTTTAAGGGTCTGTATATGGTTTTAGTTTTATTGTTTTAATGCATTTTAGTATTCTTAATTGTTATAATATGTACTGCCTTTAAGTGCTTTTATCTTTTTTATTGCATTTTATTTTTTTAATAAGTGATATGTTTTAATACTGTACTGGTTTAATTGTGATTCTCAGACATTTTGTATGTTTTTATTTGTATTGTTCTTTTAATTTGTAAGCAGCTTTGTGTCCCAATTTTGAGGGGAAATGCAGGATATAAATAAATATAACAACAGCAACAAATACGATGACAGTTTACCCACCAACATATATCTGAATAAAGACTTTGAGCCATTCTACAGCTTGGCTACTCACAGAGATCAACAGGCATTCCAAATATAATGGGAAACATTTATTCCAGCTGTATCCCATGGGTAGACAGCTCATACTGTCTTTCCTACTGTGCAAATGATCACTGCTGGAAAAATAATTAAAATGTTCCAGAATGGGATGTGTTTTAACTAGCTGTGTCTCCTCTCACCCCCAATCTTGGTGTTTATAAATTTCTATGTGGCTCAGGACATTGTGACACTATATCTCTCTCACTTTATCTGTACATGCACTCTTGTTGTTCTTCTGTTGTAATGCTTCTATAGTCGGCCCTCAGTATCCATGAGGTATCTGTTCGAGACCCCTCTGCAGATACCAAAATCTAATGGATGCTCAAGTTCCAATGTCTCCCATGGTGGCGCATGCACCACACCACCGTTAGGGACAATGGAACTTCAATGGCACTGCATGCACATGACTGCACTGCCATTAGGGACAGCCCCTGTCATCCCCAGTAGCAGCGCAGCTGCATTGAGGACAATGAAACTTAATGGTGGCGCAGCCAAGTGCACGTGCCACTATGGGACAATGGGGGCTGTCCCTAATGGTGGCGTGGCCACGTGCATTTGCTGCCATTGGGGACAACATAGGCTTGCCATCAACGGATGCTTGAATCTGTGGATACCAAGGACCGACTGTATTTCACTTCTTGATTATAGTCTGGTTGTATCATGCTGTATTGACTACTGTGATGTTCAGTTTATAATGCAGTCTGCCCTGTGTTTGTGTATTATATTACAATTTCTGTTATAAAACACATCTCTTACTATAGTTTTCACTGGTTACCGTAGTTCTTTGTAGGTGTGGCTAAGCAGTATCCATCTAATGTTTGGCCAAATATGTTAGACTGCAACTACCATTGATATGCTAGTTGAGGATGATGGGAGTTGTACTGGTACAGATCAGGAAGTCATCAAACTGGGGAAGGCTTCTAAAGAAACAAGCTGACAGTTGTCTGTATAGAATGTAACATGTCCTGCTTCCTCTTTCTTAAAAAGGGCTGCCCAGTTTTTGCGAAAAATGGCTGATCCTCAGTCCATCCAAGAATCTCAGAACCTGTCTATGTTTCTTGCCAACCACAACAAGATTACGCAAGTATGTTTTTAAGTTAACAATAACGCAGAATGTAAATTGAACATTAATTTTTTTCATACTGAAGTTAGTATTTTATGTGCTTATTAATAATGTAATATAAAGACAGCTATATCTCTGTGTATATGCTTTGTATTATATGAGTGTTTTTAACAATTTACATTGATTTTTTTCTTTATTGCCATCTATAACTGTACTGATTTTTTCCCCCCTAGTCTTTACAGCAACAACTCGAGGTGATTCCTGGCTATGAAGAACTACTTGCTGATATTGTGAATTTATGCGTAGATTACTATGAGAACAAAATGTACCTAACACCTAATGAGAAGCATATGCTCCTAAAAGTAAGAAGTAATTTCTTGCTGAAAGCACTTCAGTATTCTGGTGGGGGGAGGAGGGGCTGTTGAAAAATGCTGCAAAATACTCTTGAAATCTTAAACTTTCTATACCAAATAGCTAATAATAATGAGTAATTGCAGACTCCTGTTTGTATGTGTGGCTCTCCTCTTTACTCCACCTCCAAAAACACAGGAGGGAGAAGTAATTTTTATGGGAGGATTGCAAAAGGGCTGAAAAAGAATCTATACAATTCTGTGTTGTTGAGTAAAAGACATGCAAAACCAAATTGCTCAGTATCCAGTGATTACATTGGCTTTTAGCTGAATGAATATCTTAATTTTTAAAGTAATGAATAGACCAGTGAATTTGTACCTTGAACATTTTCAGCAGTATACTTCCTTAAAAATAATTTTAAAAACCCTAGAGAGGTTGTGGAGGAGAGCTAATTAAATGCAAAGTGGCGTGGATTTGTGGATTTGAGCCGTTTATTTCTCAAATGCTGATGGTGCTACATTGTAGGAGGTAAAATTGGCAAGGACGTTGTTAAGGATCCCAGAATGCATTGTGCTTATTCTTCTTGTGAGCTTAATTTTGCTATTTAGGGGTATACTCAATATTTAGAAAATTCAAGTGTGTCCTTTTACAACTTCTGGTAAGCACAGTCTTATCCAGAGCTGAAACTAAATGATACAAATATTTTTGGAAGACTAAGGGCTGGAACAGACGACCTATTTTGGCCAACTTGGGGCTGGCTTGAGGGTGCGGCATTTAGATGTGCCACTCCCACAAGCCAGGTAGATTTATACGTTGGCTGGCTTCTCTCCCGCTTATATGCCACTTGTCCCAGAGCTGGCTCTCCTGGGGGAAAAGTTACCTCTTTGGGAGAAGGTGTGGCTTTTTCAGCCCCAAAATGGAGCGTATCTTATCTTTTGGGGCAGAATCTGGCTGGATCGGGGCCCCCCAAATTTACTACAATTATTGAATATTTTAATTGGCTGTTTCTTTTCTTTTTCAGAATAACTTTCTGTGTGTGTGTGCGTGCATGTACACATGTGTGCATATGTGTGTCTGTTTAAGATGATAAATTTACAAAGATTCTGGTGCCGGTTTCCTATTCTGGTTCTTTAGTTTTGATTATCAGAAGACAGGAGCTCACTCATTGTTGGGTGGTTTTAATTTGGGCATAGGTCTAAATTCAGCCTTCTGTTTGGATGCACCCGTTTTGATAGTGTGCAGGAGTGTGTTGGCTCTGTTAAGGCTAGTCTGCCAAGAGTACATACTTGTAGAGATGTCTGATCTGGCCAGAGTGATATGTGCCTTTGTAGGATCCATTTTTGAATATAGTGTACTCTATGCGTGGGTATCTTTCAAAAGTGCTCAGAAACCTCCAGAGATTCTGAATGCTGTGGCCAAACTATCCAGTGGTGCTAGTATAGCACAGCTAGGACAACTTCCCTGGTTACCATTCTTTGCACAATTCACAGTGGTTTTTGTGACCTGTAAACACCCTGTATGACTTCAGACCAGAGAATTTTAAAGATCATACTCTTTGTTACAGTCCCTGCCCAAGTTTTAAGATCTCTGGGAGAAGTTCTTCTCCCATTTAGGAAGCTTGTTTGGGGATGCGAGATTGGACTTTCTTCATGATTATTCCCAAGCTCTGAAACTCCCTGGCAAGGAAGGCTAGTTTGATCTCTTGCCTGTTTTTTTTCCCCACCAGCAAGCAAAGACCTTTTTTTTCCAGGCAGACCTTTGACATAAAAGTTTTGTTATGGTTGAGAGTATGCTTTGTTTCCCTTAACCTATTGTTAAGCTTTAATTTGTCTTACAGTCGGCCCTTCTTATACACAGATTTTTTATACACGGATTTAAGCATACATGGTTTGAAAATGTTCCAAAAAAGTATAAATTTACCTTGATGTTCCATTTTTTATTAGGGACACCATTTTGCTATGTCATTATACTTAATGGGACTTGAGCATACACGGATTTTGTTATACACGGGGGATCTTGGAACCAAACCCCAGCGTATAACAAGGATCCACTGTACTTGTATTTTACTGTTGGCAGAAAGGTGGGATATAGAATATATAAATAAAGGCACAACCACAACAGCACCTTTCTGTGATGATGGGCTTATATGTTCCTGTGAGGCAAGAGGCTATGCTGATGGAAGCAGTGCTATTGATAAGGTCTCCCACATCAGCCTGGCTTTTTGCTGAACAGCCAGACTACTTGTGCCAGATACTGCAGTAATACAATAATGGGAACATGTGTGACAGTGGCAGAGTGTCTCTCAGAGGCAACATCAGTGGCTCCATAACTAACACTTGTTAGTACTGCGCAAAAGGAGGTACCAGTAAACCATTTCTGGATCCTTTTACTGTGAAAACCCTATGATGTGACAATTCAAAATAAAGCAAGAAATACAAGTATATCACAATTAACACAGTAGATGTGTTACTTCTTTAACAGAAACTTTAGTACCAAAGGCAAAAATGGTATGGAGAGAGTAGACTCCTATACGACAGAAAAAGAACAGATCAGCATGTTTCAGCAGATTTTTTAAATTCAAAACTAACAATATGCACATGTGAAATTAGGTCAGTCTTGTATAAGTGAACAAAACCATTCACACATTTTAGAGATCATTTGAAAGTTTCTTCCAAAACACCTCCATGGATTTTCCCCCCTTTCATTAATCTCTGCTTTCCTTATGATTTTCATTTTGGTGCTCAGACTTATAGATCTATGCTTTTCTAATACGCTGGAGTAGATTTTCTTTCTATTCGCTGTTCACACATGGTCAATAGGAGATTTCGGAGGCAGTTTGTCATGCCTCGTGGGTTCTGCTGAGTAGGATGGTACCTTGTGAGGGCATCTAGATGAGCTGCCACTACCCATTGATTTTAGCCCATGTGACCTAGTAACTCAGTGGGAAGTTACTGTGAGTTCAACTTGCACTTTCTACCTCTAACTCGGCAGAGATTTTCTCCCCGTACCATTGCGGGAGATGAGGCTGAGCAGGCACATGAAAGTGCATGAGAAAGTGGAAGTCTGTAAAAGAAGCTTTATTCTAAATAGTAGCGAATAATATCTCTTACTTCAGTGGTTCCCAACCTGTGGGTTGGGCCCCCTTTGGGGGTCGAACAACCTTTTCACAGGGGTCACCTAAGGCTGGGGGTTACCACAATATGAGAAACTATATTAAAGGGTCACAACATTAGGAAGGTTGAGAACCACTGTCTTACATGAAAGGCACCTCATTTCAGATGCACTTAGAAGAAGTTACAAAGTTTATGTCATATCCAGCCAAGATCACAAAAATAACATAAGCCCTGATGCATCTATCTAAAAACATTTCCTTATTCTAGTCATGCTACAAATGTCCTTGGATCTTGGATGTCCCTGGGACATTCAGCCTCAACCAAGCTTTCATATGTGTGACAAGCACCCAGCCCCCTTGTCCTTCTTTGTTCTTCTCTTTTGCCTCAGGGTTGCCTGATACTTTTATATCTTCTGCTGGGCATGATCTCAGAGATTTGCGCTTCTTCCTAATTGGCCATTCCCATTGGACAATTCTCACCTCGTCTCCGTGATGCTGATCCCACTAAATGCCTGTCAACACCATCACCTTATTAGCCCTTCCGTTACTTGGAAAGGAGACTGTCCCTCAGCTGTGTGGCCTAGATAATGATATGGCCCATTATCATACAGCTGCTGCTTACCTTGCCTGTTATAGGCAAGCACACATGGCTATGGTAGAATCAGCTAAAGTGGAATCCCATTCTTTTCCAGCTGAAGCTTTATTACTGTGGACAGTTGCAAACAAACATGGAAAATCTGTGTTTCTCCAGCCCTCCTTCATCTTCCTCCCATTGCTGATGCTGCTAAAAAACCCTATAGCTGGACACAAGACAAGGAGGAAAAAGGATGGTGACTGGCCATAAAAAGACTTTATAAAAAAGGAGTTTCTTTGTCAGAGGCATTTTATCTGAGGTATGCTTATAGTGCCATAAGATGAGACTCTGCGGTTGGAAGGCGTACTGTTGTCAAGAAATCGGAAGACGAGTAGGACTTGGAAACTAGACAAGACACCAAAGTATAAAGTTTTATCACCGAATGTCACAGTGTGGATTGTCCATGCCATCATGATTAAGCTGAGACTTTCATTCTTTGGACATAACATGAAAAGATATGACTCATTAGAAAAGACAGTGATGTTTGGCAAGGTGGAAGGCAGTAGGAAAATAGGAAGACTACATTACATGCAGATAGACCAAATGAAGGAAGCAATGGTCCTGTGTTTGAAACACCTGAGCAGTGCTGTTGATAACTGGGTGACTTGGAGGTTTCTCATTCATAGCATTGCTATAAGTCAAAGTTGACTTGAATGCAGTTATGAACAGTATGAACAAACAAACAAACAATTAGACACATAAATGGTTGGCATTATATACTGATTTTTCCAGTCTTTTGAAACATATTTATGTAGAATTTGCATACTTCTTAAACATTTAGGAGACCTCTGCAATGAAAACTAGTATCAGAGTTTGTTAGTATTCTACTGCCCTTTCAATACTGTTTCTTTTTGTGTCATGTCTTGCACAGAACACATAGGGATTGCCTCATTACTGGTCTTCCTGTGCTTTTTTTTTAACTGAAGAGAAGGATGAAATACTATAAAACCCCAAACAAACATACTGGCTACTAATATATTTGTTTCGTTTTGTTTTCTCTTTTTAGGTAATGGGTTTTGGCTTGTACCTGATGGATGGTAGTGTCAGTAACATCTATAAATTGGATGCTAAAAAAAGGATAAATCTTACCAAGATTGACAAGTTTTTTAAGGTTGGTTAAAATGTTTGGCTCCCTTTTGAAGCAGTTATTCTGAAGTATTAGTCAGTTAGACCCTTTGGAGTTCTGTTCCTAGAAGCCCCAGCCAGCATTGCCAATATTCATGGATTCTGGGAGATAAAGTCCAAAACATCTGGAGGACCAGAAGTTAAGAACCCGTGATTTAAAACATGTGTTTATGTATATTTGTTGTTTTGTGTCTTCAAGTCATTTCTGATTTATGGAGACCCTAAGGCAAACCTATCATGGTGTTTTCTTGGCAAGATTTGTTCAGAGAGGGTTTGGCATTGCTTTTCCCTGAGACAGAGGGTGTGACTTGCTGAAAGTCAACCCAGTAGGTTTCGTTGCCAAACAGGGAATTGAACCCAGGTCTCCAGGGTCACAGTCCAACACTCAAACTATTATGTCACACTGGCTTTAAAGTGTATTTACATACATCTTAAATAATTAGGAAACCACACTGAATATTTAGCGACCAAGGATCGGCTTTTCAAGCATGAGCTATGTGTGGAGATGGAGAAAATGTCAAAATTTGTGGGGTAATTAACATTGCATGTTTTAGGATACCTGGTGAACAAGCATCCACCATTTCCCCGGCCATAGTTATACTCTTATGGTGAGGATGTGCTTGTGTGTCCCTCCAGATATTGTACTGTGTTTCCCATAATCCATTAGCATTGGCTAAACTAGAGAGGGCTGATAAAGATTGCAGTCCAGCAACATCTGGAGAATCTCATGCTTATCTCTCTTGCTCTTAAAAGTATTCCTATTCTGCGTGCTTCAAATACATAATGATTGAGATCCTATATGTAACAGAAGGCTGGATAATATTTCAGTGGTGGTAGGAGAGGGTGGGCAGAATAATAGAGCTGAGAAAATTGGCCCTTTCCCTTTGTTGGTCTCTGAGAAGTAACCTCTCAGTTACATTAAATTTTCTTTGAAAAGAAGATGCTGTTCATTTTTGTATCAGTTTTTGCAAACAAAGAAAAGAATGTATAATTATAGAATTAGTATTAACAAAGAAGTTCTAATATTGGGTGTCATACTACTATATTTAAATTAAGCCTTGGGAAACTTGTATATAAAGGCAGAAATATGATGGCTTTGTTTGTTTTTCTGAATCTGGCTAAACTCTAAATGTAGTTTGTCTAGAGGGATGGATGTGGATTGCATATAACATTTTGCTTAATTTGTTTTCTCTCTTGAGGATAGCAGCTTCAAGTAGTTCCACTGTTTGGAGACATGCAGATTGAACTGGCAAGATACATTAAGACTAGCGCTCACTATGAGGAAAATAAATCTAGGTAAGGCTGAATAGGCAGGCAAACTTGCCTTGCTGAAAGAGTAGCATACCTGCTTATAATTCATTCTCTGGTATAAACAGAGATAATTTATTTGAGAAGTATGGTGGCATCTTTGTAAGTTTTTTTTTAACCATAGAACTTGATGGCATGTTTTTCATGCATTTTCTAGAACAGTGAGGGGCATCATGTTGCTTTTAGAGTTTTGTAGCACTCCAGCTTCTATCAGCCCTGCCAGCATCGCCAATGGCCTGGTGATGAGAATTGTAGTCAGGTAACCTCTGGAAGGCCATAGGTTCCCTCACCCTAGCCTAACAGAAACAGAAGAATTGAAGTAATCACATTGATACTAGCAACTATATTTAGAAAAACTGACTTCTGATGCTTATTATAGCATGCTATATATGTCTACTTGGAAGTAAGATCCACTGACTA
Organism: Sceloporus undulatus; assembly: GCF_019175285.1. Lineage (NCBI taxonomy): Eukaryota > Metazoa > Chordata > Lepidosauria > Squamata > Phrynosomatidae > Sceloporus > Sceloporus undulatus. The sequence continues at coordinate 97,597,145 of NC_056524.1, forward strand.
ATGGAATGTATGATTTAGGATGTATACTTAAGCTTAAAGCCTTAAATATTGTCTCCTCCCAATCCCAAATATAGAATATAATTTATTCTTTGAATCAATGAAATTGTTAGTTAGATATTCCTGATTGCTGCAATGGAAGGTGGGCATATGCTGCATTTTAAGCAGCTGGGCCATATTTGTTTTCTTCCAGTAATTTATGGAAGGTTGCAGCACAGTACAATGCATGGAAAATCCTTCCTGTTACAGAACTAAATTTGTTGATCTTTCTTTGCACAGTGGGCTTTGCTTTCTAAGTAATACCTTCTTAACTTATGAAGACTATATAAGCAGCATGTAACAACAGAAGGGCTTTAAACAGGGGGTGAAATCCATTAGACTTAAATGGTAGAACTTTTTAGCTCTCTCTTTGTCACCCATCCCCAGACATCTAGAAGTCCCAAAAACTATACCTGAAGTTTTTAAAAATTCTGTGCAACTAATTAATAAAGGTGTCTAGGAGGCTGCAGAGCCAGTGTTGTCCAAGGACTGCTCTGGTTTGTCATGTGGCCACATGACTGCACCAAACGCTGTTATCTTAACACCAAAATGATACCTATCTATCTACTTGCAATTGCATGCTTTCGGTTGGCAGAAGCTGGGACTAGTGACACTCAGGCCTCAAACTGTCCACCTGATCTTCCGATCGTCAGTACTGACGTCTTAACCACTAAGCCACCTCATCCCTATCTCATTTGTAATTAATGTTTAATAAATTGAACTAAAGGTAAAGAGGCATGTGATGGCTTAGTGGTTAAGACGCTGACTGACATTTGAAGATTGGCAGGTCAGCAGTTCGAGGCGATGTAAAAGTGAGCACCCATCACTAGTCCCAGCTTCTGCTAACTTAGCAGTTCGAAAGCATGTAAAAGTGCAAGTAGAGAAATAGGTACTACTTTGGTGGGAAGGTAAGCTTTTTGTGCAGTCATGCTGCCGCATGATCACAGAGTCATCTTTGACATCACTGGCTCTTCAGTTTAGTAATGGAGATGAGCACCGCTCCCTACAGTTGGACATGACTAGGCAACCTTGTCAAGGGAAAACATTCACCCTTTTGAACTACTGATATGACATTTTCATCCTTCTTTTTCTTCACACTCTTATCATTTATTGCCACTTGTGGGGAATGGTGACATCCAGGACATTAGTTATGTCTTAGACTCTTTGCTCTCTGTTAAACTTACGTTTTGCTCTTTCTTAGGTCTTCTATCCTTGCTACATTTAAGATCAGCAGCCAGTAAGCTGCCTTTGAAACCCCAAAGCCAGTGTAGCATACTAATTCTGGTCTTGTGTGGCCTTTGACAAGTTGCAACCTCTCAAGCTCACTTGTTTCAGGAGTTGTGTTAGGATAAATTCATAGAGAAAGAGGCCCAGACAACCCAGTTTGAGTTCATTGGAGAAATGGCAGGATATAAGAAATGTGGTGAATGAATGAATGCAGATTCTGTTGCTCCTAGACCATTTATTGGACCCAAACCAAACTTCTTATTTCCTAGATTTATGGGGATAAGATGGAAGAGGAGACATAGAGATGCTGTTTTTTGGCAGCAGCAAAATAACTGCAGTTATTTTATTTCATTGTTACAATGGGATAAAAACACTTTTGCCACCAGTGTACATACAACTGGAATATGATATGTTACTATTGCCTATCTTGTCAGGCTGATGGTGTAAAAGGGGTTGGGACAGGTGACTTCTTCCAATTTTCTTCCCTTTTATAATATATTGTTTTGTTTTATCTTATCTTAGATGGACATGTACTTCCTCCAGCAGTAGTCCCCAGTACAACATCTGTGAACAGATGATCCAGATAAGAGATGACCACATGCGTTTTATTTCAGAATTGGCTCGTTACAGCAATAGTGAGGTGTGTGAGTTAATTCAAGATATCTCTGCTTTGGATGAGAGCAGGTCTTATATGCAGACAATTCTCTTACAATTGCAGTCTGATGTGCTACTCTTTCTTACAAAAAGTAGTGAAAATTATTTCTGCACTGGTAAAATATCAGTTAAACTTTTGCACAATGAATAGCTAAAATAAAATGCTGCTTGGAATTCTGGGTTTGTGTATTTCAATTTTCTTACAAATCCCATTCAGGATTTTTAAGAACAGAATGTGTGTGTGTGTTTTTTTTAAAGAAACTAGACACATTTTTGTGAATTTATGGGTTGAAAGAACAAGAAATCAAATGATGTATCTTAATTAGAGTTGATCATAGGGAACTGCAGTGAAAAATACACGTTCAGTGTCCAGCCTCAATTCTCAGTGTTGTGCAGTAAGGGGGAAAAACATTTGAATTTATGCAGTGTGTTTTTCCCCACTACTGCATTTATCTCCCCCCCCCCCACTTGTGAAGATGTAGGGCATCAATACCAGAACTGGGTGATAAATGGTACCACTTTAGACATGAGGGGGGATATTGATATAAACTGCTTGTTCTTAAGTGAAGGTACAGTTAGAACCTTACCACTGTAATAGGAATTCTGTAAATGTTTTGACAATTTTGTGCCTGGAATGCAGAGTTAAGAGTGAACAGATCATCTGTGAAAGATACATGTCTGTGTATAAAGACACTGAAAAAACTAAGACATCCAGGCAAAGAATCAAACCAGATCAGCTATGCTTATAAATCCAACTCAAAATGAAAGCATAATAGTCCTTCCCTGATAGGACCAAGAGATAATAAGCCAAAGCCTGTGGGGCTCAGAAAAACCCAGCATAAAAGGTACCAGTTTGCTTGAGAGTGAGCTGTATCCAACATTTTTGGTGCTGCACAAGACAATAGCTGCAAATTTTTGAACATACAAATATTAATTCTTGATACCTTGCTTCACTGATGCTGTGATAGCTGTTGCTACATAAAGGGAACTCCAGCTAGATTCAGATTGGCAGACAAATGGCAAAGAATCTTCAGTCCCTTGACTTGGATGAGTAAACTACACTTGTTTCACCACACTGTTTTAAGATTTGGTTTAGATGGATGCAGGGATCCTTTAGTAAGAGGCAAATGAACCCTATGCAAATATTGTTAAGTGAGAAGCTGATACTAATATAAAAAAGAAAGAAATCCCAACATTACTTGGTCAACATGAGACATCAGTATGGAGAAGTGGTTGCCACACAAATGTGGTGATGCGGAAAGTGGAGTTCTGAATGTTTTTACAAAGGTTTAAAACTGGGAAAATAATTTTTTTCCCATATATTATAGATATGTAGTTGTATTGTGCAGATCTAAAACAACTAGTTTTAACAATCATGTTTTTGTTACAGGTGGTGACAGGATCAGGCCGACAAGAAGCTCAGAAAACAGATGCTGAATATCGAAAACTTTTTGACCTTTCTCTCCAAGGTCTCCAGCTTCTGTCTCAGTGGAGCGCACATGTTATGGAAGTGGTATGTCAAAGGATAGACAGTAGAAAATTCTGAAGAGGAAATGGGAGGGAATCTTTGTTTTATGAATAATCTCTAGATTGTATATGATTAACAAGCATCTCATACGTTATTCTTAGCATAAGTGAATTAGGGATTGTATGTGGAAGATCTAAGTTTTGGTAGATGTTCCACTTATTATCCACACATTCTATTTATATGGGCAAAGCATGTGGTGAAGCATTCTTTGCACATAACATCCATCATATATATGTATTATGTAGCAATGGTAGTGTAAGAACTAGCTTAACAGACCCATTCATAGAAGACACTTTTTATGATTATTCCATGAATTCTATACTTTCAGATGTTGGAGTAGAGTTGAATGAACAGGTGCTTTCATAGGATTTTATGTATTGTCTCTGTTTTGAAATTTAGTGGTCAAAATGTAAACACTGCATATCATAGCCCACAACAATAGTTATTGCAGGGTTATTTTTTAAGTTTGGAACATTTGCTAAAGGATTGTTTAGTTTTGATTTTTAAACTACAGTAAATAAGGCTAACAAGTAACAGTTTCCTCTGGCCTAAAGTATTAGATATTTAGCACTTCTAATTCAACTGGGACCCATGTCTAACAAAGAAAGCCTTAGAAAGGAACCAGGAATTGAGTGGTACTCAAAGATCAAACACATCATAGCAATGTAGTATTTAAAGTGCTATACTACACATCAAAAATTTTAGCTAGAGGAATTGGGGTAGCACTTGAGTTAATTGTCAACCTGATTTAATGTAGTATAAATGCCACTTTCATTACTATGCTATAGCTTGCAAAATAACCCCATGATAACTATTTGTGGACTAGTCATATGGTACAACTAATGACCCTAGTGAATCCCCATACTCATTAAAAAGATGTATCCTGGCAGTTTTGTAGAATCAGTAAACATAGCATTGCAGATGTGCGTTGGCATTTGTATTAGCTGTGCTTGCAGAAGGTAGCTTCCGTACAAAGTTAAATCTATACAAATGAGGATGATAAAGTTGTTATTTGCTATTTTATGTTGTTAATCTTCCTATTTTAGGGTTAACACCTATTATTCTAATAAAACCACTCTAACTTGCTACCCTAGAGGTAGTATAAGCATTCAATCAGACTTAGTACAATATGACCATCCTTATTGCAACTTCTCAGGTTGACTTTTGTTGACTATGTGACATCCTTATTCTCCATGTCATTTGCAGTATTCATGGAAGCTTGTACATCCAACTGACAAATACTCAAACAAAGATTGCCCAGACAATGCAGAGGAATATGAAAGAGCCACACGATACAATTATACCAGTGAAGAGAAGTTTGCTCTTGTTGAGGTAAGAGAGAAAAGATGCCTTGTGTAGGATATCCACTCTTAGTGCTTCAGTTTTCTGTATGGTTTAGGTTTGTTTTATTATGAAAAAATTACTCTTCCCAACCCCCATGCAGGTGATTGCAATGATTAAAGGATTGCAGGTACTGATGGGCAGGATGGAAAGTGTCTTCAATCATGCTATTCGTCATACCATCTATGCTGCTCTCCAAGACTTTGCCCAGATTACACTAAGAGAGCCACTAAGACAAGCTATCAAAAAGAAAAAGAATGTCATCCAAAGGTAGTGTCTTAATACTTTCTTATACTGTACCATTCATTTTTCCCCTCCAGAAATGCATTGTATGGGTTAAAGACAACACAGTATTGCTTTTGTGATGAGTATGTTATGACACTTTCTAACTTTGCCTAAAAGAAACTAGAGGATTTTGGAATATAACTACAAAACCTGCAGTCATCTCTCCTGAGAACCAGAAGAATTCTAGTAAAATTTAAATAGGCTACCTGGGATCCCAAAGATCACACGGCTGGGAGATTGTTCAGCATTGCCAAAGCTATTGCGACTAGTCAAAGCAATAGTGATAACTCGCAGGCAGAAAGTAAAAATTTTGAAAATTGACATGTTCATGCATTTTATTTTATTTATATCTGGGGAAGGAGCAATTGCAACTGCTCTGGCCAGTCAGCAGACACGGGATGGCTGTCTGTTGTCTAAAACAGTGATCTCCAAACTGTGCCTTTAAGAGATTTTGGACTTCAGTTCCCAGACGTCTCAGACATGTTGGCCAATAGTCTGGGATTATGGGAGCTGAAGTCCAAAATCTCTTAAAGAGCTCAGTTTGGGTACCACTAGTCTAAAATATGTCTGATATTTACTAGAGTTCAAGGAAGAGGGAAGGTAGGAAGCCATGAAAGAGGAGTGTACTGTACAAGGTTTTAAAAAATATGTTTGCCTTCCTCTGAAATTGGGAGTGTGTGACTTGCCCAAGGTCATCCAGTGGGTTTAATAGCTGGGCTGGAAATCAAATCCTGCGCTCCGGAGTTGTAGTCCACTCAAACCCCTATACCATGCTGGCTACCCCGAATATATTCCCCCCCCCCCAAGATTTTAGTCTTATTGGTTGATAAGTACTTAATATTTTGATGGTATGTGTACTGCATTTAGTTAACATCTGCAAGAATGCTTGTGGTTCTTAATGAAGAGTTCATGCTCACAAACCCTCTTTGGTCATGCTTAGTGTTCTCCAGGCCATCAGAAAGACTGTGTGTGACTGGGAAGGTGGGCGTGAGCCATTTAATGATCCTGCTCTGAGAGGAGAGAAAGATCCCAAAAGTGGCTTTGATGTCAAAGTTCCAAGACGAGCTGTGGGCCCCTCTAGTACCCAGGTAACTCCTTCTATACTAATTCTGGCTTGTATGTCACTGACTGATATAGGAATTACTGTAGAATGAACCCATTTAAAAAGATTAGTTATATAAATCCTGTGTAAATCTGGATTAGTCAAAGAACCCCATGGAAGGGTACTGTCACTTTAATTTTCTGTCCTGATTATACTCTCCCCCATCTTCTCCTCCATGTCTTCCAACTTCCATGATAATGCTTATGCGTTTAAATTGTCTTACAAATATATGTGTTTACATCCCTATACATAGATATCTCTTCCTGTTTTCAGTAGAAATTGTATCTTTTCAGTTCAGTGATGATTTTCTGTCAACAATTAATTGTTGTTGTTATGATTTTTTTATATAGCTTTTTTAGTTTTTACTTGTAAGAGCCTAATACAAAGCTTGTCCTGTATAGTTAGAATAACGCCTGTCTTTTGAACTCTATGGGATTGAGCTCCATCTTTGCCATTTTAAGGGTGGGTCTCAATGGTCCCCAGAAATCTGAGTGTGGGAATGGAATGCACTATGTATATTATTATTATTATTATTATTATTATTATTATTATTATTATTATTCACCCCCAGGAAGTAATTTTAATATTAGAACAACTTTTAGTGGTTGTTATATCAGTTAGGAAAAAAAAGCTTGATAGAAATTTGAAAAAAAAAAGTTAAATGTAAACTTAGTGACTTGGATTGGGAAGCTACAATCCAGAGAGCAAAACCATGTGTCATATAAACCACAGCTGCCAATGCCTTATTGTGGAATGCCTTTTGAATTGCAGAATCATTCAAAGTTAGTTTGTGATGTGGGATAGGGTAAAGTCCTGCTTTTCGGGGAAGAAGGGGAGGTAATTGCTTGCCTGTGCTTGAAGTAGAATTCTTGATGGTGGCTTCAAATGTCACCAGTTTTCTTCTCCTGAGCTTTATTTCACTATCAAATTATCTAATCCTTTCCTCAATTCTCCCCATGTTCTGGATCTTTACTACCTATTCATTTTTCAGAGATAAGAATCTACTGAACGTGGTAGGCTTGAAGCAGTAGTGCAGTGTAGTTTGTGTTAACATTACATCACCTTCAGTTGTAATTTACTGCTGTGTTGGAAGTAGACATGTTTGTAATTGGGGGAAGCAAACACCCAGTGAATTTTGAAGTGGGTTTATGAAGAAATTGAGGAACATTGCCTTGTCAGCATTTTTGGGAGTCTTAACAAATAAGTAGGCTTCATCTGTCCACTTTATTTGTAGATGATATTCCTTCAGCATTCTTAACTGTCTTGCTGTACCCCTCTTAACAAACTAATATATATTTTCTCATGGTTCTTTGTTTTCACTTCTTTATTTACCCTTGTGTTTTTAACTAACCTACTCTCTCTTCTTCCCCCTGCCTCTTCCTTCTCTGTTGGTTTTTAGCTCTACATGGTTCGCACTATGGCAGAGTCCTTAAACTCTGCTGAGCTGTTGAAGCAGCTCAGATCTCTGGGAATGGAAAAGTTATTGCATGTGATAAACAAGTTTCTGAGGCAGTCCTACATCTATCCCACCCTTTTAACCTTTGGTGGTAAGGCATTACTTATTATTTTTAAATACTGTGGTGACATCATCTGTTCCACTGAAAATTGTGGTACCTTTCAATCCTTTCTTTTCCCCTTAGGTTAATGCCTTTTGACCTTCCTTATCAGGTTTCAGTTTGAAGTGGAGCACTCTTTTGTCAGTGTGTTTTCAGTGATGCTGAACTAATATGCCATGTGTGTTTTTCCTTCCATCACAACTGTTCTGTTTAATAACACAGCTTTACATGGTGAGAACCATGTTAGAGTCCCTCATTGCGGACAAAAGTGGTTCCAAGAAAACCTTGAGAAGTAGCCTTGAGGGTCCCACCATATTGGACATAGAAAAATTCCACCGAGAGTCTTTCTTCTACACTCACTTGATAAATTTCAGTGGTAAGATATGCTGATGATCAGTGTCCAGCTTTAGCATGTCCTAATACTTCTAACATGACCTGGGAAAATGTTTCCGATTTTGTGTGGCTTACTTGACTTGAAACTGTGGCCTCTCACAATGTAATGGTTTGGCTCTCTTCACTGCTGTTGGATAACAGGAGCCTGAACCACCAGGATCTTTTGTCTGACCCAGTATTATATTTTTTAATACTTTGGAAAGTAAGAAATAAACTGGAATCAATTAGTTATGTACTTTGTATACTTTTTCCAGTTTTTCACATAACCTTTCTTCATTTTAATTTTGGTCTAAAAAGACATCCTGATATCAATTCTTTTAAAGACTGTTAGCAAAAATGTCTGCTGACTCTGTTTTTAATTCTTCTAAAGGCAGAAACCAAATACTTTGCCTTAGGTAAAACTCTGTTTGGCTGCCATTATTTCTCTTTGCTGTTGATTACAATCGGAAGCATGTTGTTCTTGTGGATGTATCTACTGACATGTGTCTAGTCTAGTCATATCACATTGTGTTGTCTTTCCAATTCATGCCATTACTGGAACTTTTTACTTTTTGTGCAAGGAGAGTTCATGTGTTAGCGCTCCTCACACACAGTGCTGTATTAGCCTTAGTGTCCATGCTTTGGTTACCTTGTACAGTGATTCCCAAACAAAGTACTGTACTGCAAGTCTCCCACTCCCACTACCATCAGTAGTATTGGGCTAATAATGTCATAAGCAGAGTATCTGTGCTCATCTCTGCCAACTGCACTAAAGTATGTCACCAAAGCAAGGGGCCCTGTAGCTGCATAACAGATGAACTACTTTAAACCACTCTGTACTTAACCACGTAAAGGTTTCATGGTAGCCTTCTCCTTATCTAGTCATGTTGTTTGAATTCTCTGGATTACAAGATCCAAAATCTGAAAAGTTGGATCTTTAGGAGCCAGCAGTATAGTCTTGATGATTCAAAGGTTTGGGAACCACTGCTCTAGCCTACTGAAAACACTTTTGCTGTGACATGGTGGAACAGACCCTTGGAAACAGTGGTGGCATTTTCTGGGCAATGTATTTGCTATAACTATTCTCCTACCTCTGCTTCTCCATAAAATGTTTATATTCTTATTGAGTGCCCTTATGATCTGTGCCTACCATATGGAGAGAGTTCATCACACCACCTAATCAGATGAACAGAGTAATATGGGTGGTCAGAAAATATTCCTATCTCCTCCCCCATTGCCCCAAGATCTGAAAGTGTGATCTTCACAATAATTGGCAAAAACTAGGAGATCACTTTGGCCTATGTGTGTGTGCCTTCATTCTCCTGGTTGCTGATACTGCTACTTCTGGCAGTGTTTTCAGTAATGACCCCGTTTGTGCCTCTGTGTGTATTTTTATTAATAGCACTTTGTATTAATCCCCTAGGCTCTCAATTGAAGCATTGTTTTCTGTTTTCCTGTTCGTGTGCTATTCTTGTAACCCTCTCTCATCTTTGTTTATTTATATAACATCGCACCATTAGAGTAGCAGGTCTGTGTGTATTTGTTTTTTGTTTTTTTTTAATTTTTGTTCTTATTTACAAGAAAATTAACTCAGTGCAATTTCTTCTGCAATAAGAAACGCTACAGCAGTGCTGCGACCTGTCCCAACTATGGTTCAGGGAATTCTTCTTGGAATTGACAATGGGCAGAAGAATCCAGTTCCCCATTGAGATGTCTATGCCTTGGATTTTGACTGACCATATCCTAGAGACCAAGGAAGCATCAATGATGGAGTAAGATTTATATGGCTTTTTAGCTTCTTGCTTAGTGCAAGATACAGAAAATTCTAATGAACGAGAGACTAAAAATTTAATTGGGTAGTGTAGGGATGTAGCATGTTGTTTCCTTTGAAAATGAAAGGCAGATAGGCCCAGAAGTTTGCCACTCTTCCTCACAGCCCTCCTTTTCTAGTCTGAGTAGCCTAACCATTGGAGTAAGGAGGCTGCTTCTGCATCCAACCTAATTCTACCAGGGTGCTTTCTGTCGGAAACAGTTTTTATGCTTTAATCTAAACTGACGATGTTTGTGTATCCCTCTGCTGTTTAACTGCTGGACTTGAGAGAAGGATAGCTTCATTTCTACCACTCTGTTTCCCTGTTTTTTGTCATTTCCCCATTCCATTTCTCACCATCACACTAGGACCTCCAAAAGAACAGCAAGAATTTCAGTTGTGGGTATTTTTTTTTTTAAAAAAAAAACATAAACAGAAAAAAATACAAGTGGGTGTCCATAGTAGGACCCTTTCACATATTCTTAAATACAGCCACTCAAAGCTTTGTGCTACTGACTTTTTATGGCTTGTGATGTGTATAATTAGAGCACCTGCTTCAGCTGCTGTACTTTTAATTGGAAGTGGTGCCTCATTTATTATTGGATTTATACACTGCTGTTTATAAGATAAACAATTTACAGATAAAAATAAAAATGCAAAGCACAAGCAGTATTAAAGTAATGCTATTAAAACCCTTAAAAACAATGAAGGGAATTCATATTCCTGTACAATACAGCACATTAACAGCTTTGCATGATTAAAGAAGTAGTAATCAGAAAGTTGTACTCTGATAATAGGCTTTTTACATTCTGTGTATCAGCCTATAACAAATTAAAACATTAATGTATTGTTAAAATATGTTGAGCTGAAGCAGGAAGATAAGCAAGAATGTTATTCTGAGAACATATGTTCATTTTCTCTTGTTTAGATATGTCCTGTATTCTTTGGATCTCTATAATGACAGTGCTCATTATGCTCTTACAAAATTCAAGAAGCAGTTTCTCTATGATGAAATCGAGGCAGAGGTAAGTTAATTCTATTGTGAAGGTTGTTTTGTAGGTAATGGTTACAGCTTAAGGGAAATCGAGCGGCATGAGAGTACTATTAAAAAAGCATAAGGCTAGAGTCAACAATAATTTGTGTTTAGCAAACAAGCAATTGCAAATCTGATAGCACAGACACTCTTAATGTTCAAACATGAACAAAAATGTATGTGGTCTTGTGCAGACCTAAGGAAGAGATTGTTGAGGTTAGGCTGCCAGGCATGTTTTTGTGGTCCATTTTGGAAGTAGGTTTCCAAAGGGAAATGTGTTCTCTTAAAAAAAAAAACTTTACAATTAATACTTTGTTGTCTTCAGGTCAACTTGTGCTTTGACCAGTTTGTCTATAAGTTGGCAGATCAGATATTTGGATATTACAAGGTTATGGCAGGAAGGTAAGTAAGCCTATTAACCCATTTTAAAATATGCAGGTTTTGGATTTAAAATATATCATGTATCACTTGTGCTACCTGATGTTCACTCTTTTTTAACAGCCTGCTTCTGGATAAGCGATTAAGATCAGAGTGCAAAAATCAGGGAGCAACAATTCCTTTGTTAACATCGAACCGGTATGAGACCCTGTTAAAACAGAGGCATGTCCAGGTTAGTAAGTGATATCTTATGTCAGGGCTGGGTAACATTTGCTGGGATTCTGGTGTAACAGAATGTTACATGAAGTGTCATATTGTCTTAACTCATTCAATGAAAAGAAGGAATTGTAGGCAGCAGTAGTGGTGAGGAGGTAGCTGCTGGCTTCAAGGCACCTCTACTACAAATACTTGCCTTCCAGAGGGTGCTTAGAACATGAGAAGAGTTGGCATGCACAAGTCCCCTGTGCAATGGAACAGGTGATTATCCAAGCCACTCTTCTTATCCTGTCTTGGTGCCAAAGACCTGTTCCCTCCCTCCTACTGCAGAAGAAACAAGACATCCTCATGCCTCTTTTTCTGTTGCTGTTACCACTGGCTGTTTCTTTCTTTAGAACCAGTGGCAGCTTCTGGTCTCTCTCTCTCTCTCTCTCTCTCTCTCTCTCTCTCTCTCACACACACACACACATGTTTGTAGAACATTCAGATGAAAAAAAATCTACTGTGCAGGATTGAATCCGGGTCTGGGGAAATGCTTATGTTACACAGAATTTATATATGATACAGCTTTTTAGAATTTCTTTTGTTACAGCTTCTAGGTCGATCAATAGATCTGAACCGCTTGATAACTCAGCGAATTTCAGCAGCCATGTACAAATCACTGGAGCTGGCAATTGGCCGCTTTGAGAGTGAAGATTTGACCTCCATCGTTGTAAGTATTCAGAAGCAGTGTGCAAATTTATGTTGGGCCAACAATTGGTTGAATATTTGGCATCATACATTACCCCAGCAGTTTCTGAATTCACAGAAACTATTTGGTGTGTATGTGAAACATAGTATTCCATTTACCTCTCATGCTCCCACTCCTGCAGACTTTCAACTTTTACTTGATCAGAAACATTTGGGATAGTCAGATATGAAAGTTTTTTTGTGTGTGTGTGTGTGTGTGTCTAAATCTGATAAAATTAGTAACAAGCAAAATGGGTATGGAAAAAGATTGAGAATAGCAATGGCTAATTTCCTTGATCCCCAAATAGTGCTTTCTTTTTGTGACCTGCCTTCTTTTCTTCCTCCCTCATCCATATTAAATCTGATAATAATGAAATAAATCTTTTCTAAACTAATTAAATATAATTGAAAGTATTTCATTTGGTAAAAGTGCATTGAAATTAACTTGAGCAATGAAGTTTCAAAGGTGAAATAAGAAATATGAATGGAAAATAGTCTACATATTTAATATATTTTAATTTACAAAATATCCAGTGAGCTTCCCCTTAAACCATGCACTCTGACCTCATACTTAATGGATACTGAATTTATATTTATATATGAATGAATTTTAAATGTATGTATATTGACTTTAATATTAGATTGATTATGATAAGCCTAGCCTGTTGAGAATGACATACATCATATTCAATAGGACTATGTTAGCATTTATTTCGTTTTGACTGTAACACATTTAGCAGTGTCCTCTTCAACTTCTCAGTACTGCAAACCATATCAGTTTTTAAATCAACTACAACAACAACAAAGTGGGTTGGCCTAAAGGAGGGGAGCAGCACTGTCACATGGATAAAATCTTCACATACTGCAGAAAAAAGCTACCTATTGATCATATGAGGAAGAGGTCTCAAAAGTTGTTGTAAATTAATTACAGGCATATTTCAGTTAACAAAGTAAATGCATTCTTGGGCATTGCCTCTTTAACAGAAAATTTGGTACCAGAAGCAGAAATAACATGGAGAGAATAATGATAGGTTCCTACAACACAAAAAGGAGTGCATGTTTCAATTTTTTTATTCAGAACTAAGGGCCCAAACAAACAGGCCAAAATAAAGCTGCTTCAGGTCACTTTGGAGGTATGCTGTTTAAATGACTGGAGCATGGCTTTGGTGCAGCTTTTGGCCTCTTAGGACGCATGCATCATTTAAACAGCATACCTCCAAAGCGACCTGAAGCAGCTTTATTTTGGCCTGTCTGTTCGGGCCCTTAGAATATACACATGTGAAATGAAACACCCATGTCAGGTTAGTCAAACAGAACCATTTTCATTCTTCTAGAGACCACTTGAAAGCTTCTTCCAGAATACATCCAGGGATAATTTTTAAAAGTTTAAGTAACTTATGATTTCCATTTTAGTGGCCAAACTTAGATCTGTATTTCTCTAGCGCTTCTTCACCATCTCCCCATCATTGATGCTGCTAAAAAGCTTCCAGCTAGACAGAGAACAAGAAGGGAAAGTGGCTGGCTGGCTGTAAAAAGATTTTTTAACAAGGAACTTCTTTGTCAAAGGCTTTGATAACTGAGATCTGGCTGTAATTTGTGAAACTTCCTTTACCCTTGTATTAAATAGGTTTATAATAATTTGCTTTTCAGAGTAGTTTGGACTTAGAAATGTATCTCTGCTGATTATATTTTGTGTGTGGAATTCCATTTCCTTTCACAAGATCTTGCCTTCTTCACATTACCTTTTTCTTATCTCTTTTCTATCTCCAGGAGTTAGATGGGTTGGTAGAAATAAACAAAATGACACACAAGCTCCTGAGCAGATACATGACCCTGGACAGCTTTGATGCCATGTTCAGAGAAGCCAACCATAACGTATCAGCTCCCTATGGAAGAATCACACTTCATGTATTTTGGGAGCTCAATTATGATTTCCTTCCGAATTACTGCTACAATGGGTCCACAAACAGGTTAGTGTGAGAGCTTTTAATATCTTTGTTTGAAACTGTGTTTACTTTTCCTGAATCTTCTGTCTACAGTACATACATCCACTTTGAGTACCAAATGTTCCTAGTTGGGTAACTTTTCAAAAAGCTTAGAAGTTTGTTAAAAAGCAACAATTAATTTAACTATGGAAAAATTTGATTTTCCTTCTTTAAACAAAGTGTATGTATGTATGTATGTTTGGCTTCTGCCCTCAGTTGCTAAAGGTGAAACTGAACTGCATGTTTTACACACACACACACACACACACACACACTATAAATACAACAAAACACACAGAAAACCCTGTGATAGGCTTGCCTTAGGATTTCCATAAATTGCAACACAATAGACCTAACTCTCACCTGAGGAAAGTATAAGATAGGTGTTATGTTGTCAGGACAGCACAACTTCCCTCAAAATCCAGGGTGCCATTTACATACTGTCTTTCCCCACTTTGTCCAGAAATGTACAGTAGAATCCTTTGTATCACTATTACACAAACATTTTCAGATTTTTGGAAGTCACTTATTACAAATAATAAGCTGTGTGATATTGATGCTTTGTTTCTAATGACTAAGACATAACAATGTTACATTATAATTGTAAAATAACAAAAAAAGTTTAGTTCCTTTTGTGATGTAACTGCACCTTGTTTTTTAGTGATGTTGAAAGGTACAAAGGATGTGGCTTCACTACTTAGATATGTTTTCTACCGCAGATGGTTGGTATGAAGGTGGTTTGTAGCATTCTGAAAGTTCTTTATGTAACTAAAAATAAAAAGATTACTTTTAAAATTATTTATATAGCAGCAATGAACTACCTTTGTGAAGGCTTTGGAGCAGTAACTGCTTTTTAAAGAAACTTTGCAACTTCTATCCTACATTCTGTAAAAATGCATTTTTATTTATATTATGTCTTTTAAACCAAGTTTTCATCTTATGGTCAGGTTTGGACTTGTTGAAAGTGAAGTGAATACTTTAGTATCTTTGTGGTGTGTTATAAATTACTCCCCCCCCTTACAAAAAGCAGTGGTAACAGGGTTTTGATTTGTGTAATCTACTTTGTTTTGACTGCTTAGTGCTGCGCTGATGAAAATGGATAAATTGCTAGGAAAGTCATCATCCTGAGATTAAAAAGTAACACGACCTGATTATGTTGAAGCTTGCCAAAGCCTACAATTTAGCAGCACAGTGTACCAAAGTAGATTTAGCAAAATAATTATGTTTATCATCAGAGACCAAGGGAAGGGAATATATTAAATTTAAGGTAGACCTGCATAATTAACTTATATATTTTAACTCTAGCTTTTCTCTTGAATTAAATAAATTATTGAAATTAAATTAAAACAGAGTGGCAGCAGGTTCTATGCAAGATTGTCTGGTCTAAAATGTCTCATTAAGAGTATCATTTGTTATGAAACGATTGAAGAGGAAATTACATGAAGATGTGGCACTATGGGTTATTTCAGTATGAACAGAAATGTGTGTTCTGACATAAAGTAAAGTTATAGGGGGGGAAAGGTATGTACAGAAAAAATCTGGATAGAAATAACTCTGCTTAATAATAAGCTGAATATGCCATTTGCCTGTACATACAGTGCCTCTGTAGTGGAAGCATACGTACCTCGAAACTTCTTAGACTTTAAACCATAATTACCATCTTCAAAAAAAGTTAGGATATTAAACCTTGATTTCAAATGACCTAGTTCAGAAGAAATTGGAAACACTGGTTCGTTATAAGCTTCTTGGTTTGTTTAATGTTCATGAAAAAGAAGGAGAGAAAGGCTACAGGAATGTGATAATGCCCATGTATAACTTCATAAGATGAGATATAAAAAGACAATAATTTCACACAAAGATCTTCAGATCCCATGCTTTTTACTAGACATGCTGACAGTACAAAAAAGTGTACAAGAGTGGTAAATTTTAGCCACTCTTTGTATTTAATTTGAAACATTCAAATTAACATTCAGACGTTTGTTTGCAAAATAAAAATGCACGTGTATATTACAGAGGTCCTTGTGACTTCATTCACTGCACATGTCTACTTGGGTTAGTATTTAACAATCAGCCATTGAACATTTAATTCACTTTCCCTTAGTCAGTCCATGTTGCTCAGATCTATCAAAGGAGATACATTTCATGCTAGGAACTACAGTCATCAGCAGTCCTGCAGCTACAGTTGAATCTCCTGTCAGCTGCCCTATTCAAGGTGGTATCCCAGCAATCCAGTCTCTGTAGTATGGCTTCACTTTGGTCTGTTAGTAGTTTCAAGTTTAGATACAGAAAATAACAAGTTGGGGTTCTAGGGGAATCAATCTACATTCTGTCAGTCTCAGAGATACCAATCTACCCACCCCTTTTATCTCTGTGCTGTTTAGGTGCTGGAGTTAGTGATTTGATCAAAGGAAAATATTATTGTCTTTTACTACTGATTGCTTGCAATTGGGGTGGGTCTCTGATTTCTACTTTCATATGGGGGTTGGGGGTTGTTGTTTTTATCCTTGGGATTTTTTGCTACAGAGTAGGTCAGGTTAGTGTGAGGCCCATGGGCCATCCTTTGACCATTCTGTTCTAGAATATCCTCCCTTAATTCCCAGTTTTGGGGGGGGGGGGGGAAAGAAACAAACAACCAGTCCTCCTGCTTCTAAAACAGCTGGGGGTGGGGGACAACTAGTGAAATTGTACTCCAAGTAGAGGGTGCAAAGGGCCTTCTTCTGTTATGTAGCCCATTGGCCATCCTGAAGTAAACAATGAAGTAAAACAATCACCTCATCATATTTATCAGAATTTGAACTGCACATTCTACAATACATTGAAAGCTTAGTGTATAAAATGTCATTTAGAGTCACTCGATGATAAATTATACAATAGTAGTACAAATATAAATTGTTGTGTTGTCTTGTTTGATTTGTATAGGTTTGTTCGGACTGTATTACCCTTTTCCCAGGAATTCCAGAGGGATAAACAGCCCAATGCACAACCTCAGTATCTGCATGGATCAAAGGTTAATATTTTCCATTTTTCAAAACTGAAAAAGAGATATTCCCAAAATTGTACTTCATAGTCATGAGTTCTTAAAACTCTCAACTGTTTTCTTAATATTCACACCATAAGCATATTAGTACTATATGAGCAGAACTGTGAGTGAGTGTGTGTGTGTGTAGGTGTATAGAGAGGGGAGAGGGAAGCCAAAAAATTACAAGAATTGACTTAGGTTCAAAACACACTGCAGAAATAATCCAATTTGAGACCTCTAACTGCCCTGGCTCAGTGCTAGGGAATTCTGGGAATTGTAGTTTTGTGAGACATTTAACTTTTTCTGTCAGAGAGCTCTGGTACCGCAGTAAACAACAAATCCCAGGATTACCTAGTACTGAGCCAGGACAGTTAAAGTAGTCTCAAACTGTTTCTATTTCTGCAGTGTGTTTTGGACCATGCAGATATTTTGTCCAGCTTTTAGCAAACCGTAGTTGATCCATTTGAATGGACTTTGGGCTTGTATGTTTCCTTTGTTCTTACCTTCTCTTCCTAGTTCACACCAATTACACTTAGCCCTATTTGGGTCTACTACTACTCTAATGTGGAATCATATGATGGGCAGCTGGGATTAAGATGCTAGTTCTGCTTTGTCTGTTGCTCTCTCTATCACCATTCCTATTGTAGAGAGATCTTGTAGCACCTTTGAGACTAACTGAAAGATGTGTTTTCATAGACTTTAGTCTACGTCCTCAGAAAGCATCTGAAAGCATCTGAGGAAGTAGACTGAAGTCTACGAAAGCTCATGCTACCAACTTCTTCTTTTCATTTAGTCTCAAAGGTGCTAAGATCTCTCTCCACATTGATTCTTCAGATTAACACGGCTATATCTTTGAATTCTACCATTCCTATTGCCACCTACAAGCTGAAGAGCAATTGCAGGGGCTGTCCCACTGATGTAGGGTGCATATGTGATTTTGAGTCTGAGCTTGGGAAATTTCATCTTCCAACATGTGGAGGTGGATGGAGGCAGAACTAATGAATTCATCCTCCAGCTCCCCTCCCACAATTCTAATGTGTGTGTGTGTGGGGGGGGGGGAGGATAGAATGCTTAAATAGGAATGATGAAATAGGGTCAATTATTTGTAGAAACCATGCCTTGCATTCAGAACTGGACATCATGGTTTAAAACAGTAGTTTTTAAACCTTTACATTTAAATGCAAACGTCTAGGCCCCTTTCCCCCATTTGACATAGTATATGAATAAATATACTTTGTTTAATGTGGGTATTTTCATCTGTACATTCATGTATATTCATGTTTTAAAATTTTATAAGGAAATAATATTGTTCAAATTAGAAGTTTTATTTAAGTAAATTCAACACATGTGCAAATTTTATGTGTAAAATTTACACAAAAAAAGTTGGGGAGGAGGAGGCAGGATCAGGGGCTCCAAGTTTTGTGCCTCCCTTGAGCAACTCTTGCGCCCCCCTGGAGGTCCTGCCCCACCATTTGAGAACCACTACTTTAAAATGTAAAAATAAATAACATTGGACAGAAGGATATCATGGTAATAAACAATTACTCAGAACTAGAAGCTTAAATTAATATTCAGCATGTTTCATTAAAAAAAAATCTTCATTCATATTTTATGTAAAGTAATATATGTAAGACATAATAATAATAATAATAATAATAATAATAATAATAATAATAATAATACTCAGAACTGACTTAAGAAAATAGGTACAGGTTTAAGTATCCCGTACACAAAATACTCCAAAATCCAAAATTGTCCACATGGGTGTCTAGGATAGAGACATCATTGTTTTTTTATGGTTCAGTGTACTCAAGCAACCTGTGTTTCATATATAAAATTACTTTCAGGATATGTGTATAAGGTGTATATGAAACATAAATGAATATCATGTTTAGAATTGAGTTCCATTGCCAAGATATCTCACTATGTATATGCAGGGCGGCCAGAGCTGTTTTCCAGGACATGTCCTGCATTTTAACCTTCTCTCCAGAAAGAATTTCAGAATGTCCTCCATTTTAAGCCTGACTAAGAAGCATGAATTTATATTAGTGTCTTTAGCTTTTATTTGATAATTTCCTACATTATTCTTGAATGTCCTACATTTTGTAGTGCCTTGTCCTCCTTTGTGGTTAGGACATCTGCCACCCTGTGTATATGCAAATATTTCAAAATATGAAAAAAAAATCCAAAACACTTCTGGTTCCACACATTTTGCATAAGGAATACTCAACACCAAACAATAAACACACAGTAACATTCCTCATAACTGGCAAATACAGTATCATCTGCTCTAGTTTTGGTGTGGGGATGAGTAACATGAATTTCTGCCAGCCTAAAAGAATTCTCTCGTTGCAGCCATTGAAGTTAAACCCATTTAAAATGTTTAATGAATGAGTGATTAGCATTTGTTTGGCACAGAGCTACCTTGCTTGGCACCTGAATTAAGTTTTGTTTATGTGTTGTCTTATATGTACAACCTGTTCCATAATCCATTATGTAAATCCAAGTTATACTTCATAAAAACTGGAATGCATCACAGATAGCATGCATAACACTGCATAAATTAAAAAGGGTACATTTACTTGCTTTGAGATTCAGGCAGTATATTATCATGGCAGTCTAGAATCATAGAATCGTAGAGTTGGAAGAGACCACTAGGGCCATCCAGTCCAACCCCCTGCCATGCAGGAAATCCAAATCAAAGCATCCCTGACAGATGGCCATCCAGCCTCTGTTTAAAGACCTCCAAGGAAGGAGACTCTATCACCTTCCGAGGGAGTGCATTCCATTGTCGAACAGCCCTAACTGTCAGGAAGTTCCTCCTAATGTTCAAGTGGAATCTCTTTTCCTGTAAGATAATGAGATAACTGAGTTTCAAATGAAACAGCTAAAAACTGTAACAGTGATCATGTTTTGCAGCTGTACAATTTTCCTTATGGTTGCACAAAGGTCCGTTAACTTGAAATATACAAACTATTTCACAGTTATCAATAAAAGACGTATAAAACACCAAAAAAGTATATAACGTCAAAAATGTAGCTAACATCTTTTCAGACAAAATTGTAACTTTTACAAATAGTACCACACTATAGCATCAAGAGGAAGAAATTCTGATCGACAGACTTCATGTCAGGAGATGTGGAAAGCAGGATAATATCCTCTTACTGTCCCCTGCTATTCAGATCCCATTTAGCCTTCTTATCAATTGATATGTGTACAAATTAGAGATAACTGAACATCAGCCATTTCAAATCAATTTCCAGTTTTTTACCTTTCAGTATGCTTGTATCCTTACAAATTACAAATGCTGGCTAAGATCTAAAGAAACATAAAATGGTTTCACAGTCTTAAGGGAGCTTTGAAACCATAGTTTGCTACGCAGTGGCTACCTCTTCCTTTTATTTATGGCAAACCACTTTTCAAACCAGGATGAGAACAATTTTTGATGGGGTAGTCAAAGAAAAAAGAAACACCCAAAGTTCTGTTAAGTCTTCTAAGATTTTAGAGTAGCTCCTTGAAACCCAGCTGTTGGTTCTTCTCTTCCTGTCCCTTGCTTTCAAAAAAAATCACCTTTCTTTCCCTTACGCATTGTTTTAGCTCTGATGGAATGCAGATATGATGGTTTAGTTTTCTGTGCTAGAAGAAGTTGTGATTTAGCAATACATTAGGATATAATAATGTTGTTTTGCTCAACAAGCCATGAACTTGTCCCAATTAGAAACATCTATCTTATGTCAGATTGGCATAGAGAGATAGGCACAAAATCTTGACTTTTGGAGCTCAGCATGATGGGTTTCTTAGATGTTAAAGGATTTGCAATAATGGTAGCCATTTGGACACTCTCGGTGCTTTGAATCTCAACATCTTGAGCAGATTGGGCTTGTTTGTTGAAATCTTCTGAACTGTACAATTCATTTTTTGACCAGGTCTGTCCTTTATCTTCTCCACTAATACTTTGTCTCTCTGAACTCTCTCTTCTTTTGCGCCACCATATATGCAAGCAACTGTATATAAGGATGCCAATAATGATCAGAAGCAAAACTGTGCTGGTTAGCCATATGCCCACTGCCAGATCTTTCTTTTTGTTGCTTTTGGATGCTGGATCTTGCTCTGGGGTGTTAAAAATCCTGCATTGGTCACTGGAGGGGTTTGCTGACTGGCATGTTACACACAGAATGTAAGTTGTTAATGGGATCAAATTTTCAATGACAAATGAAGAACGACTAGCTGGCACTCGCTCTTCTTTTTGAAAATGTTTTCTGGTGTACCCTGATAGCATTTTGTCCCAGTTTGGGTTGTACATGATGCTGTAGAAGCTATCAGCACAGCCAGCCATTTTCGGCCAGATAACTAGAGCTGTGCTTCCAGTTATATTTTGTACAGTTATTCCCATTGCAGTATCGATTTTTGTCTGAGAATTTCACTTCAGAGCAAACAGTAGTAGGTGGTTCTTAAGTCTCAGCAGCTGATTTCCCCCCCAGAAGCAGGTCTTGAGTGGATAATAAATGCTGGTACTCTGGAATTTGAAAGGGTTGGGAGTGAGGGAAGGAAATTATTTGGAAGGCATTATTTGTATTTCTAAGAGCAGCAATATAGAATCACTTTAATTTATATTTAAAAGAATTCCAATGTCACAAATATTCATTGTTCAGCATCTACATATTAAGCTTATTTGCTACTCTTCCTTTAAAAACCAGTCAAAAGCTCAGAAGGATTTACACAGATCTCCCAAAGTCCTTCTCTCCTGACACTGACAGAGAATTAATAGTCTTGAAGCTACCATACCGGATGTTTCTAGCTTATTTATATTGTTCATTTGGCTCATAAGGAATGCATAACTGGCTCTTTATCTGAACTGCCTTTTCTCTTTGATAAGAAAACATGTTCCTTTAAACGTGCTGTTATTTCAAATGAAATTTAAATATGTAAATATTACAGTACTTATATTTTGTTGGGTATCTAACTAAAGTGCTCCTTGCTCTTGTTAATTTTCTCTTTCTGTCCTCTGCCCTTACAATTCAAGGCAGTGAGAAAGTAATGGCACAAAAGGTAACTTGAGAGAGAAGGATAGAACACCTGTAGGATGCAGTTTGCTTAATGGAAGAGATTGTGTTTAACTGCATCAGTTTTGAGCAACTCTTGCAAAATAAACAAGCTTGCCTTGCCACATTTACTAATAGCAAAAATTGAATCCCACAGTGGTCTCTATAAATACTTTTAACATAAGGTGATGGTGCTGAACTTTCTAAAATATTACTGTGTGAGTCATACTCTTTTAATGTCATGACTAATTTAAATCCTATTGATTCAGTGAATCTATTCTAGTTCTATTCTAGTTTGGATCAGACCCACTAACTACTTTTCTTTGGTTTTAAGGGAATTAAATTACAGGTATAAAAAAATTAACATTCAGGTATTTTATTTCTAAATAAATAGGTTTGTTGTAACAGGAAACAGAAACCTCTTGGTGATGTTTCTTTTCTCCATTCATGCTCACAGCTGAATATGCCCATGTATCTTTGAGAAAGAATTATACTACTTTGATTCTATATGAGAGATTTTACATCTTAGGTATTCTGAATTTGGTGCCAGTTCCCTGCTGCCAAGTAAATCTGTCAAGCCATTAATGCATGACTAATAATATGCAAATAATAGTATTTCAGTAGTATACTTCAAAGTAGTTATGTGTGGCATCATGTTAAATTAATTTTAGTCTTAAGATACTGTTGTTTTTCTTGAAACAGATTGAGAAAAGAAACAGTTATAGTACTATTTATTCACAGAGTCTGACCCACTTGCTTGACCCAATTGCTTGAATACAGGTCCTAGATTGCCATATTAATAAATTTGCTAAGAAGTTTTGAAAGCACTATTGAATTATTGTTACTGTTACATAAATAGTACATTTATTGGTATTGAGGGATATATGGGGATATCTTGAACCATAAGAAAATCTAATTTCAGAAAGACATAGAATGACACAGTAAATCATCATCATCATCATCATCATCATCATCATCATCATTTAAGGACTGTTTTTTCAAAGCTCCTTTGCATTTTGTGAATGTATTTAGATCTTCAGAATAATACATTTTTTGTACAAAGCTGAAACACAAAAAAAGCTGAAAAATTTAAGGCAATTTTGTTCTATTTTTGTGAACCCAGAGTAATAGCAAACACACTGAGAATTCACCATTGGGTTAAACACATTTGATGAGCAGTTATATTACGGAGGAGAGGCATACTATGTACATTAATGATTTTATATGGAGCTCATATATTTTTACTTTAATTGTTCATTTGTTATTTCTTAATACTGTTTTCTAGATAAGCATAAACATATGTGCTGGTTTTGATGTTTTGCAGGTTTTTGCTTGTTTGCATCCCCTTTAAACCAAACACTCTTTCACTCTCCCATTTTTACTTGTGTGTGTGTGTGGCGGCTTATTAGACTGAAATGGTGAGGATAAGGTTTTAAAATTATAGGTTTTAAAATCAAGTTTTAAAAGTTCTTACTCACCATAGGTTTCTCAGTGTGAAAATCTTGTAGTTTCCATTAGTTAGTTGGATGGAAGTAATGGCTTGCTCCTTTTTTTGAGCATGGTCGTTGTTTGCCAGTTTTTCTCCAGTAGGTTATTTGGACTAAATGTTCATTATTTGACCTGTAGTTCTCTTACAGTTGCTAATGATGGTGGCTCTTTTGTTGTCTTCTGTCTAAACCCATACACAGCAGCATACTGCCTTAAGTAATCTGTTGTCTAGGTTTTCTGGGAACAAGGGAATGCCAGCTTTCACTTTCTCCTGCTTGCTTTCTGAAGAAAATGCACTGCTGGGGTGCTCTAGTTAGATTCTGCTTTTCTGTGCCTGGGTTTGCTTAGCTGCTGAGTGAATAATGCTCTCTTCAGTAGTGACATCATTACTGAACTCCCTGGGTTGGGGAGGAGGGAATGTTAGAAAGAACATTCGGGCTTTATTACATTCAGTTATCCTCTATCAAGCAACTGCTAGAGGTTGTTGCTGTTAATTCCTCTGTACTGATGTTTACCTTTTTTATTTTTATTTTTTGCTGGAAACTTCTGTTTCTGTAATGTTAGGCTAATATGTACACTTCAGTAGTTTTAATCTGATAGAGGACCAATCTTTACTGCCATATTCTAAATTGTTTTGTAATACTCTGCACTGAG
Organism: Sceloporus undulatus; assembly: GCF_019175285.1. NCBI lineage: Eukaryota > Metazoa > Chordata > Lepidosauria > Squamata > Phrynosomatidae > Sceloporus > Sceloporus undulatus. The sequence continues at coordinate 97,621,600 of NC_056524.1, forward strand.
CATCATATCACTATGATTTTCACCAAAATGGTTAAAGGTCTGGAAACCATGCCCTATGAGGAGAGATTTAGGGGGCTGGGTATGTTTAGCTTGGAGAAGAGAAGCCTAAAATGTGATATGATAGCCCTGTTTAAAAATTTGAAGGGATAGCACATTGAGGATGGAGCAAGCTTGTTTTATTCTGCTCCAGAGAATAGGATATGGAACAATGGATGCAAGCTACAGGAAAAGAGAGTCCACCTAAACTTTAGGAGGAAGGGCTGTTCAACAGTGGAACACACTCCCTTGGAGAGTGATGGAGTCTCCTTTGGAGGTCTTTAAACAGAGGCTGGATGGCCATCAGTCGGGGGCACTTTGATTGAGAGTTGTTGCATAGCAGGGGGGTTGAACTGAATGGACCTCTTTGGCCAACATTGTGCAGTGGTTAGAGCACTGGACTAGATGCAGAAGGACTAAATTGAGATCTCTATTCATCCATGATGCTAACCATCTGATCTGTAATTTAATTTAATGCATTTACTATAATTACAATCGCCCCCCCCCCACCCCATATCCATGGATTCTGCATCCATGGATTCAATAATCCATGACTTGAAAAAATTTTTTAATTTATATATAAATTCAAAGAAACATAGTTTGAGTTTACCATTTTATACAAGGAAAACCAATTTACTATGCCACTGTGTATAATAGAATTTGAGCATCCATGGAATTTGGTATCCCTGGGTAGTCTTGGAACCAAGACTTTTGGAGACTTTTTACAACATGTAAAAGTATCTCATCTTATTAGCTATGTACTCACTCCATATTACTTTTCTGAATATTTTCCAAGCTGTCTGGAAGACTTCAGTCTTTCATGCAAATTACTACAAACACCACTTGAAACAAAGATATTGCTGAATGATTTTTTTCATCCTTCCACAGGTTGATTAATAGAAATAAAGCAAGGGAAATTGATATAACCTATTTCAAGTACATATCCAAATGCTACTAGTCCCTAGCTTCTAAACTAAATGAAGGAGCAGATACCATTGCCTTTTTGTGGATGGATATCCCTCTGTGTTTGTGTGTCATGTGCTGATTTGAGTGAGCATTTATTTACAACTTGATATTTCAATCAACCATTATCTAGTAATAAGATTTTTTAAATTTTATCCAAAATGCTTTTGTACATAGAATCTGATAATCCACCAGACATCTGTTGTGATTCTTTTTTCTTTCTGGAAGCTATCTGAATTGTCCCTTTAAAAAAAAACAGTACTGTGTAGCACAAAAAAATATGGGTTATAGGTTCAATTTCAAAGGACATTAGCTATTTTAATTTGTTTTATAAAGATTTCTGGCTGGCTAGCAGTTTTCTGCAAAATCTCTACAACATCAGGCTTCCCAGACAGCAAGGCCACTGGCATAGTGTAACTTGGTTATGAGTATAGTGTGTTTAATTTTCATTTATTTAGGTTTAAGATTTAGAAGAAGGTGGAGTTGACCACCCTTGTTTCTGACAGTAAATTGAATATGTTTGTTTTTAATTACAAAAAATAGCTGATGATAATATACCAATAAGGTTGTCAATGGTCAGCTAAAGGTCCTTCATGAAAACTTCTTTATGAACAGCATAGCTTACAGAACAGTAGATAGCACATAAAGACTAGAATTATGTTGGTGCACTATGGTTGTGTAACCCCATCAGTCTAGGCAGTGACAGCAAGAAGAAAAAGGGTATGGGTACAGCAGCCATGAAAAGCAAGGCAGTTGGGAAGTGAGGCATCTCAGATTCTGTCTGCATTGCCTCAGCACAGCTGCACAAAGATAGAAAAGTGCAAATTCCTGATTAGAGCACTAGCAGCCTTTTTGTCAGTCTTCCTGCAGTTTTCTCCCAAACTGCAGATATATACCTCACTTTCATATCTAATATCTTTCAGTCTGAAATAAAGTTCTGCAGTAGTTATGGACTGGATCCCACATTTCTAAAACCTTACCTTAACATCAGCACAAGATAGTAAATAGGCTTGTGTCCGTATTTGGTGGATTTTGAAAACCAAAGGACACAGTTTAAGTCAATCACAGCCTTTTTGTTTTCTTGGCCTTTGATTTCCAAAATTTTCTTTTTAATTCTGTATTTCATGTTTAAATATGACTTTAAAATAATTTGGGGGCAAAAGAATCCATGTCCATCCAAGAGAGGTGAGGATGGTTGGGAGGCCCTCTTCCACTGGCAGGAGAAGGGAGGGACATTTGTCCTCTTGGAGACCCAAATTACATTTGCAAAATGGTCTGCAGGTACAAATTTACTGTTGGCAGTGTTTTCCTCTTCCGGCAGGCAGCCTTCTGGCAGAGTGATGAATAGGCTATTGTGAGGTTAGTTTCACTGTATCCAAAGCCCCAAGAATGCCTGGTTTGCTTCCTTCAACTCCATCAGTTTGGAGAGGGCATAACTATTTATCTAGTGTTGTCGGTTAAAAGAAAATTGACAACAGGCTCTGAAAACCTAGCAGAGCTATGCCAGCATCTCTCTTTAACCTAGTGTGAGCTGTCAAGACCTGCTGCTCTTCTCCTTTAGCCAAGGCCCTACTCTGTTCAGTCCACAAATTTTCAGAAGAAATGCCATTAGACTTCTCTGCTCTTCAGAATTCCCCTCATAACTCCAGCTGGAATTGTCTTAATCCATAGGAACAGCCTTTGATAAACTGTCCTTGTGCTGTTGGTCTACATTAATCCAATGTTTTTAAAGAAAAAAATACTCTGTTAACATTAATTTAATAGAAAGGCCTCCTTTTGAGGTCTGCTTGTTGCAGTAGGGCATGAGACCAGAGTAAAAAGAAATAATTACAGGTATATGTGAAGTCGAAGGCTTTCATGGCTGGCATCCATAGTTTTTTGTGGGGTTTTCAGGCTATGTGGCCAAGTTCTAGAAGAGTTTATTTCTGATGTTTCACCATCATCTGTGGCTGGCATCTTCAGAGAATGCAGGCATGGGAGAGAGTTGGATACACACACACACACACACACACACACACACACACACTGTGTGTGACCATGGGTAGGGAGGAGTGATTTCCATGTTAATCTGTGTATTCTTCTGTTGTTGATGGGAGGGCCTCAGGGTGGGAGGGAATGCAAAGCCCCTGACCCTGGGTAGTTTCTCGGGTATGCAGGTATGATTTGCATCCCTGCACTTTATGTTTATCAGTTTGTGCAACATCATTTCATCTGCTTTAGCTGGGGGCAGAGCGTAAAGTCAGAAATATTAGCCACTGAGAGTGAGATGTGGCAATGGAGCGATTGGGCATCCACAGATTTGGACTGAAAGGCTGAATTTCTGTGTTTAGTGCCCTGGGTCAAAGATTCTTTATCTCTGCTATGGGCATGCAACTATTAGCTTTCCAAGTGAAGAACCATAATGACCTTGGCTTCCATAGAAAATCTGGGCAAAGGTTTTACCTGGAGGAAAGCAGGATATAAATCAAAGAAAGAAAGAAAAAGCTAAAAATATTTAGATTACTTGACTTCAAACCATTCCCTTACACTGGCACAATGATAAACATTCTTCACTTAGAATACTTTCTGTATTGCTGGTTAAATGTTTGATGTCTTCCTTCCTTCCTTCCTTCCTTCCTTCCTTCCTTTTCTAAGGTAAGCATAGGACAAGTTTATCATATCTTGTCTAGATTTTCATATGCTGCTGAGAAAGGAGATTTATTGCATATGCACCTCAAAATGAAGGAGGAAATGTCTGCTAATTTACTTGTTCGTTCAATGCTTGTGTCTTCCTTTAGGCGTTGAATCTGGCATACTCCAGCATTTATAGCAATTACAGAAACTTTGTTGGTCCCCCTCATTTTAAAGTCATATGCAGGCTTCTGGGATACCAAGGCATTGCTGTGGTCATGGAAGAATTACTGAAAGTTGTCAAGAGTCTGGTATGTTGATCCTCACACTTTACTTCAGTTGTAATTTTAATGCAGGGAAATACTTTTCCTGTTGTTCAGTTCAATAATAATAATAATAATAATAATAATAATAATAATAATAATAATAATAAT